>NW_025335760.1:316117-476305 GCF_004798865.1 Varanus komodoensis
CCTAACCCTAACCCTACCCTGGTGCACACCCCTAACCCTAATGTAGGGCTGAAATACCATTGGAAATAGGGCGATTTTGAAAAACCCTGAGTAGGTTTTTCTGTGCAGCTCATCATTTCTGCCCATTCTAAAAACATTCCAACCATCAGAATCATGCCAGGACACCTCGTTTTCCTAACCCTAACCCTACCCTGGCACACAGCCCTAACCCTAATATAGGGGTAAAGTTCCACTGAAAAGTGGGTGATTTTGGAAAAGCCTTCCTTGAGTAGCTTTTTCTGCACAGCTCATCATTTCTGCCCATTCTAAACACATTCCAGCCATCAAAATCCTGCCAGGACGCCTCGTTTTCCTAACCCTAACCCTACCCTGGCACACAGCCCTAACCCTAACATAGGGGTAGAGTTCCATTCAAAAGAGGGCTTTGATGGCGGCATCAAGAAGGGCCTTTTCTGTGGTTATGGAATGATCTCCCCACTGAGGCCCACCTGGCCCCAACTTTAGCATCTTTTTGGGGCCAGGTAAGGACTGTCCTTTGCTGCAGGCCATTCTGTGAGTCTACTGAAGCCGCCTAGTTGTTAAACAGGTCTTAAGACTTTTCACGCACCCACACGCACACGCATACACTCCTGGTTTAAATTTGGTTTTAAATTTTTTATTGTCAACTTGTTATGATGTTTAAATATGTTTTGATATGATATATATTTTAGTATTAATTTTAATATGTTGTTGTGAACTGCCCAGAGAGCTTTGGCTATATAGAAATTTATTAAATAAATAGATAAATAAAAACCAGCATGGCTTTCTCCTGAGCTGGCTGATCTGCCGAAATCAGCAGGAGAAACTTAGGGGTGCCGTTGTTATAATAAGCATCGTCATGCCTGCTGCTGCTGAAAATCCAGGATTTTAGGGTTTCTCTTCCGTAGGCGTGCTGGCTCCCGAGCGATCAGTTCTGACCTTTCCCTTTTCAGAAAAACATCACTGGCTTGCACCGACGAGGTGTCTGCTCACGGATGCCATGTGCTAAGCAACAATGCCACAACAACACACAAACGACAACCCTGGACAAAGCGATCGCGTGGCAAATGGCCCTTTGACTAAACCTCCAGGAAAAGTTCAAGACCTTGATGGAGCCGGCAATGCAGTTACCGGCCTGGTAATGAAGAAAAATGGCAAATTAATGGGAGTTAATCAGGTCTTCTGGCGTGGAACTAATTTGGGCTAATTCAGAGGACAATTTTTGCGCATCCCGGGAGACAGAAATTAAACACGGTACTCAGCGTAATGCACCCCTTGGAGTCAAGGAAAGGTGAGCAGGGAACGAGGTGCGGCTCACCGCCGCGCTCCTCCTCCCGCTTCCTGCTGCCAGTTGTCGAAAAGCCCCGGCCACGTCTGCTGTTAATGAGGCCCGAAGGAATCGTTCATGCTGGACGTGCGTCTGGAACCGAGCGGCGGAGCGGAGCGGCACCTCGGCTGGCCTCCCCCAAGCCGGTCCCTTCCACGTGCACTGGGCTGCAGTTCCCATCGTCTAGCCAGGATGATGGGTGCTGCAGTCCGGTACAACGGCCGGCACCAGCTGGTGTTCGGCTGTGAAGTGGCCCGGAGAAAGCTGCCTTCCGCTTGCCATGCGGCCCCCTGGGTGACTCTGGCCAGTTGCCGGTTCTCAGCCGAGCCTACCTCACAGGGCTGTCGCAAGGATTAGACGAGCACGGTTTGCTTGCTTCTCCATATCCATTGATCAAGAGGGAGCCCGGGCAGGTAGCGCTTACCTGAAAGGAGCACTGATCCCACACCTTGCCAAAGGCAGCCGCACGGCTCCAGGTGCCCCCCCCCGTTCCATCCTGCCCCCACTGCCTCCCTTCATGATGGCGCCGGGTTTCCTCTCCAACTTGCCATGCAAGCCGGCGGAGCAAGAGCCCAGTGGTTAGAGCCCCTGCAGGAAAGCGAGTGCCTCCCGGCCTTCGGGGTCCGGAGGAGGGAAGAACGTTCAGTATCGTGACTATTAAAGCCGATGGCAAAGACAAGCTTCGGGGCCCCAAGAGTTTGATTCAAACAGAAGATGGCTCCCCCTTTGGCCTCTACTCCAGAAGCAAGGCATGGCTGCCAACTTGCTTGTCAGTAGGGGGAGGCAGCCCCGGAGAGGGAACACTGCTCTGAGGAAGAACGTTCTGGCAGCCCCCATCCAGTCCCGATGAGGTCCGGGCTCTCTGCCAGCGGCTCAGAGGACGGAGGTGTCTGCCAGCCTCGTGCTTGGTAAACTGAGTCCTCAGCCCACTCCTGTAGCTTTTGGCTGAAAGGGAAACACCGGGGGGTTTTCCCCGCAAGGTGGGGGTGGGGGGAGCCCCTGCGGAGCTCCGGGCTGGATTGCAGCACTTCACCGGTGCCCACGCACTGGCCTCCCCACCGACTCATTCCAGTAACTCTTGCCCACAGCTGGTGGTTGGAGGTGAAACGGCCGTGAACTTTGGGGCATCCTTGGGCTATTGGGCAATATAGAAATATAACTGAAAACAACTGTATTTCATTATATGCACACAATTAATGATTGTATTATTCTATAGTGGTATGTATTATCTTTTGTACAATTATTATATGAATAGAATTAAGATAATTCTAATCCTTCTGATGCTCCCTCCGCAGCAATGCCGGCCGTTGCAGTCACGCATCATGCGGACTTGGCCTCCGAAGGCCACATGACGCAGTTGCAAGGGAAGATCTGCAGAGCTCTGGGAAGAAAGGCAAGAAAGAGGCTCGGCAGGAAGAAGCCACTGAATGTTTATTGGAAGGTCTGGCGTTGAGAGCACCACGTTGGTTTCCTGGGCCGGGCAGAGCTCAGGGCCCCCCCGTGCCCTGCCCTCCCCGCTGCCCCCAGCCAACCCTTCCAGCCTGCAGGCGTTTCGAGAGCAAGGAGGACAAGCCACATGCGGGTTAATGCAGGAGGATGCTTAGGCCGAGGTACCACAGGTGCAGCCCTGGACCGTGCGCTGAAAGACACGCGCCGGCCCGGGTGAGAAAGCGCTGTGGTGGAGCTGTGTTCGTATGGCTACGGGGACATCACACCAAGGGGAGGCAGACAAGTGACCACTACGTACAACACGCCCCCCCCCCCCCCGGTTGCTGCGTCACACCCCAGCTTAGAGCTCAGAGGAAGATGCAGCTGGAGGCGCCGTTCCCGAGCACCACGACGCGGAAACCTCCTCGGGACTCACAGCACGATGCAGAAGAGCCGCTTCTCGCGGAAGGGGTTCTCCGCCGAGGGCACGGGGGTCACCAGCGGGTCCTCCTTGGCGTGGGCCTCGCAGTAAGCCAGGAGGTCGGCCGCCGCCTTGGACACCTGCGGCAGAGAGCGCGAGAGTGAGAACGGGACGGGACGGAGGCGCGCACACTCCTGCAGGCTGGGGTGCAGGGGGGGGTGGGGACACATCCCCGCACCTCCGAGAAATAGGGGGGGCCCGTTGGAAGCTCCCCTGGAGGCAGTGTGGCGCAGTGGCCAGAGGGCTGGAAGGGGCCCCCGGGAGATTCTGGCACAGCGCTGACTCGGGGGCTTTGGGCCAGTCACAGACTCTCATCCTGGCCCGGGGGCTGCTGGCAGGATGGAGAAGGGGCGCGGGGGTCCGCCGAAGCTGCTTCGTCCTCCTGACGCGAGGAGCAAAGGCCAGGTGTAAAAGTAATAGTACAACAGGTAACCACAGACCTTCATGCGGTCGATGTTCACTTCCAGTTTGAGCTGCTCCACTGTTTTCCGGGCTTCTGCGATCTTGGCCATGCTGTTCGACATAACCGTCCGCAAGGCGAGGCTGAGCCTTTGCTGTCCGCTGGGGGGGGGGGGGGGGGGGACGAAGACACAGTGAGGGCCCCAGAACACGCAGGCCTTTGGGGCAGTGCCCCCCCCCCGATGACAGGCAGTGTTCAAGTGGCCATTTTATTTATTTATTTGTTTAGCATCTTCGTATGCTGTCCCTTCGCATAGCCTCGGGACGGCTTACATAAAATGAAATCAAACATCATACAAATAATAATTGTTATTATTGCCGCCCCCTGCTCTTCGCTGTGGCGGTTCTGGGGGTCATGGAAGCCCCCGAGGGGAGTGGGTGGCTCAGGCAACGGACCCTCTGCTGTCGCCCAGCGTCACCCAGCACTTCGGGACGTCAGAAGGCAGCGCAGAGGAGGCCCGCCGGGTTGGACCGAGCTCTCGTTCTGCGCTGTGCAGCTGCCGTTCGACACCCTGGAGGAGGGCCAGGCTGGCCTAGACCACGCCGGGCCCCGTAATCACGCGGCACCAGCCCTCCTGACAGGGCTACTGCAAAGATCGCCAAGGTGAGGGAAGCCAAGCACTTTCCATGAAGCGTGAACGCTCACTATTACGCAACGAGAAACCGCAGCGTGCCGCCACAGGAGTGTGCGAGAGCCTGGGTTGTGGGAGCCCTTCCACTCCAGAGGCCGAATCAGCCGCCGGACCCCGAGAACGGGTTGCAACCGGCTTCTGCCAGCCAAGTCACACCACCGTCTCCACGAGCGAGCGCAGTCCAGGGCAGGATCGCCACGCTGGGCTGCCCAGCGGGGAATGGGGAAACCCGACACTCTCGCTGGCCTTCAGCTCCAATTAGCCCCGGCCAGCAGGGCCAGGGATTATGGGGGCTGGAGTCCAAGGACATTGAGGGAGCCACAGGTTCGCCAGTCCTGGTGAATACCTAATCTTACAAATCAATGCCTTTGGGGAAGAATATTAAATCGTTGCCGTTCGTTCGTGCAGAAAAAAGGGAGCCCTTTGCAGGGATGCTCTTTAGCTTGATTCAAAGCTGCCCCCCCGTCTCGCTCCGAGAGAGAGAGAGAGAGAGAGAGAGAGAGAGAGAGAGAGAGAGAGAGAGACGGTCCCCCTGCCCGGGAAGGCGCATGCTTAAAGGCAAGGCGGCCAAAGGGAAGCGGCTTCGGGGAGGGGGCAGCCCGGCTGCTTGGTGCCCGGGCCGGCAGGAGGCCCGGAAGCTGGGGCGCGATCCAAGAGAATAGGCTAGCATGTCGCCACGGGAGGGCCCCCAGGGTGGCGGGGGGCAAATGCCACTAATTAGCCCTCCTCCTTCCCTGCCCTGCACCCCACCCTCATCAGCAATGTTCAAAGCCGCTGGCTAATTGCTCTCCTGCAAGGGAGAAGGAAAGGTCATTAGCCGCCTGGATGATGAAACCCCGAGAAACAGCAGGGGCTGCGCCGAGTCCATGAAGCGCGTGTGGTGGCGGTGGAGGGAGCACCGGAGCTGCCCTTTCTTCTCTTTTGTTTTTATTCTCTCAATATCAAGAACCAGCCCTGGCATAAAAGGCCAGCAGTGCCTCTGAGCATATGCGGAGTCATTCCGGCCACAGAGTAAGTCAAGCCAGACGTTTCTCACACACGCCCAGCTGGACCAAGCCTTGACGGGCTTGGCCGGTCTCATTTGCAATGCCAGTGGCCAGAGAAGCTGATGCAATAGCAGCAGGCCTCTGAGCGCATGCAGAGTACAAACACTTGTGAGTGGCTCGCCAAACAGCGGCTGCTGTTGGTAAGCCCTGGGGGGCATCTCTGCTTTGTCCCCTCCCTTTGGAGGAGCCAACTAGGCAGCAAGCCGCCCCGCCAGCTGTGCCGAGAACGTTCCTCGGTCCCTCAGCACCGCCTCCAAGCAGGTAAATAAGCAGAAGGGATGAGCTGCTACTGGGAGAAGACGAAACGGGCAGCCCCACAAGAAGCGCTATAAAACTGCCTCTCTCAAACCTGGTGCACTCCTGTTGGGCAGTATTGCAACTCCCATCTGCTATGCTGGTTGGGAATGATGGGCGTGGCAGTCCAACCCACCCGGAGAACTGCTAGGCTGCTTTAGAGTGTCCCAAAGCCAAAGTTCACAGCCCCTCTCCGGCAGTCGGGCAGCTCCACACCGCCCAGCGCCAACGTTCTCCGGGCAGGCGCAGCGTTCCTTATCGCCCATCCAGATTCCAAGCAGGGCCTGATCCTGCTCAGTTCCCACAGTTAAGCAGCGTCACGCACTTCAAGCTATGTGCAAGCGTCTGCGTGTGGGCAGAATCGAGGGGGCAGGACTTGCAGTGACCTCCAGGCACGGTCCAGAAGAGGACGAAGCGGGAGAGCCAGCAGTGAGCCCGCGAGGCCGGGACCGGGGCAATCCGGGCGCGAGTCCCCACTCAGCCACAAAGCGCACTGGGTGACTTGGGGCCAGCTGCTCGGCCTCGGCCGGACCTACCTTGCAGGGTTGTTGTTGAGAGGGGAAGATGGAGGCCCTTGTAAAGCATATTATGGGTCTGTGCGAGGGGAAGAAAGGCGAGGTATGCATGCCTTGTAAGAAAAATCAACGTGTAAAAGCGATACTTGATGAAGCAAGCATGAAAAAGACACTGTCCTGTGCCAGTTCAGGCAGGCCAAGCCGCATGTGGGTCTCCTCTCCCGCGTGCCGAAGCCCCTCAACCTTCCCCTCGAAGAGCCTCAAGAAGGCTTTAAGGGGGCACTGGCGGCGGGGGTGGGCTTCACTTCTGAAGCCCTCCAAGAGCTCTGCAGAACCTGAAGCTTTCAGCTCCCGTCACTCATGGACCATCTGAGGAAACATTTCGTGCGCTGCCGTCATTAAGTGTGGGGTGGCTTAGGAGCCGCTTCCACCCTGTTTTCCACACCGCGCACACACAAACCCGGCACCCCGCTTGCCCTTCCTCTCGTATTAGCTTGGCAAAACTTTCTTCCCCCCAAGTCACTTGGGGAGGGTCATTATGGCTCTTAACCAGCCTCCCCCCAACCTGCCACCGCCCAGATGGATCGGACTGCAACTCCTATCATTCCCAGCCGGCATGGCCGATGGGAGTAGGAAAGCAGCAGCTTCAGGGAGCCGGGTCCAGTCCTTGGGGATTCTGAGAAAAGCGTAAGTTGAAAATCAAGAGACAAAGGGGCTGAAAAGAACGACTAGTGAGACCCCCGGGGAGCAGAAGCCCCTTCCCTTCCCACGGACTTTCTGGGGGGCTTCGGATGCTGCACTGGTCTCTCCCGTGCTCTCCAAGCAGCTGGAAGAGCCAGCATTCAGCTCCCTGAACCCGGCCTGCCTGGGGCGCCCTGGCTGTCCCCCTCGTGCCCGCCAGCTGGGGTGCAGCAGGGCTGAGAGAGAAAGCAAGACGAGCGGACGGACGGAGAGCTGCGCCTACCTGTTGCCCGATGCGTCTTCCCAGGAACGACCCTCTCCGCGTCTCTGGCAGCAGTGAGCAGCTGCCTCCCGCGGCCCCCTGGGGCAGGCGCAGCTGCAGGAAGGGAGGCACCTCCCCTCGTGCCCCCGGGAGACTCGCCCGGCTGCAGAGCAGGGTGGCGGGGCACGAGGCGTGGGGGGGGCAGCGCCTGAGCCAGGCTGGGCGCCCCTGCTTCCCAGATGCTCATCAGCTGGCACAGCTGGGACTCGGCCGCTCTGATCCTGCACCCCTCGAAAGCAGCCCCCCCCCCGGGGGGTTCAGGCAAGGCACCTCAGAGGGAATTTGCCCGTTCTTCCTCCGACTTCCATGCCTCTTGCCCCCTTGCCCCCATCTGCCTCGCATCAGGACCTCTTGCGGCTGCCGGGTCCTTGGGAGGCACGGGCGGAAGTGCCCCGGCGCAGCTGCAGGGCGAATGTGCCGGGTGCGCAGCCGGCCTGGCGAAGAGCAGGGTGCCGTTTCACTCAAAGAAACAGGCGACGGGGGGCCCCCACTCTCTTGATGCTGCTCTCCCAGAGGTACGGCAATGCACAGCCGTTACCGTGCGCTTCATGTTGCTTCCCTTGCAGGCTTTTATGCACAAAAGGCTGTGAGTTGCATCTTGCTCAGGAAAGCCAAGGCATGCTCTGGAGCAGGGGAAGCAACTCCAGGATCCCCTCCGGCAAGCGGAGCGGCTCTCCCGGGCACCACCACAAAATGGCCGCTACTGCGGATGCGGCAAAGGGCAGGCCATTCCCCAAAGGGCAGGGCGCAAAGACTGCGCCCATGACTCCTTTGAACCTGCAGTTTTCAGCACTGGCAGAAGCCCGTTTCCCCGCAATCTCGGCGGCTGCTGAGAAATTTGGGGACTGCTTTTAAAAAGAGCGGCCATTTGGTGGCCATCGCGGGCTGGGGCCCCGCTGGGAAAGATACAGCGGCTCATCGGCAGGACTACGGAGAAGGCGCCCACCTCCAAGCCCTCCGCGACTTCGGGGCCGTTCTTTGTTCTTGGCACCCCCCTGCAGTGCCCTCTGCGCTCGCACCGGGGCGCTGCAGCCTCGCGGATGACGCAGGAATCCTCGGCATCCTCGAGGAACCCTCCCCGCTGCGTCCTTTGGCCTCCGCTCCGCGTTTGGGACGCGAAGGGGAGGATCCTGTGTGAGCTGAAAGGCCCTCTCCGTCCCGTTCAGAGAATGCCGGAGCCGTGGGGCTTACTAGAATCTCGAGGCCTCCTGTTGGACCGGGAAGGCTTTTTAGTGTTGCCCTACTTAAGGCACAGACCTATGCATTTTAGACAGGATAAAAAGTGGCAAGTTGTGCGTGGAGACACGCATAGGATTGCAGCCTTAAAGACAGGCGTGCCATCCAGCAAGTCTCCTGGACAGAACGCTGGAGTTTGACCGGGGAGACCTGGGTTTAAATCCTTTTTTCATCGTACTGTTTGAACAAGCCGCTCTAACCTGTTTTTCCCTTTGTCCGAAACAACCTCACAGGGTTGTTGTGAAGATAAAATGACACAAACCTTGTGGACAGTAACCCTTACGGTCCTTGGAAGAATGGCAGGATATACTTTGCTACATTACATTTATACCCTGCCGTTTTGTTTTTTTTTCCTTTTGCAAAGAACTCAAGTTCTACGCTCCATTTTAATTTCACAACAGCAGTCCTGCAGAGTAGGCTCAGCTGAGAGTCCGTGGCTGCCCCGAAGGCACCCGGTGATCTGCAAGGCTGAGCGGTGACTAGAACTCAGCCCCCACGTCCTACGCACCAAGCCACGCAGCTCCCAAAGAGTTGCGTTTCTAGCCTTTTCATATCGTTTTACCACCTCTGCCAACGGCCGAACCTTCATGCCCCTGCATTGTTTTAACTGGGTTTGCTGAGCACGGCTCCGTGGCGGAGCTTTCCAAACGACTGCGGCGCTTCCGATCGCCCTTCACCAGCTTTGGCTCTCCTGGGCTGGGGGAGCTTGGCCCAGGCTGGACTTGGAGGCGGCTGTTGGGAGCAGCTGTCCCTTTCCAGCAAGAAACTCTTCCCGGAGTGGCCTGCCCGGCCTCCCTTCCTGCACTGGTGTGTGCAGCCGTGGACAGCAAGGCACCAGGATGCCTGGAGAAAGCTTCCTGCCTTCGCCCACCTGCCCAGTCCCTGAACTCACTGGGAGGCACTTCCTGATGGCGAATCGTGGCCCGACTGGAGCCTGCCCAGAGAAGAGTCTTCCGTGTCGTGGCTCCTTTTGTGCGCGACTCCCTGCCTCTGGAGGCCAGCCTGGCACCAAGACAGAAAGACACCTCCTTCCCGATTTAATGTGCCGCAGCTGCATGGATATAATTTTTGAGACACTGTTTTGCCCTTTGATGTGGTTATCTTCTATTATCCCTCCCAAATCTCTCTGCTGGAACTGACAGTGGTCTATCGATCTTGTGAATAATTACACGCACAATCTCCCCCTTTATGATTGCACATAGGGGACCTCCAAAGAGGCTTGACGAAGGCTCCAGCCGGAAGCGCCAGGGAGCTGCTTGGCTGTCCAAGTTGCAAGCACCTCCGCTGCAGGCAGGAAGGCCAGCTAGCAAGGCACACCCTCTGTCGCAGTCCCTTCGGTGATCTGGGTTCCTCCCCATCCATTGCTGGGAGATCAAGAACGCGGAGAGAGTGAGAAAGGATTGTGCTTTCTCGGCCTCCTCCTGCAGCATGTTTCCTTGCAGAACTGGGGAGGGATCGTCACCTGTCAAAACTTCCAGGGAGGCAGAATAAGGCCCTCATCCTGTGCCGGCTGGACAGGAAGACGTGCTAAAACAGTAGGACTTTTCATCCTGTTTTGTGTCTAAGCACTTACAGGATCACACTAAGGACTAAACACGACGCCGGCATCACTTCTACCCCTCACAACACCCCTATATGCACTCCCGAAGGTCTGCAACCCTCCACAGCAGATCTGGAGCAGAAACGGAGCTGGGGGGGGGGGTCTCTGTGGGGAGAGGAAAACCCATCAGTCAGTGCCAGGTGTGTCCATTTCTAACAACAACTTTAACAAAGTGTTAGTCCGTGAGGCGCAAAAGAAAAATCTATCTGTATTGTTACCTGTGGAAGGGGGGGGGGTGCTTAACACACGTCCCCGCAGCGAGCCCAGGACGCTGGCTGCAAGAGCCTTTCCGCGGGATGCCGGGGCCTGTGCTGGGCCACTGCCCCCTCCCTGCATTGTTATGATTCCTTCCCAGCCCATAAAATGTGTTAATAAATAGATCGGAGGGCTTGGCCTCGGGGAGGCTCAGCACGCGGCCACTTCCAGCGGCATCCCGCTTGTTGAGCTAGTGGGGGCTAAGCCGGCCGATGCGGCTCCGCTTCAGACAAAGGGATGGTGCGGGCGACCCTGGCGCATCGTCGTGGAGGGCTTTCGCTGGGGGAGCTTTGCTGAGGGAAGTGGCATCTGACCGAATGCAGATGGAATGCCGGTTCCCTTGACTTGAAGTCCTCTGTGTGTGTGTGTGTGTGTGTGTGTGTGTGTGTGTGTGTGTGAGAGCACACGTTTGTGTGTGTGCGCACAAAGGCACACAGGAGCGAGGTGGTCACCTCCCGACTCCAGTTTCGCCATCCCCTCGACAGCAGCTGTGATAAGGATGCCGAGGGGCTAAAATTAACTCCAGAAAAATCCGGCCCAGTGTCTGGAACCGATCAGGGTAATCCCAGGGACCCGGAGAGGGCCGGCCGGCCAGCCAGAAGGGTGTGTGTGCACATAATTCAGAGCAAGGCAGTGGAAGGGGGACTGCGGGCGAGCGAGCGGAAGAAGGCGAGGGAGAGGAGAGAACGGGAAAGCCAGGAGCCCTCTAAACAGGCCGGGAGTGAGAAGAGCGCCCAAGGCAGAGCCTCACAGCGGAAGGGGTGGCTGAAGTCGCACTACAGCAGGGGAAAAGGGAGAGAGAAGCAAGCGGGGAGGGGGCAGGCCACTCTGCACATGCTCAGATGCACGTCCTATTTATCATAGGGAATGTCATAGGTTTGCCTGGAGATGCCAGAGAAGGAATCTGGAACTTCTTTCACGTGAAACAGGCACCCCACGGCCCTTCCCTGCACCAGGTCTCCTCCCTCAAGCCAAGAACCCTTCCATCCTTTCCTCCTCTTCCTGCAAGCTGTTGTCCACTTCTCTTTCAAGCCCATCTTAGGCTGGGTTCAGACAGTTCGATAGCCCGCATTCCACTGCTGGGTATGGGATGAGGGCCAGTGACTGCTGGAACCCAGTCTAGCTTGTGGCCTGGGTCCAGCTGGGAGAGCAAACCCGGGTCAACAACCCCCTGCAGGCAGCCCGTGGCTTGCCGTGCATTCTCCACATGGGTCGTTTGTGATGAAGGAACCACGGCTTGCTCGCACAGCCGGCTTCACGGGAGAGAATAACCCACAGCGCAAGGCCAGCCCAGGCCCAGCTCATGCTCAGCCCTTGTGCGCGAGCTCATGACTAACGTCTTGGAGCAAGTCTCGTAAATTAAGTCTGCACTGGGAGAAAACGGACTTCTTGTCTCTGCAGAAGTGAGTTCCCACCACCAGTTCGTTAAGTGGCTCCAGGCTGTAGTAGGTAACGAAGAGAGAAAAGCTGCCCCATGCTGCCCCAAGCTCCGTGCATTTATTTTGCAAGCGCTGCTCATCGCAGACTTCTTTTTCTCTAAACTGCACGCCCACAATGAAGAATCTGCCTCCTCAAACCTGCTGGATATTTTGGCTTCAACTCCCAGCTTTGCTGGCAAGAAGTGAGGGGAGCTGCAACCGAGGCCAGGAGGGACACCCGGCTGGGCTACGGCCTCTCCTTCCACGGAAGGCACTCCCATTCTGGCCACCCATGTGTAAAAATCGTTACTCGCTGTTGTTCGCCTGTGTACGGCAAATCAGAGAAACAGCACGCTCCCGCAGTCTTCTTTACAGCAACCCTGCAAGGTAGACCTGCTCAACAGGAGAGGCAATGTGGCGGAGTGGTTAAGAGCATGGGACTGGACTCAGATGATCTGGGTTCTAGTCCCCGCTCAGCCATGGAGCCAACTGGGTGACTTTGGGCCAGTCACAGACTCTCAGCCCAGCCTACCTCACAGGGTTGTTGTTGTGGGGATAAGATGGAGGAGCAGAATGATGTAAGCTGCCTTGAACCCTTTGTAGGAAAAAGGCAGGATATAAATCGAAAAATAAATAAACTGTCCTGACTCTTGGAGGAGGAGGGCATGGGGTGATGGCAGGAAGGGGCAGCGACTGGGCATCTCCACAGAAATACCGGACGAGCCCCGCTGGGTCAGATGCAGCTGCACCTCGTCCGGCATTCTGGCCACCCGGTGGCCAGCCACGGGCAACACCCAAGCAGGACAAGAGTACGGCAGCCCCCGTGGCCCCCGGCGTGCCCAGGCAGCCCCACTCTCTGGGGCTGGACTGCCCCCGTCCTCCCCCCACCACCCTCCCGCACCAAGCCCTCCCCCACAGTCTCCGCTGCTCTTTTCCTCTTTGGAGAGGCGAGACACCCGTCTCCTCTCTCCCACTTCCGGCATCGGTACTAGCTGGTGCCGTTGCCATGGCGACATGGCTGGCAGTCCCTGCCTCCTCCAGGCAGTGGGTGAAGGAGATGCGCACCTTAACCCATGCAGGGTACCCTGGGGGTGGGAGGGGATTCGGCACCAGGTTTGCAGCTTCTGCACGCAGGCCAGTGGAAAGTGGCTCATTTGCCATTGACCACGGCCCATCAAGACCCCGTGGGCCTCCAGATGCTGCAGTCCTGGGAGAACAGGGGTGGCAAAGGTCCAAAGACCCCCTTCCCATGAGGTCTTGAAGCACAGCTGGGGAGAGCCTGGGGAGAGCAGACTACATCTGCCCGCAGGATCAGTCCCTCAAGGCCTCATGTGCATGTGTGTGTGTGTGTGTGTCCGTCCTATCAACTCTGGAAGCAAACATTGCTTCATAGAAGTGGATGTGACAGAGAAGAAAGTGTGTGTGGGGGTGAACGGGGAAGATACCTTGTTTTCCTCATTTCGGGCTTTTCAAAAGCAGGCTCTGACTCTGCCACTTTACGGAGGTTTCTGCCTCCAGAGTCTCTGTAGGATCAAGATGGGCTCCTTCGCAGATCTCGCTCCTTGCTTTGCCTTCTAGCCATCCCATGATGCAACCTCCAGCAGAGCAGAATGGTGGCGATGTGAAGTCCAAAGGAACACACACTTTCCTCGCTTTGGCAAAATTTCTGGAAAGCCCGGGAAAGGCCTCCGAGGAGGAAGATGCGCTACACTCACCTGCAAAGGACCATGAGTGAGGAATCGCGTAGAGACGCCCTTCCACCTTCCACACAGCCTTTCCCAGGCCCTGTCTTGGATCGTTACGTGAAACCCCCCAGTGGTGTGATGGCTGGGGCAGAAATGGTGGGCACAGACATCTCACCAAGGGCAGCCAATTCAATTTCAGAGAAGATCCCTGGGCGCTATTCCTTTTGTTTACTTATTAGATAAAGTGTGAGACCGCCGGGGAATAAGCCTTGCTACAAAGCTGAAAGTCTACCAAGCAGTAGTGCTAACTACCCTGATGTATGCCAGTGAGACTTGGGCTGTATACAGGAGGCACGCTAGGCAACTGAACCACTTCCGCACGACTTGCCTCCGCAGACTTTTGAGGATCCAGTGGCAGGACAAGGTGCCAGACACAGAGGTCCTCTCCAGAGCAGGCCTGCCGTCAGTTCACACCCTGCCGATGAAAGCCCAGATGCGCTGGGCGGGCCATGTTGCAAGGATGCCGGACCACCACATCCCCAGACAGCTCTTCTGTGGTGAGCTGTCTCAAGGAAAGCGATCTCATGGGGGACAAAAGAAGCGATACAAAGACACGCTGAAAGCCTCTCTCAAGTCCCTGGTTATCGACACCACCTCCTGGGAGACCCGGGCACAAGACCGATCGACATGGCGCACGCTGATCCACCAAGGCTGCCAAACTTCTGAAGCCGGAAGGACAACCGTAGCACAAGAGAAGCGAGCGCTCCGTAAAGCCAGAGTTGCAAACGCTGCAACAGTGGTGCCCACACGTGTCTGCCCGACATGTGGCAGAACACTCCGTGCCCGTATCGGCCTTATCAGCCACCTGCGGACACACCGTGGACAACTCACAACCCATGAGATGTCAAGGTCCTCATCGAAGACGAAGGACGAACTTCATCACCGCCATCTATTAGATGCCATATCCTGCTTTTTCTCTGCAATGAATTCCATGGACCATTTGGGTCAAATGGGGAGGGGGGGTTGGAATGGACCCCTTATCTAATCTGATAGACCCTTATCTTATCCAAGGGTCTAATGTCTTTCAGCTTTAGACAGGCATTTCCATAAAACCACCAGGGCAGGGGAAAGGTGGGAGAGAGACAGGGGCCATGGTCATCTGGAGAGCCCGAGAGCCAGACTGGCACTCCGGGAGGGCTGGGGATCCCCCAGACGGAAGACCGCCCACCTCATGTTTTGTGGCCACCTCTGGGGGCACCCCTTCTGCTCTGATGCGCTGCAGACCCTGCAAGGGGCAGGAGGGCAGCCTAGCTGGCCCTCGAGCCGGCCTCTGCCTCCCAGGGCTGGATCAGCCCTTTCCCCTTGGGGCTGAGCTGTCCTAGCCCTGATTTCTGCACCTGAATTTCTGGTGCACACGTGCTGGGGGGGGGGGGGGCAAGGTCAATGGCAAGAGTTACGGGCAGACAAAACCCCAAAGCCCACCCTGCCATGTGGAGTGAGATATAAATCTTGCAAATACATAAATTTCGGTTGTTGGTGGGGAACAAGAAAACCTGCAAAAACTGGCTGATCTCATGGAGCGAAAATGAAATGAGCCGAGAGCGGCTGCCTGGTTTCCCGCCACCCCAGGAAATCGGATGTCCTTGAAGTAACCTTTGCAAACCCAAACCAGCCACGAATTCAACCAGCGTTTATGCTGGAAAGGACAATGATTCAAGGGGCAGGCAGGGGAAGCTCGGGGGAACAGCTGAGGTGCAGCACAATTTAATGCGTGTTTACTCAGAATTAAATCTCGCTGCGCACCGTGGGGTTTATTCCCAAGCGGGGTTTGGGTTGCAGCCATTGCTTGTTACAAGAAACGGACACAAATAACAGGGCCAGTGGCACCTTAAAAGGCCGGCCATGTTTCATGGAATACAGACAACTTTATCATCCAGGCTTCGATGTGGGAGGGGCAGCAGCGGAGGAGTCACATGCCCCCAGCTCAAATCCTAAATTCTTGCAGTACGAAGCAACTGAACATTAAGGGGTTTTTTAAGGGGTCCACTGTCTTCCATCTGGAAAGCATTAGGAGAAGCCCTGGGTCCACATGCCGTGTTCAAAGGGAACAGTCAGCCCTAGCCTAGACCAAAATGACTCCGAAAACAGTCTCCTCCCTCGCGTCTCCCTCACTCAGGTTTGCACGGCAGCGACCTGAGGAGAGTCAGATGGTACAAATTAGACACACACTTCATAAAAGGACACCCCCGCCCCCCGTCCTCTCCGCCCAGTGCAACTCCCAGCCCGTGGGGTCAGGCCAGATGAATAAATCAAACCTTGAAGAGCACCCAGATTTCTCACCAAGAGGAGAGTTCTCTCGTTGCACCCCTGCATGACTCGCTGAAGTGGCCTTCGTGGCTCCCAGCAGCCTCCACTGGGGGGGGGGGGTGTGGTGGAGCCCCGCCTTGGCACTGGGTGCAGCTGGAGTATTCAAGCGCTGCCCACACAGAGGCACGACGGAGAGACTCAACTTTGCACTCCACAGGTGGGGCTGCTACGCCACGTGAACCACGGTCTCGTCTCATCGGGGCATACAGACAATGTGAAGAAGCGCCCTAAATCAAGGCAAGCAATCCTCTGTCTGGCGCCATTATCACACCCGGACCAGTGGCAGGCCTCCAAGGAACCAGTCAGACAGATCCTGGCCGTTCCCCATCTCCAGCGCCTTTTCAATGGAAGAAGATGAGGTCACACCTGCATCGCCCGCCCCCCAATACACACATAGAACCAGAGCCCCCTGCCATATGGAAAAACCAGGGAGTTCCCTTTCCAAGAAAAAAGGGGGCATAAATCTAAAAATAACAATAGCCAGATGTTGCTCCAATTTTAATTCACAAGAACTCTCTTTCATTCTTCAGGACTGGGAAACAACTGGGTTAGGAAAAGCGGGGCTCAGGGCAGAAGTGCCGCCTCCCTCCCCCCGTGGAAGAGCCACTCCGCCAGCGTCTGATGCGGAGCACTCCTCAGCCCCCCCCCCCCCATGCCTGTCTCCCGGAGACTTTGACGTGCATCAGACATGAAGGGGCCAGGCTGGGGCCCCCGGGGTCTCTCCACCTCAGGGAAGAAACTGGGCAAGGCGGGCCGCATGTGGAGCGACCGACTGCCCAGCCCGTGCCCCCGGGGACTGGGCGAGGGGCAGCGGTCAGCGTGGGGCGGTGCGGTGCGGTGCGGGGACGCAGCTTCGGGGCGAGGCGGCTCGCTCTGTCCGGGCAGCGGCCATGGCCTGCGGGCGCGGAGGGGGCGCGGGGGGCGCGCTCGCCCTCCCTCTGCAGAGGCGGCTCTGCCAGCTCGCCGCGGAGGCCGCCTGGCCGGCGGGCTGAGCGGGCCGAGGCACTCGCTGCAGGGGGAAGCGCGCCTGGTGCGCCCCCGGCCCCGCGGGGGACCCAGGGCCAGGCGCGCCGCAGGCGCAGGGGCGCGCACGGCGACCCGGCGGCGGGCTCGGCGGAAGGGGCCCCGAGTGCCGCCCGGGAAGCCGTGGAGCCGCGACTGCTGGGAAGGAGGAGAGGGCGGCCTCTTCGCTTCCCCGACGCTGGGGGAGGGGAGGGGGGAGGGGAGGCGCGTGCGTTCCTGGGGAAGGAATTTCGAAAGTGCGACCGCTTTCCTGGCTGCGCACGGAGCATCTGGTTTTCATAAGGGGCTCTGCGCCGGGCAGACGCTTGGAGCTCAGCAGAGAGGAGGAGGAGGGAGAGGAGAGGGGAGAGGGGGAGAGATGCACCCCAGATAGGCAGAAAGTTGGATCCGGCCCCACGGCCATCTACAGCTGGCGAAGATGCACTCAGCGGATCAAGCACTTCGTTTTAAACGGGGGGCGTTCAGCGCTGCAGGGCTCGGACTGAAGGTCTCCTCTGGAGGGGAAAACAAGGGACCTTCGGGGAGTTTTGTGTTGCTTTCTTTAAAAAGGGACAAGGCGCGTCCCGGCTCTGAAACTACAAAGCGTTACCTCTGAGCAAATGCAGAGTGCCTTCCCCCTTGCAGCTTAGTCCACACCAGACACCCAGGATGAGGAGGAAATGCCTCTGTGGGACACACAAGCACAATCAGCGTTTTCCCATTACAGTTTCAGCCTTCACTCTGTCCTACAAGAGTCGACTTTGACAAACATCTGATCCTTCCACTTGTATTTCTTTCGTTTCCCAGGAAGGAAACACGGATGCGTAAACCCGTCTTTCTGCTTCCCACAGTCTCAAACCATCAGCAAACCCCTATTAAAAAGACACACCAATGCGAGAGTTAGTGACTCTCTGACTGGAGAATGCGCTCAGCCAGCAACTCTGCTTCATGGGTGTTTGGCTTTTTTTAAAGCCAAAAAAACCCCCCTGCCAAACCATTAGGGCCTGGGGCAAGGAGGGATCCCAGCCCCGCCTGCGGGATCCATCTTTCATCTTGACCCAACAGATGAAGCTCAGAGAAAGTTAGCTGCATCCAGAGATCTTACGGGAAATCGGCAGGACTGAGCACGGCTGACTTCTCAACTTACTTCTGGATCTTTACCGTGGCACTTAAACAAGAGAGCAAGTTCTTCTGACTGCACTGGGATTTGGCCAGTTTTGCTGTGGCAAACATGTTCAAAACTGGGAAGAGAAAACGTGCATTTCTGAAAGACGAAACAAAAGAATCGGCCGCTGGGCGCTCCAGGGACCCACTGGCTCTCCCCACCAAACCACCAGCTGCCAACCCCAGAAGCAAAAGTGCAAAGCCATCCCAGGTTGATCCGAAGGGACTTTCTGGCTGTGGGAGAACTCAGGACCGTCTTCTTTGAATGATCCTCTTATGAAGATACTAAGCAGCATCTCTGACCAAAGCACAGAAACAAAACCACAGAAGTTTTATTTACACACGCACACACACACACAGAAGGGATATTTGTGTTGAAATACAAGATTGGCAGCATGGGTTTGTTTTCTAGGTTTTTGCACCCAAAGATGGACTCCTGAGAAGTTAACTGTACAAAAACCATAATAAATACCTCTCCTTTAAAAATGGACTGGATGAGAAAGCTGGCCGGGGCCAGAGGAAGTGAGACACACGTGGTCTTGGCGACGTTCGCGCAGCTGAGAAAGCAAATGGGGCCCCAAAACCACAGGCGGACTTGCCCCCCTCCGCCGTGGGCCTTCCCAGGACGAAGGTGAAGCGGACAAGTCCCGGGTGGGAGCCAGATGGGATGCTGGCAATCGGAAGGGAGGGTGGAAAGCCTCTGGAAGGAACTTTCAGCCGGAAGGAGGGTGCAGGGAGATTGCGGGAGCCGTGACAGGATTCGGCTGGCGCTGCTCACACGGTCGTCATGACTTTGAGGGAGCCGGAGCGGAAGCGCATGATCTTCTTCTTCAGCGCATGCGAGGCCTTGATCTTGACAAAGACCTTAGGCTGCCCGCCGGCTGCCTTCCCAGGCCCAGAAGCCGACACGAGCTGTGGGGAGAGCTGCTGCGGCCACACCAGGCCGCCGCTCTCGTCCGTGTCGCTGGACGCCCCGCTGCTGTAGGCGGTGGGCGAGTCCCCGTCACTCAGGCTGGACTCACTGTCGCCGTAGACCAGGCCCTCCTCCAGGCGGCACATGGGTGCTTGGCGGGCTTGTTCACCTGAGCATTCGGAGTCGCTGCCGGCGTAGCTGTACCCGACGGGGCCTGCTCCTCGCTGGCCCCGTCGGGGCTCGGCAGCACCCCCCGGGGACCGCTCGTCTTGGCAGATCTCGGCCGTCGAGCGCCACTTTCGGTACCCGCTGGCCGAGCTACCGTGAGATCGCCGAGGCCGGGATGGCTTCAGGGCTGGCTCCTCCCGTTCGGCCGTCCCGTATTTGACTCCCGGCTTGTTCAGGAGGCTGTTCTCGGATTGGGACCGAGCAGCTTTCCGGGACCGGGGGGAGCTCTTCTTCCCAGCGCCCTTCCTCCCCACGGCCTCTCCCCCGTCCTCGGTGAAGCGGCACTTCTTGGGGGGCGCCGGCACCCGGGGCTGCTCCCTGGCGAGCAGCGGGACCCGCTCGGGCGAGAGCTCCACCGAGCGGCCCTTGGTGAGGGGCGGGGGCTTCTTCTTGCCGGGTCGGTGCGCCTGCTGGGCCCGCGGGGGCTGCTGGGCCGGGATGTACTGGGCCTTGACCATTAGGCACGCGCCATCCTCGTGCTCCTGGCTGCTCCCCCGGGAGGCCACGCCCCCCCCGTCCAGCAGCGGGGAGGAAGGGAAGGCGGCCTCATGCTGGTTCACCGAGGGCGGCCGCCCGTGGGCCAGGGCCTGCAGCTTCGGTGGCTTCTGGAGGCTGGAGTGGGGCGGGCTGCGGTCCTCGGCCGGCAGCGGCGTGGCCATGGCCCGGGCGGCCAGCGTTCTCTCGGCCGCGGCGTCCCACGAGGACCAGATGCGCGTGGCGGCGGCCCCGGCCTCGTGGCCGCAGGGCGAGGGGGTGCTGCTGCCCCGCTCCATGGCCGGCGGGGGCTTGCGCTCCGCCTGGGGCGGGAGCAGCTCCGGGGGGCCCCTGCAGAGGCTGTTCTGCCTGGCCAGGCCGCCCTTGGCGGGGGGCTCCGAGACGAGGCTAGTCCGGGGCTTGCTGCCTCTCACCAGCTGGCTGCGGCGGCGCAGCAGGCGCGAGATGTAGCTCTCCACCCTGTGGCCGTGCGCGGCCGCCTCTGAGTAGAGCCGGAAGTCGCCGTCGTAGGGCTCCAGGCCCGCGTCGCGCTCGGCGGGGAAGGCCGGGCCCGGGGAGGCGGCCGAGGGGAACGTGGGGTCCTCGTACAGGTGGCTCTGGAGCAGCGGGTTCTGCAGGGCCACGGCGTGCAGCGGGCTGGGGTACAGGAAGGGGTCTGGCGGGTAGCGGGGGGGCAGCGGCTCCGCGGGGTAGTCCTGCGCGCTGGAGTAGGGGGCCGAGAAGGAGCGGGGCACCGTGCCGCGGGCGGCCCCCTCCTTGTTGGAGGTCGCCATGTCACCTGTGGAGAGGGGTGGGGGAAGGAGGGGGGCAGAGAGAGAGAGAGAGAGAATGAGGAAAGGAACTGGGGCCTTCTGAGCCAGATCCAGCGGGAAAGGTGCCGAAGGAAAGGACTCGCCCTCAGCCTTGCTATCCCCGTTTGTTTATAGGGCTGCCGCTCTCCGTCTGCACAAAACTGAAGGAAACAGGTGCCCCGCTGTTTCATCAGGCAGCCAAGCTCAAAGTTAACATGTCGATAGAAGTACAAGGAAAGAAAAACCCCAAGTGGCTGGTGCCATTTGGGGGGGGGGCATTCCCCTCTCCGCCTCACCTACCCGCGTGGGAGAGGACCCCCTTCTAAGATGGTGCCGAGTCACCAAATGCGTGTTTCATGCTGAACCTGCTTTTCTGTCATTCACATTGCTTTTACTTATATGCCGATTTAAACATAAATTTGTTTGTTTGTTTATTTAAAACTTTGTATACCATCCGCTACCAAATGGTCTCAGGATGGTCTTGCAATAAAACCAAGTGGAACCTAGCATCTGTTCAATACAATAAAAAGCCACCTAAAATCTCAATCTAAGCCTCAAAATACTGGGAAAATAAAAAGGTTTTGGCCTTTGCCTTTTTGGTGACCACATCCCTTACTGGGAATTCACCCCTGCAGCTGTGCCCCAAGTAAGTACATAAATAAACCTTCTCACTGAGCCTTACACCTGCTCAGGACCAGGGTGTAGCAGATCCAGGGTCCAGAGCGACACCGCCCCAGGACCCTTCCGTAGCAGGAGCATGGATGCCCTCCGCCTGCACCCCAACAGCATTTCCCTCCCTTCCCCTCTGAATTTAGCTGTAATCTTGGGGGGGGGGGTTGCATTTTCCCAGCAGCTCTAGATTGTCCCCTATTGTAATGCAAAGTATCCTGGAGGAAGATGGGCAGCGCTTGTGCTCGAGCTTTTGCAAAGGTCTGAGCGTGCAGGTGAAAGGCTAAAGCCAGTTTGTTGCAATCGGTCATCAGGGCAGCAGCTTTCGGGATCCCCCTCCGGGCTCTGCGGACGAACGCGGCCTGGGCCTGGGCTTCAAAATTCAGCACTGCTCAAAACTGCCGGTCATTTCCCCACATGATCTGTTCCAACAAACCCCAGGCCTGTGGGCTTCCCACTCTGCCCCACTCGTGTCCCTGGGAACTTCCCCGTTTCCGGAAGGCTCATCCTGTTGCAGCCTGGAAACTTCATGGCCAAGCAGAGGACGGGAGCGGGGGGGGGGGGGGGGCTGGCTGCCTTCTTTTTGCGGAGCTCATTCTCAATACAGCATCTTTGCCAGAAGGCAGCTGCCCTGAGGTCTCCCCGGGGAGGGCCAGCACACCCCCTCCCAGCACGTCCAGCGAAACGTCCCCACAGATTCATTCTGCTCCGCGCACTCACCGACAGACTTGGGGCGCTCGCTGGCGTAGCCAAAGACGGACTCCGGACGGCCGATGCGGGAGTAGGACCCAGAGGCAGACGGGAAGCTGAACGACGAGTCCCCGAAGCAGGACGCGGGTGAGTCGGAGGCGATGGCCGACTGTGGCCCCTCGTAGAAACCTGCGCGGGATGGGCACCATCGGAGGGGTGCAGCAGTTCAGACCCAGGAGCCCCCTGCAGCCCCATCGCGAGGCGCTTGGGGCTCTGCCACTTCGCCCACCCCACCCATTCCCCCCTCCTAAAAGGTGGAAAAGCCCACAGTGCCCGGAAGGAAAGGAGGAGCTCGCGGCGTATTTTGGGACCACGCTCCTGCCCCTTTCGTCTTCGGCCCGCCTGCCACTGGAACACATTCAGAGCGTCCCAAAATGGACTCCAGGCCTCGGCCGGAGGAGGCCGCATGACCTGGGCTGCGTCCCGCCTTGGACCTGGCAGCCCAGCCCCGGAATCCAGCACCAGGCAGAGGGTTCTGCCAGCGCCTGGCCTGGCCTGGCCAGGCAGGGAGGAAAAGGGCCGCAGCTCAGCCTGCCGCCTGCAAGCCAGAGGAGAGCATGCGTCCTGGGCCATGCGCCATGCGGCCAAGGCCAGGGGCTCCTCTTCCTACCTGAGCTGGGCCAGCTGTCTGTCTCCGTGGCCTCCCCACTGGGCTTCTCTGGGCACAGGCGCAGGAGCCCCAGCTGCTGTTCCAGCTCCCACATCAGGCCCGGGAGGGCATCCTGCAAAACCGGAAGAACAGAAAGGTTCACCCTTGGAGAAGCCAAGAGCAGTGGGCACCCCAGGCCTGCAAGCCGCTTTCTCCCAACGCTGCGGTGGGACACCCGGCCACCTCTGCCCCTGTTTGTCATCTGGAAGACAGAAGGCCGCTTGTGCAGAGACCCGTGGCGGCTGATGTTGTCTAGGTAAAAGGAAAGCAAGACTGTAGTCCTCATGAATGCAAGGTTGCAGTCCTCATTGTTTCAGACTATGTATGTGTGCATGTAAACTCACTGTAACATTTTCCAGATGTGTTACACTGCAGTGCTGGCTGGGGATGATGGAAGTTGGTTTGTTTGTTTGCCTGTTTCTGCACTGGGCAATAGCTGAAGCTCCCTGCATGGGTTACAACCATCCATAACATACAATAAAAGACATAAAATCTGTCCAAACCGCCTTTCTTTCCCCTGCAGTCAAGCCACTCTCCCCAACTGGGTTTGGCAAGGGCAGAGCGGGGAGGGCAATGGTCCAGGCACACACGGCCACGAGCAACGCGGTCAGCTGGATCCCGGACCCCCGGCACCCCAAGGGGGGAGCCCAGACTGGGAGAAGGAAACCGCCCAGACTATGGGCGACATTTGCCCTCCAGACAGATGGGAGCACCGAGGACAAAGGGGGATCATTTGGGAGCGTCAGTCAAGCTCCGGCTTGGAGACAAAGGGGCAAAATTCTTACCCCACCAAGGGAGATTGAGAGAGAGGCGAGAGGAAGGGCGAACTTTAGGGAGAGTCCTGATACGGCCACGGGGATTTCTTCCTGCTAACTAACCCTGCAAACTGCTTTTGTAGGCGATTACAAGGGCTTGGGGGCACATGACCCACAACACCCTCTTTTAGGGACTGCGGCCTGGCAGAAAGTGAACTTCGCCAGAGCTGCCCCACGGCAACAAGGGGAACAGCTTGGGGGTCTCTCCCTGCAGCCCCCACACACGGGGACTCGGGCGAGGCTGTTGGGCCGTGCGCCGTCAGAAGCTTTGTGCAGTCAGAAAATAATTAAACGAGCATCACATCTGCACAGCGAGCGCTGCTCATTTGGAAGTGGTGCGATTGAACTCCGATGCAAATCAGAAGAGGTCACAGAGATGGCAAGCGGAGGGGCTAATTTTAAATCTGCATGCATTTAAATAAATTAGCACATTGGAAAGAGCGTGGCCTTCATCCTGACTCTAGTACACAGATGAAATGGATCGGCAGAAAGAGATGCTGAAAAATGGCAGGTCGCTTTCCCGGACCAGCGTATTTTGCAAAGAAACATCAAGTCGAGGGCCCCCCCTCCATCTCCCCCTCCTGGGCTCATTCCTTTTCCATTGCACCCAAGGCACCAATCTGATCAAGACGAGACCAGCAGCAGAATTCAGATTGGGATTTCAAGCATGCATAAAATCAAAATCATGTTGCCCTCTGGGCTTGGCAGACGACGGGGTTGCCGCGGGTTTGGGGTCTCTCCCCGCCCAGTCCTCTCCCGGATATCCTGGGGGGCACGGCAAGAGGAAGGGCTTGTCCACCCCACCCGATTCCGTGACCTGCTCAGGTTCCCCCTAGCGACTTTGCTGCACCGCAGGTGTCTTTCCCTGGGAGCCTTCCCAGCCGGCTTTCGCGGCCCCTGTGTCTACGGACGGTCCCTTCAGAGTAGCTCAGCAACACATTGAACGGATGGCCAACCTCGCTTCCATCACTCTTTTGCATAGAAAGTGCTTTTTCATAAAAGATGCCCTTCTATTCCATTTGCTGTTTCCTCGGGGGCAGTGGTGCCCATGTGGGGTTTCGAAGCGCATCTGTCAAGTGCACCTGTCTTGCGTGCCGAAGGCGGCCGGTTCAATCCCCGTGTGTCCAGGTGTGAACACCTGGAGAGCCACTGTTAGCAGCGGCAGCAGCAGGCTGGAAAGACAGAGCTGCAGCTTCGAGGGTCATGCATTTCGCTCCGTGCTTGTACCGCTCTGGGCCATGTGATTCAGAGGAGTTGGCTGAAGACCGAAGGCTGGATGAACCCCTCTTTAATTCCGGAGACGGCCAGCAGTCACGCGTCTGGGGGACCCTCGAGCCCTTCCGGTGACCCTCTGCTTGCTGCCAACATCTGCTTCTATCAGCCACAGCAGGCAGCCACCCATGGGCAGGGGAAGAGGGGTCCTCACAGCCCCCTGAATCAGTTGCCAGTTGCCTTCTTCCCCATAGCTAATGGATTTCTATCCATAGAAAATTTATTTTCTTCTGATCCTCTCTCGCCTCGCCGCGTCTGCTGTTCTTATGCCTATAAATTTCTAATCCCTCCTGGAATCCCGTTAAGCTCAAAGCTATCTGGCTGTAAGAAGCGCCAATACCCACAAACATTTAAATCCATGCAAATGAGGCTTGCGGAAGCCAATTGCTTGCTGGGGTTCGCCAGAGCGCCCTGTGTAGGCTCCGGCCCAGGCCTTGCTCCCAGCCACGCAACACGCCATCGCCGGGTCTTCAGAGACGCCGCGGCCTGCGCCACGCCAGCGCTCCCGGCCAAGTGCGCGGACTGAGCTGATTTCTCACCTGGCTGAAAATGCATTTGAGAATTCAAAACAAGGCTGCACCAAAGCTGCCATGCCATGTACGCCTGGGGGAAAAGCAAAACGGAACAACCGGCTGGTTTCAGAATTCAGCTTCTGCCACCCCCTTCCAGGCCCACTCCTTGGCACCTTTTCTCTCCACGTCGGCCTGCCTGTCAAAATTAAAATCTAATCTACTTTTCACCCGATGCCGTTTTTGAGATTATTCTAGCCATTATAAGCAGGCAAGCATCTCTCAAGGGAATAGACAGGATAACTTCAAAGCCAGGGCCTTTTTAGAATTCCTGTTTGTGATGCTGCGGCTTCATTCCGTTTGGCAAACCGATGCTGGCATGAGATGGTTTCTCTCTCTCTCTCTTTCTTTAACTGACTTCTAAAACAGACCTAATTCGTTCCACAGGTGGCTCCATGCCAGCAGTGGAGAACCAAGTGCGATTCACTGCTACGTCCGTGGCTCCCTCCTGGAGCTACTTCCTTCTCGAAAGCTCCCACGCTGCTCCTCCTCCATGGATCAAAGCTGCACGGGCGGGTCCAGAGTGTCTCCCACATGGGCAAGGCCCACAATTTGGAAAGAAACGCATTCACAATGCCACAAGAGCAATCAGTGCGCTGTTGCACTGGCCTTGCCGGACCGCAGGTGCCACCGACCTGCTCCTCAGGTTCAGCAAAGGTTCGGCAGGAGCGGGCTTGCCTGACAGATGACAGAAAAATCAAAAACAGAAAGAAAACAAAGGCATTGGCAGCTCTTAATGCACTTTTGGCTTTTGGCCACGATCTGAAATAAGCCTTGGTGATATCAAGCGATGGGGCTTGTCTTTCTCCTTGTGCTTTTGGAATGGGAGGCCGCGTGGACAACAGGGCAAGACATCGAGACGGCAGAAGGAGTTTCCCCCGTCTCCCTTTCCTGTGTTTCGAATCTTGGCAGGGAGCATGACTGGATTTGGGAAGCAACCAGCTCAGAAAGTCTTCATTTGCGGTCAGTGGAAGCCCCGCCAAGGGCGACGTAACATGAAGCGAGCACTGACGCGGATTTTCCTCCCTCGGATCAGTCAAGTCTCTTCTGGCCTTCATAGAGCAGATCACCAGTATTCACAGCAGCAAATCCACCGCTGGTTCAACTGTCCCTTTCTACCTCTGATGTATTTACTGTTTGACTGCTTCGTGCGCCCCTATTTATGTGCCCGTCCTTCTTTTAAAGGAAAAACTAGTGACGGGAAAAGGGTGCAAATCTGAGTGGGTTCGTGACATCAGCAGCTGCTGTGCATGGCCGGGTTTCGCCACAAACTCACTCTGGACTCTTACTCCTCTGCTGCCTGAGCTTAACCCTGGAGGGGAGGGGGCATCCGAACAGGGATCTGCCATAAAGCTCCAATTCTCCCGCTGCTTCTGCCCCCACATTTACCAGCATCCTGCCCTTGCCCCCCCCCCCCCAAGAGTCTTCCTCTTGGCATGGATGGATGGCTATCTTTGGATAAAAAGTTGGTGGCCCAGCTTCGAGCACCTTCCCAGACAGGTCCCGAAAATGCCAAGGGACGAAATCATGTGGTTTTAACCGTAGGGCTCAGGGCTCAGGAACTGAGCTGCGAGCAGCCCGCCCCCCCTGCACCCCCGCCGCCGGTTTCGCCTCCGTGCTTTTCCTAATGAAAGAGCCTTTGGCATCCCGGCTGATGGAGCTGCCATGCTCTCCGGCCTGCCTGCCAAGAGGCAGCGGGGGGGCTGCGGAAGGGGGGGGCGGCAGCAGTCTATAAAATCTTGTCAGATAGAAAGCACAGCTCCTGTTTTTCCGGGGAAGAGTGGTCCTTGAATGGTTCCGCCTGCTTTCCTGAGCTGAAAGACAGGGAGGTATAAAAGCGGGGTGGAGGGGGCACAGATACGTCTGTGGGGATGTGTGTGTGGGGATGTGTGTGTGTGTGTGTGTGTGTAAAAAGGACTCGGTGTTCCCCAGCAACACATTTTTGCAACCTCTCTCTATTCAAGTGGGCTACAGACAGGCGCCTGGAATCACAGGACATGCTCCTGTCAGCAAAATCCTGAAGGGCCTTGCTTGGAACCGGCCCGCTTGCTCCCCAGGGACCTGCGCTCTCCCAGCCCCGGTGGCCACGGACAAGAGGCTGGTTCTTTCCCACGACCACTTGGCAAGACGGTCCCTTGGTGGGGGCTGCAGAGAGTGGAGGAAGCCCCTGACAGCCACCCCGAGTGCCGCTTGGCCGCTTGGGGGCGGCTGTCAGAGCCACTCACTGGCTAGCCCCTGGGCAAGAAGAGCAGGAGGCTTCTGGCACCCTGTGCCAAGTGGCCCTGCTGGCTCCTAGCTTTGACTCACGATGGGTCGGTGTCCTCATGTGCGTGGACAACATGGGAATTATAAACCAGTCTGACCACCCCTAATTACACATGGTGGGTGGCCAGACTGGTCTATAAAATCAGGTCCACCCCAGGCTCACACAAGATGAGCCACGCCGGTTGTCCTGTTGTGTTGCTGAATCAGAGAGAGAACCGGTTCAGCATTCGCCCTCATCCTCCTGAAAGATCTCAGCGCAGATCTTCTTCCTCCAGGGAAACTAATCAATAGTTAAACTGTGCAGAATCTTATTGCAGACTAAACCTGCAGCCCACCATCCATCACGGAGCAGATAGGCTGGCTTAATATGCAGCTACGCCGTACACAATGAAGCGCTTCCCAGTGTTAGCCAGATTTAGAGACCTGGAGGGAAACACACACACACACACACACACACACACACACACACACACACACACACAACCTGGGTTCCACTTCAAATTATAAGATACACCAAGAATGAGAATGTACCCCAATATCTTCAGTGAGAAGTCAAACAACATAGACCGACATGAAAAAACGACTTGATGCAAAGGCAAAACACATAGCGTTCTTATAGGGGTATTTGTTGTGGGCTGCACAAGAACCTGGTACTGACCCAGTCCCCCCTCCCCAAGCATTTTGGAATCCGCACATCCCATGTTCTTGCTGCAGAAAAACTTCCAAGGAAATGCTACTTAATGAAAGTCCCACAGCATCTCTCCTGGCACCATGCCACAAGCAGCCCTCGGAATAACAACTATGGAGGAAAAGATAACACCGCCATTGTGAGCCAGGGTTTTACTCCAGAAGCAGTTCAGTTTTATGTGATTGTGCTTGGCTGTACAGGACTTAGATTAGAGCAAGCCTTTGAAACATCTTCTGCAAAGCTTCCCGCCTCCTCTTTTGTGCATCTTTTCAGCTTAATTGTGGAGGAGATCTCGATTTGGGCTGAGGGGAGAGTGCCTTTTGTTCCGTACCAGCTGTTTTCCTCCTGGAAGCTCTGCGACCAGATTCCAACAGAGGGCTGAAGATTACAGAACCCTCTCTGGAAAGGGGAAGAAAGCCTGTTCGTTCTGGCACCTGAGCGCTGAAATAGAAGCGTGTGATGCAGCACATCTCTTGAAAGCCTCACCATTTCCTCCTCCTCCTCCTCCTCCTCCTCCTCCTCCTCCCCTTTTAGATCTTTTTTGCAAGGTTATTGCTCAACAGCCGAATGCATGGGGCTGGGAGCCCCACACACCCAGCACAAGCCCAGTGCCGGAAGCTAGAGTTCAGACCGAGCTGCCATCCTGCACGGGCCAAGGGGCGAAATGCCGGGGCAGCTGCCAGGGACCCCTGGGGCCCATCTGGCTCCAAACCGTGGCCACCTGCTTGCTCACCTGTCCCTTACTCTGGTCTGGACAGGGGTGCGAATGAGAAGAGCCAAAGCTGAGCCGCTCCTCCTGGCCTGGCGGCCAAATGTGCCCCGGAGCCCCAGAGCAGGAAGGGGAACCTCTTTAGCCGGAGGGATGGATGCCATTTGAAGAAGCTCGTGGGCCCTTGAGGGCTGACAAGAAGACCCCCCCCCCACCCAGGTTCTACTCTTCCCCACGGATTGTTTGCTTGCCTCTCGCTGGTGGAATACGAAGGGGCTGAAATCAGAAATTTTGAGAGAGAGGCTGCAGTTCCCCAGAGCAGTCTCCTCTCAAGGCGAACCAGAGAATACAGCCAGCCAGCTCTGCTGAAGATTCGTACATGGAGCCGTTCCCTCCGGTGGTCGCCTTTCCTAGATCCATCTGCTCATACAGCTTGCAAACCTGCACGGAAGCATCACCCCACATTGGCTGATGACAAGCATGAATGCAGATTTTCCCCTGCACACTGTATAATTTTATCTCTTTAATAAAGCTGGCAGAAAACAGGTCTTCTCCGCAGTTTCTTCCCACTCCCATTTATTACTTGGCCGGCGTTTGCCAAGTTGGCAATCCATGACATGCCTGTTCATTAAATCCTGACTGACTAGACATAGGATTGTGATATCCACGATCAGGACCCACTATCCTGATCGTGATAGAAAACAACCAGAGAGGAGCAGCAGCTCTATCGTGAAGCCTCGCGGGCAGACCAGAAATAAGAGCGGGGAATAAATGGCATTTCCAGGCAGTTACCTTCAGCGTAACACCACAGAGGGTTGGGACTGGCTTCTTTCCGAGTTGTTTATGATTGATCAAGGCTTCGGATCCCGTTGCATTTTGGGATGTGCCGTCCCATCGTAGGCATTCCTGGGTTTTGTCGTCACTCACGCCATGGCCCTCGGGACCAGGCAGGACAGACGTTTAAACCCCAAGCGAAGCCCCACACAGACCCAGGCCAGCACACGCTCCCCCCCACCTCGGGATGTGAACTGACATCTTTGTCAACGGAAAGCAATGTAATTACAGAGGCGGCTGGCGATTCGAGGGAAAAGAAGCTTTGCAAGCTTCTGAAAAGCCACCCAGACCACAACCCGATGCCCATTATCCTCGCCATCAGCCTCCTTGAGCTCATTGCAACATACTCCTGAAAAAACATGCAGGACTGGGATGCAGTTCTTGCAAAAATTCCAAATTTGGACATTGGGGAGCAGACCAATATGCACACGGTTGTAATTTTGGAGACTGGAAGAATCAATCATTTCCCCATTCGAAATCTAAATCTGTTTTTAATGACGACTTAGAAAGTTTCTCTAGAAAGAAAAAGTAAAAAAATCTAGGGTGGTTTTTCTTTTTTTCTTTAAAAAGAGATGTGATATTTGAGTTGCCTGTTCTTTGCGAGGGGAATTCCAGTCCATTTAATCAGCATTCAAGCAGTTTGCATGCACAGAAATGCACATGCTCCGGACTTCAAGCCCATCGGAGAGAGAAAGCGGCTGGACTGGACGGGACAGACTGGAGGCACTCACTGGGCGGCTTGGGGCCATCACCAGCCCAGCTCAACCTAGGCCTAGCCTAACCTAATCTCCTCCATCTGCTGTTATGTGGATAAAACAGAGGGGAGGAGGGAAAAGGTCAGGCTACAATCCAAATGTTTAAAAAGGGGGTCTGAATTTCCATAATTCCACTCAACACACATCCGAAGAGACAAAGAGATGTGCCTGCCACTTATTCAGTCCGAACTATGAGACCAAAAGAGCAAGTGCGCTGAGCAGTAACTCCTTGATGTGCTCGGACAGGAACCGCTGTTCCAGGTGGCAGGTAAATGCACCATTTTTGTAAACTCCCCTGCTTAGAAACAACCATCACCAAACTCCCTGCCAGCAGAAAGCTAGTGCAGCAGGCTGGACAGCTTCCCCCGCATATCAAATACACTAGCATTCGCGGGGATTCTGGCTTGTTCTGGCTTCGTTTTTACTGGGAGGGAAAGTACCTCATATCATCCAAGTTATACAATCCACTTTCCAGCTTTGCAATTTGATCATCACATGGGTATCGATTCTTCCTTCCTACCACCCCAAAACTGCAGTCTGACCTTTTGTTTTGAGGTTAGAATGCTGGAAGAGCAGCTTCGATTCATAATCTCCAATGTCTTTGTGGAAGAAATAAGGCCCTTCGGCTGCCAAAGCAGGACTCCTCCAGGTAGGGGTGGGGGCCGGAATTCAGGGGAGCAGGAAATTCCAGGGTCAAGCGAGGCCAGGGTCTCTTAGGTCACCCACATCGGCCGATCTCCACTACTCTCAGCAGGACAGCAGGTAGGAACAGATAGTTTGTGTCCCCCCCACCCCCCACCCCCCTCTCCCACAATAAATCCAAAGATAAGAATCCAGACAGAGGGAGGGAGGGAGGGAGGGAGAGAGATCTATCAAGACTGTCCATTGGCCTTGGATCAACTTCTCCCCCGCCAAACCGAGGAGGATGCAACGCTGGTTGTGTGAAACCGGGGGAGCCCTCACCCCACCCTTCGGGTCCCGCAGGCCCAGCATGAGAAGGACAATCCCGTTTCCCACCCAATTCCAAGCGGTCCACAGAACAGAAGGAGAGTCTCAGCAACCTGATGAGCAACCTGCATATGGACTCCATCTTCTGCCACACTTAACCTCTTTATGTGGTTTCTACAGTGACCCACCCAGACTTTACTCAGGAATAATTCATCCAAAACGAAACATCACCATGAAGTTTTGTGCTCTTCCGTCTTTAGAACTAGGCAAGCACGACTTTGTAAAATCAGTTCTGCCCACATCAGGGATTTTCAGTGTTGCTTTTTCATCCACTCTTGGATGGAGCCAGATTTTGCAAAAAATGCACTTGTACATGTGTGCAAATGCACACATTTCCTCCAAATGCATATTTTCACACCTACAGGAAAAAGCACATTTTGGGCCAGTTCTGATTTTTCTACAGCTACATTTGTGCAAAATTAGGCCGAGGGAAAGAGTCTGCAGATCCACAGAATCCGCGTGATGCGGGATGAACCAGGTAACAGCACAATCCACAGAGCTGATTCACAAATTCCACACTCACTGGAACCCACTGTGCATTTTTCCGGCATCCCTGACTGGAACCCTTTGAGAGCCAGCCGTCAATTAGATGAATGCGGGTGTGACTGGGGACAACATGCGTCCTAGTAGCCTGACCCGAGGAGAGCGTTAAAAGGGGCAAGGGTGCAAATACTAATGCACACAGCCAGGTGTGTACATGACTTCCTTAGTGTGAAGGAACTGCACACTCTTGACTCAGTAGACAACTGTGACCGAGGTCGTGGACGGCCCACGGTGGCATTGCTGGCACAGCTCACTGCAAGGAGCCCAGAAAGGCTCTAGGTGGGGTGGACTACGATGCCCACCATCCATCCTAGCCATCACAGCCAGGGTTAGCACGATCGGGCACCTGCCGAGGGTCTCTGCACCGAGAGGGTCCCACTCGCAAGGGACATCTGGTGCTGCCCCTCCTCCTCCTCCCCATCACCCCGCTTGTCTGCCCCTTCTCACTCCGGTCCAGAAAATTGTGGGGGTGGGAAGGGGACGCCCCGGCCCCTCTCCCTGTCTCTGGCCAGTGCCCGGCCCCTCCTCTTGGAAGTCCAGCGCCTGGGGCCCAAGAGGCCCCCATGCCCCACAGCGGGGCTGCGGGGGCTCTCGCTGCCCCAGGGCCAGTTTCCATTTGGAGGCGCTCTCGGGGGCTCTTGCCGGGGGGGGGGCTGGTCTTCGCAGCTCCTCTTCCTCACTGCCTGCCCACTCTTCTCTTCTCTTCTCTTCTCTTCTCTTCTCTTCTCTTCTCTTCTCTTCTCTTCTCTTCTCTTCTCTTCTCTTCTCTTCTCTTCTCTTGCTCTGGCCCAGGAGGTGTTGCTGGCGAGACGGAGCGAGGGCAGGTGCCCGGCCACCCAGCACCCGGCTCCCTGCCCGCCTGACGAGCGAGCGGCAACCGCAGGGAGGAGCTGGGCAACGGCAGATGCACAGAGGGGCTTTCCGAGGACCCCCCAAGGCTTGCGCTGGCCCTGCCCAGCTGCATCCGCCGCCCCGAATTGCCCGGGACACCCCTCGCTGCTTCCCACCCAGCCGCCCGCAGGAGCTTCCCCCAGCAGCGGCCCAGGCCCCGGCCCGGCTGCCTGCCATCACCTAGACAGGGACCCTGCCCTCCCCGGCGCCTGGGCCTCCTTATCGCCCTTCCTCCCCCTTCGGAGCAAAGCACCCTGGCTTGGCTTGCAGTGTTTGCCTGGCCTTCCTGCTAAGCCGCCCCCACCCGCCCCCCCCAGTTTCTGCCCCAAGTGCACGGAAAGGCTGGGAAGGTGAAGGGACGCGCCGCAGAGCAGTTGGGAAACGGGCAGGGTGATGTTGATTCAACAAGTTTCTGCCCACGGCTCCCAATCCCACCCGCCCCGCTAAGAGGACACATCAACATGCCACACGGAGAGGCCATCGCCATCCTTGCAGAGGACAGTCCTCTATTTGGAAAGGCCACCCAGCCTAGAAATAAAGCCGAGCAAAGCAACCGGGTCAACTAGTTCCCCTCCCATACAAAGAGAAGATGATCGGCACTTCGGTCCAAACGCAAATGATCATCCCTCCGGTTTCACCGCCACTTTCGTATGATCCTACTTGCAACCCAAATGTCAGGAGCGAAAGCCGAAAAGCCTGAGTCACGCGTGTTTGCACAGCGGCCACTCGCCATAAAGCACGGAGTCACCCGGGGTCTGAGTCGAAGGCCAGCGTGGGGGGGAGAGCACAGATCCCCCCTTGTCCAGCCCAGCCCAGCCGGATCCCAGGGGCAAGGACGTCTGGGAGACGCCGCCGGAGAACCATGACTCAGCACCGCCCCCCCCCCCCCCAAAGCCGGGCCGGGACTCAGCAAGCCAGGGAGGTTCAGGGTGGAAGAGTGGCTCCAGCACTGGGAAGGGGCGGGGGGGGGACCTGGCCCCCTTGCCTTTCGTGACAGCCCCTCCCCTGCCGCTTGCAGGTTAACGCCTTCTTCTGTGCCTGCTGGCGGAGGGACACTGAAGAGAGAGCAAGCAGAGCCCCGCGGTCTGGGAGCAGCCACCAAGAAGGCCCCGTCTCGTGTTGCCGCCAAATGATCCTCTGGCAGCCACAGCCCTGGAAGCAGTGGCTCTCCAGAAGTCCGGGAGGAGAAGGCGGGTAGCTTGACCTCAGGCCACACGGGCCCTACCTGGCGCACTGCCTTCCACAGGGAGCCAGCACAGCAGCCGTAACACGCGCGTCGCACACTCCTTTTCGCCAGCTCCAGGCAACAGCATTCTGGACCAGCTGCGATTTCAGGACAGCTTTCAAAGGCGGCCCCACACGGGGAGCACGGCAGGAGTCCAACACGGCACAACTAAGGCGTGTGCGACCAGGGCCAGCTTAGGCATCTTGGCACTGTTGGCACACCAGCCCGAGCCGTGCGAACGCACTCCTGGCCCCTGCCGAGACCTGAGCCAGCACACTCGAAACACACCCATGGAGCCAGCTGGAAAAAGAAGTCTATGGACACACGCACAGGCTGCCAAACACCACGCCCCTCCGTCTAAGCAGCACACGATGACACCCGCCAGTCCGCTTCAACTTGCTAAGCAGTGTCTCGGCCACAAAGTCCAGTTTGCGGCACTGGGCCAGCCAGTTCCAGGTGATTCCTGCCATTCTGCCCCCCTGGATCTCTGAAGGCTTCAACAAGGAGTTGGATCTCCTGCTGTGAAGTGTTGTTGTTGCTGTTTTATATGGGGTGAGAGGAGGGAAACAATCCCGTCCCAGAGCTAGCCAAGACAAGAAACAGCGTGGCATTTTTTAAAAATGGCCTGTGAGCTACCAGGAACAGTGGAGAACGTTGGTTGTCTTTAGCACCATTCAAGAGACCGAGAATGCAGGCTGTATTGTATGCAGACAATGGCGTTCTCGTTAAATACCGTGATATCTGTCCGCAGTCCCGCCACTGCCGGCAAGAAGCATCGCTCGCTTGGCCAGCAGTAGCCGAACTCCCCCATGCGATGTTTGTGAACATTCCCAGCGGTGCGGTTTTAGTGAGGGAAGTGAAAACTCGGCTCGAATGGGGGAAGATACTTCACACGTGGGCTGGAGATGGTACAGCACGGGAAAAATGGAGTGCCGCACCTCTCGGGAGTTGTGTTGGCCCAAGACACGGCACTGGAAGAGGACTTGGATGCAAGATGGCTGGAAAACAGGCAGCGGGGCTGGAGGGAAAGGCTGCAGCTCCTGCTCTGGGTGCACTTTGCAGAGGTCTCAATCTCTGGCATCAGCCAAAGGGCCCCAAAGATCCCCGATGCTTTGCAGAGCTACTGATGTTTGCACAGACCATGTGCAGAGTCCCTCCCCCGTTCTAAAAGGTTGACATGCATCTCGTAAGGGCTGGTGGGGAGAGCATTCAGCTAAAATAGGTGGGTATTTTGGGATTGCAACCTTGCCTTTTGATCTCCCCACTTCCCTTCTGGAGAGCGTCTCCAACATGGACTTTGACCATCAAGCTCAACACCCCGGTGCAAAACAACTGTATTCCAGCAGGACCAGCAGCCTGATGGGAATCCAGGAAGCGGCCTTCCATTCTACCCAAGAGGCTTCAGGGGAACACAATAGAGGCCAGGAAAGAGAGGGACGGAGGAGACAGAAGTGCTGGGGGAGCCTTACCCAGAGCGTAAGTGAGAAGGGCACGTGACTGCTGGAAAACTGTGCCAAGGAAGGATGGGAACTGTAGGACGCGGGCAGCAAAACGCCAGTGAGGCCAAGCAGTCTGGGAACGTGCCATCTTTGAACTAGCCAGCCAAAGCACCAGCGACCTACTACTGATGATTTTATCATGTTCCGGAAGACTCATTCTTACCCTAATGAAGGCAAAGGACAGGCAGAGGGACCCAAAGCCAGGAATCATGCACCCCCAGGAAGCACCCGGCCACCACAGAAGGAAAAGGCACAATTTGGCCACATTTAGACAGGCAAAAGACGGGCCAACTCCAGCATCAGAAGCTCTTGGTTTGCACCCCTGGGCCAGCTCAGCCTCCAATTCCATGCTTGAACACACATGAATGCAGTCAAGCCTCGAGCAAATGGGGGAAGCCCCCAAAGAACCAACAGTGGGCAAGATCCAGACCACAACCTTGAGGGGGCTTTGATGCCCCTGTGAGGGAGCCCAAGATTCGGGGGTCCCATGGTATCTGACACACTTTTGCTCCATGCAAACAGGGTAAATTCAAAAGCTTCCAAGGGGCATCACTCGCTCTCCTGTGTTTGGACTGCAGTCCTGGGCACACCTACTCAGCAGAAAGCGCTGCTGAACTGTTGGAGACTTTGTTCTGCATAAACATGCATAGGATTGCACCAGAAATCAAACGCACTTCATTGGCGGCTTCCGGCTCGCTTTGGTATTCCCCATACGAAGCGTGTGTGCTGAGCTTTGACAGCGGTGCTAGAAATTTGCATTAGAGCAAGGAGGATTTTTTTGCAGGGAGACAGGAGGAGAAAATGAAGCAAAACAGTTCATTAAAATCAGTAAATGCCTGGCTGCACTTCAGGGAAGGGGAACCAGGAGAGCCACCTGCCGCTCCTCAAAGTCTCTGCTATGGCAACCTGGATCCCAGAAGCACAGGATTTCAGCACTGGCCTTCTGCTGGGGGCTTAGGGCTCCGGCTGCGCTGGGGGACACACAACCACAGTGTGACCACACTTTGCAATGCCAGCAGCGGTGCTGATCATCTGCACAAACCCCAGGACTGCTTAGAACACCAGCCTAAGAAGATGGAATACACAAGACGCCAGAATTCAATATCAGGGGCTGCTCAAGGCCACGAATGGCTTCAGAGAGCTAGCTTTCCATAGGGCGGGGGCCAAAGTGGGGGAGGCCCCGCTGCATGTTCCTGTCCCGCAAAAGTCCATATTGTCAGTGTTGTGGGGAACAAGGCCTCCTCTGATGCTTGCTGTGACCTGGGAGGTTGGTAGCAGGGAGATTTTTCATATGGCAAAAAATTAAGACATGGACCCCTGATGCAAGTTTGAGCCAGTCCCATGCAGCAGCTAGAGGGTCCGGGTTGTAGTCCCGTTTGTCCATGGAACTGAATGGGTGACTTTGGGCCCGTTACTGACTCCAAGCCCAGGTTATATGCGAGGCTGTTGGGAGCATCCAGTGGAAAGACTTTGCAAGCAGCTTTGGGTCCCTTCAAGACTGGAAAAGGATAGAGGTAATAATCATGAATGTGGGTTCCAGGTTGAAAAACTCAGCTCCACAACGTTTCACTTCACAAATACGCCTGAGCGTGTGCGAGCCCTTCACGACCACCCCCCAGGGACTTGGGCACACACCTGCAGGCACATACCTGTCCCTGAAGAAGCAACTCCCACCCCCTGTTGATAGTCAGGCTCCTGAACCAATCTGTGTGCCCACTGCTGGCTCACTCTTTTCCATGCACACACAGTGCAGGATTCTGGGCTTAGTGGGCTACACATTAGCCCCATCTTGCACTGGGAGCAATATCTGGATTTTTGAGCTGTACTTTAAATAAGGCAGTTCTCTGCTGGTATTAATATTTCATGCTTAATCACAGAATAGCTGCTGATTCAACCACAGGCAGTGAAATATGTTATTAAAAGTTCCCATTTCCAAATAAGCATTTATTTACCAAGGAGAGGCAAGCGTTCCCGTCACACAGGTGACGATTCTCCTTTTCTCACCTCTGCCCTTGATGGCTCCCAGCTGCAGTTTGCCAGACCTGCAAAGTTCCCAGCAATCTTTCACCCAGCCCTGCTGTCTCTTTCTGGTTTGTGTGTCTGTCTGTTTTTTAATGATGTTAATGGAGACCTCAGCTGGAAAATGATGGTGCTCAGCTTGGAAGGTGCTTGTGGTACAGGCAGTCAGTACTTGGGCCCAAGCACCAAATGCAAACGTTATGCAAATGACTCTTCTTTCTTGGTGATGTGCGTCCTGTTTTTCGGGGAACACCTGAGTTCCCATCCAGGATCCTTCTGATGCCATCTCTCCGGTCTTCCCGCAATGCATGGAAAAGCCTTTTGCTGAGGCTTCTGTGGCCTGGCCTGGCCCGGCTAAATCAGAATCCATTGCAAGAATGCAGAGCAGGAAACTGCCTCAGCCTCCCGGCACTCATAGAATTCACCTGCAAAAGAGGGCCACCAACTCGGGCAGCTTTAAAAGGGGCCGGGCAGACGGTGGAGAACCGGCCCATCTGCCAGTGACTCTGAGTCGGGATTCCAGCATTCTGCACGCCAGAGGGGCAGAGCAGGAGGTGCCCCGTCTGGGAAGCGGCTGCTGTGGGACCGGAATGCTTGGGGACCTGAATCCCCCGCTGTGGGACCGGAATGCTTGGCCTTTACTCTGATCCAGCCGGGCTCCTCTTGCGTTCGCACTGCGGTGGAGACGGACCGCTGGGTTGCATCCATTCCGCCTGCATTTTGGGGATAGCCCGGCATCCTTCGTTCTGTCCTCCACTCATTGCCTGTCTGTGGAAAACCTCCCCCCCCGCCCCCGCCCCCGCCCCCTGAATCTGCAGGACCCAGAAACAGCTGGTCCGCTCTGCTGGGGGGGAACTGCAAAAAATAAAAATAGAGAAAAAGAAAAAGCCAAGAAAGCCCCAAATGGAGGGCCATTTGGAGAGGCCAGGCTGGGTTTGGCCCGCCCGCCGCTGGGGGCTTGGCACCCCGGCCCTCAGCCTTGCGGCGGGCAGGTCCACACGACCGGCCAGCGGCGGGCGCGGGCGGCCTCGCGTCCCCGGTGCGAGCGCAACGCTGGCGGGCGGCGCAGCTCCGAGGCTCCGGCACCCTCGGCTCAGCCGCGCGCCTTGCGGGCTCGGCCCAACCCCCGCCGCCCCCGGGCGGAATCGGGGTGGGAAGCCCGGCGCGACCCGCGCGGCTCGGCCTCTCCGGCGGGCCGATCCTCGCGGCCGCCGCTCTCCAGACCGGGCGGGGAATCCGGAGACCGAGCCCGGCCCGCCGCGCTCCGCGGCGCCCGGGAACTTCCTCGCCCCTCCGAGGGGCGTCCTGGCCTTGCGCAACGAGGGCCGGGAACGCGCCCCGGGAGGAGGAGGGCGCCTCGTGCCGGGCGCGGGGAGGGGACGCGGCCCCGCGCCGCCCTCGCTCCCGGGCGAGGTCCCGCAGCCGGGAGCGAAAAGAGCCGGGAGACGTCGCGGGTGGCGGGCGGGGGGGCACCCAGGCCCGCGCCTCCCCGCATTTGTGCCCCCGGCCCCACCGTGCGAGCCTCCTGGCACGGCCTGCCCGGGCTGAAGCCCCCTCCCCTTTCCCAAGAAAATCAAGATAAAATAAAATGGGACCGATGCGAGCGTCCCGGACCAAAGCGCAAGGCGCCCGACGCGGAGCAAGAGGCGGACGACTCGGAAGCCCCCCGCCCAGAGTCACGTTGCAGCAGGATCGCCCCCTTTCCCGAACGGAGCTCCCGGTTTACTCCCGGGTAAGTCAGTCCCCCGTGTCCCAGGGCTTGCTCTCGGGAAAGGCGCGCAGGATCGCAGCCTTCAAGCCCCCTGCCGGGCTTCGCCAAAGGCCGGGATGGATACGCAGCGGTGGCGGTCGTGCCGCCGCCTGAATCCCCCCTTCCCGCTTTCAGCCCCGCGCCCTCCGCAGCCGGACCGCTGCTCCCGCACAGCCCCCTCCCCGGCTGCCCGGCTGCCGCTCCCGCAGCCCCACGCCGAACCGGCTCCGGACCGCCGCGCCGGAGGAGAAGGGGAGGGCGGCGGCGCAGGGGAAGCACTCCCGCGGTCCGGGCGGACAATGGACCGGCTCGCCGGCCCCTCACTCACCAGCTGGTCCTCCGGAGCCGCCTCGCCGCCGCCGCCGGCCTCGCCATCGCCCGCCTTGCTCGGGGACTCGGCGGCGAGACGCAGCGCCTGCCTGACGCGCCGCTCCTGGCGCTCCCGCAGCAGATGCAGCTCGCACAGGCCGGCCAGGGTGCCTTCCAGCCAGCCGCGCAGCCGGCCGCGCTCGGGGCTGGAGGGGAACGAGAACGCCCGAATCATCCTTCCGCAGAGCTCCGCCGACGGACGGACGGACGGCCGGCCGGCCAGCCTCTCGCTCCGCGAAAGCGCGGCGGCGCAAGAGCCTCGGCCACTGCGCCCGGCCGCCGCAGCCCGGGCGCTGTCACCGCCTCATCTGCATAGCGGCGCCCGTTGGCCAGCGCGCCGGAGCGCATTTGTGTACCAGGCCCTTCATTGGCCCATGGCCACGCCTCTCATTCAAACCATTGGTCCCCCGCCCACACCCTCGCTTTGCATAATTTCTGCCAGGGAAGAGCCATTGGCCTGCCGGGCTCCGCTTTATTTACACAGCCGCGCCCCCCGTCGGAATTGGACTCGCATGGCCGCGCCCAGAACGGGGCACGCTGGGCTACCTGAGACGCGTTATTTGCATGGCCGCGCCCTCCACTCAAGCCATTGGCTCTTCGCCCTCGGTTTCTCCGCTTTGGCCACACCCCTAAGCCGAGTGATTGGCTCGCACGGGGGGAAAAATCCAAACCGAAACGGTTGAGTCACACCGTAGCTCCGCGCCATTGACTCACCTGCCATGCTTCGTTTGCATAATTGCCTGCGCTTTCCGCGATTTGCATGCCGGGCCCGTTGATTCAAGCCATTGGTCCGTGCTTGCCCCGTATCTGGATAGCCACGCCCTGCAGCCATGCCATTGGCTCGCTAGCCCTGACTTATCTGAATGATCGCAGCCCCGATTCAAGCCGAGGATGCCGCTGAACTCCGTTATATGCGATCAATCATCCAATTCAATCATCAAGACCGCCGGGACGGAATGACGCGCCAGTGAAGTCAAATTTAAACTTTTCTGGTGTTCTTCCCTGCAGATCCCCCGCACCCGCCGCTTTTAATCGTCACTTTGAAAGCGGAGGGGATATACATGGGGAACAAGTTGTGGGGGGCTAGAGCTTAGTACCCCCTTTTCTGCAATGGGATTTTGGCCCCAACGACTAGGTATCAGATGCAGAGAACATCTCGTGCTCAAAGAAACCAAGAGTTTCTTATATACTGCCCTATAGCTGAAGCTCTTTGGGCAGTTTGTGTATATTAAAGGCTTAAAATCCATTCTAAAAACTATAAACATGCAAACATGCAACACAGAGAGAGACATCTATCTAAAAACCAATTTTAAGCTGTCTTGCGGCCCTTGAAAGGCAAATACATTCAGAATGGCTTGAGTTTTTGTGGAATCCGCCTGCATTTGAGTGCTTGTCCGCCCCATGAGTCTGCGTCTAGCTGTCTCAGCGGATGCAGGCAACGTGACGTTCTCCAGAGGTTTTAGCCTACGACTCCCATCATTCCACACCTTTGGCAATGCCAGCTATGGATGATGGGAACTACAGCCCAAACCCTCTGACGGACTGCAGGTTGCCGTCTCTGCTGGAATCTGGCGTAGTCGGAAAGAGCATCTTTCCCGTCCTTTGGGAACAGGACAGCTGCAAAGGGCAGGCGGGTGGCTCCTTTGCTCAAGGAGGTTTCCTGAGGCCGTAAGCAGCCCCACGTTAGACCCGTGTCCTTTCCTCCCACCTTCTCTGGTGACACCCAACTGGGGAAGCCTGGCACAAGGACGGGAGCGCAGTGAGGGAGAGAGAATGCCCCACCCTATACCCTGGAGGAACAGGGTATCCTGGGTCCCTAACACACGGACACCCCTACCAAGGCATTTCTTTCTGTGCCACGAAATTATTGGCGGAGATATTAACAACAGATCTCCTTTTCTGATGAATCCCTCGGCAGGAGCAACCCCAGCAGGGTCCAGAACGTGAATGTCAACATTTGCGCCACTACGCAGGCTTGTGATGGCCGTGGCTGGCAGGCGGCCTTTGGGGTCCAGGCACCCCAATCCAGGCTGCCAGAGGGAAGCGCTAAGACTCCCACATAACAGATTCCCAATTTCCAAAGCTCTTGAGGAAGACCGAGCTGCACTACAGAGCTAATTGTCATGCGGTAGCGGCGGCAGCAATGACTCTGAAAATGTGGGCAAGAAGAGTTTCTTGGGTTTTTTGCGTTTGCAGCAAAAAACACAGATTAGCCCCGTACATTTTGGAAAGGTTAATGGTAAAAATATGAGCACAGAATGTTTTGAATTTAAATGAGATGGGTTTATATTACTCTGTATCTTCGCTCTCTCTGCTGTCCAAACTTGCAGCCAGCAGAAGAAAGTTAGTCCTTCTGATAGGGTAGCTGTCAAAAACGGCTACTCCAGCAAACGGCCAACGCTTGTGTCCAGAAACTGGGATTCCTATATGGGCGGTGAAGCGGCCTCATGACTATGGGGCAAACCGGGCCGTTCCGGGGGCACTGCACTGCCTTCCCCAGGCCCTGCCTCCTTCCCCCCGCCAGGAGCTTTTCGGGGTCTTCCTGGCTTTTTCGCAGCCCCCCCCCCCCCACACCTATCCTAAAAGGTTGAAATCAGAGGTTGCAGAGATGCAACGGAGTCACTGCGTCTCCACCAGGGATTCCTCAGCGGACCAACTCTCCCAGGCCGGAAAGGCATCGCCTCAGTCTGCCCCATTTTTCCTATCCTGGCACAGATGGGGGGCAGGAACGCCGCTCCGTGCAGCGTGCCGACTCTGGCAAGAGAGAGACTCAGGCGGACGAAGGGGAGACACACCCAGGCGGCTCCCAGGCAAAGTTGTTGTGGTCGCGTTGTGCCCCATTCGTGACTTTCATCTGGACACGGACAGCTGCCTTCCTCTTCGGTCGCTTCTTCCCACCACGCAGCCCGTTTCCAGACGGAGGGCTCCTGGCGCTACGGATGAGGAGGCGCCGTGTGGCGATCCGGGCCCCTTCGCTCAGCAGATTTTCTGCAGTGAGAAACCAGGCAGGAGAACATAGACGGGCTGTGCATGGAAGACGTCGAATCATCTGGAAGCACCCGGAAATTCTGAGCATGAGCTGGGGTGATGGTTGGATCAGTCCAAAGAGCCCTTGAGGGGGAAAGCCCAAGGGAAGGGCCTTTGTCTGTGGAATGGTCGCACTAGGAAACTTCCATCTTGAAATCTTGAAGCCCCCCCCCCCCCCGCACAAAGCACCGCTTCTCCGTTTTCCCCACGGCTGCAGCCTCTCGTTACATCTGGACTCCTCCGCTGAACGGCTTCACACAAGCTGGGCCGAGATCCGGGGCCCCTGTGCGACGGAGCCGCTGTTTCGGGGCGTCTCTTAGGGCAAGCCACCCTGCGCGAGGGTGGCTCAGTCCCGCCCTCACGACAGACCTGGGGGGCTGCTTTCAGTCACTGATCTGGCTTCGCACAGGTGGGGGGATAGAATTGCGAGGGCAGGACCAACCGCACCGAGCGTTTGTGGCAGTGTGGCAACGGTCCAGCGGGCGTGCGAAAGGGGCTGGCGGAAGTGTCAGGGACGAGGCAGGGTAGCAACAATGGTTTATAAATGGTTGTGATAATAATAGTGCGAGCAACGTAGCCATGGCGATGGAGGGGGTGGTAGCCATGGCGATGGAGGGAGGGGCCGGCTCCCAGCGCTTGCAAGGAGGAAGGAGCAGCGCTGGCCTGGGGGGCGCTGGGGGGCGCTGGGGGAAGGCCAGGCCAGCCATGCCCCCCGGGGGTGGTGCGGAAAAATACCTGTCTCTTCTCACCCTCCCCTGGTCACGGGGGGGGGGGGGGGATCTGCAGGGCGCCGTGGGCCGCACCTGTCAGCCGAATTGAATTGAATTGTCGTCGCTGGTGTGACCAGCGCAGATTCTAAGGACCGATGACGGTGTGGGCCTGAAATTTCAAGCTCCGGGACTCAAAATGTCTCACATAAAGCCTACCAGGGGGTGTTGGCGATGCAAACGCGTTTATCCGTCCGAGAGGCACACACGACCCCCCCTCACACGTGTCCCATGCGCACTTGCACGCCTTTAAACCGGCTTTCCCCAACCTCGCGCCCTCCAGGTCCCACCATCTTCCAGCTTTTCCCATTAAACATGCAACTGCTTGTGTGTCGCTGCTGCTGCAGGCACAGCCCACTCCCTCCCTCTACTCAAGAGTAGCTGCGTGGCTGCTTGGGACAGAACTCCAGAAGGTCTCCGGAGGACGGGCACCCCCTGCCAACCTGACCAGCAGTGCTGCCATCAACGAAGGACCCACCTTGCTGTGGGGCAGAGCTCTGAGAGAGACCCCTGTTTTGCACTGCACAGTTCCTGGTTTGACCCCCGGCAGCACAGGTGGGGCAAATGAGACCCATTTGCTTCCCGAAAAGCTGCTCCTGGCCCAGGTGGAAATGCCTGGAGCGCCACAATGAGCATCTTCCTTGCAGAACTGCGCATGGCACGGGGCACAGCAGGCGGGCAGCTGGCCACCAAGAGCCGGTCAGAGAGCCACCAAGTCCTGTGCCCCGCCGGCCCGGGCCCTCCAGGCAAAGGCTCTCCTGAGGTCCGCCTTGGCCCCAGGGCTCAGCAGGGTGTAGAGCACGGGGTCCAGAGCACTGCTCAGGCTGGACAGGGCCAGGAGAGAGAGAAGGGGAGCTGGAGGCGCCGCTCCCAGGCGCAGAGCGAGCGGCAGTCCGAGCGGGAGAAGGCCAGGCTCCGCGCCAGCAGCAGGACGTGGCAGGGGGCGGAGCAGAGCAGGAGGATGGCCGTGACGCCCAGGGACAGGTGCCGCACCTTGGCCTTCCGGCAGCCCAGCGGCGTCTCACTGGCCTGCACGCTCCGGGCGACCTTCAGGTAAGAGATGCCCAGGATGAGAAGAGGAGGAGCCAAGCCGGTGGCCACCCGGAGGTAGTTGAAGGTGGCCACTCCCGGCTGCAGCGGGTAGCTGTCGTAGCAGGAAGCGCCCTGCAGGCCACCTGCGCGGGACGAGGTGGCCAGGTGGGACAGGAAGACCGGGAGGGCCACGGACGCGCAGGCCACGGTGGCGGAGAAGCGGCTGCGCGAGCCCAGGGAGCGGAGGGGGTGCGCCACGGCCAGGTAGTGCTCCAGCGAGACAGCGCACAGCACCACGATGCTGACACGTATGTTGGAGTGGAAGAGGAAGCCGGCCCCGTGGCACGCTGGGCCGCCCAGGGGCCACTGGTGGTTGTGGGACACACACACCATCCAGAGAGGCCAGGGGGAGAGGCAGAGGATGTCGGCGACCCCCAGGCTCAGCAGGTAGATGGCCAGCACGTTCCCGAGGTGCACCTGCTGCAGCAGCGGCCTCAGCATCAGCCCATTGGTGGCCAAGCCAAGCAGGAAAATGGCGCCGGAAAGGCAGAGCACGGGGGTCCTGCCGGACTGGAAGTCCACGCCGCAGCGGGATGCCGACGGAGCGCCTGGGCAGGAGGATCCATTTGCGGTGTTGCAGGCATCAGGCGAGCCTGGAAGGAGAAGTCTGACGGGTGGAACCACTGCAGGACGAGACAGACGGAGCACCAGCACGCATCCGAGCGCCTGTGAGGGGCACCACAAAGGCACACGGCATGTCGGGTTCTGCTGGGGGCCTCAGCTCTGCTTCACCTGAGGTGGGGGGCTCCCCTTCCGGGGCAGTGAGAGGATCCCTGGACTGCACAGGCCCCGCTTCCCCTCTACTAAACGTGAGCCAGCAGTGTGACGTGGCGACCAAGCGGGCGAACACCACTTGGGAGGCAGAGCCAGAAGCGTGGCTTCTCGTCAAGAGAGGGACCACCGCCACTTGATGAGACTCTGGTGCTCCTGCAACTGGAGTGTTGAGTCCAGTTCTGGGCACCTCATTGCAAGAGGGATGTAGCAAGGTTGGAATCAGTGCAGCGAAGGGCCGCTGGGACGGTGGCTGGTTTGGAGGGGAAGCCGCATGAGGAGAGGCTGAGGGCGCTGGTCTTTTCAGCTTGAGAGGAGGAGACTCCAAGGGGACCTGCCAGCGACATGCAGGTACGCGAGGGGGTGCCACGCAGAGGTGGGTCCTGACCATTTTTCCCCTGCAGTGGAGGGCAGGATGCATTCCAACAGAGCCAAGCTCAGGGAACCAAGATCTAGGATGGATGCCAGGAAGTACTTCCTGCCGGTTAGGCCCCCCAGGGCGTGGTATGGGCTTCCACGGGAGGCGGTTGAGGCCCCAACGATGAGGGTGTTCAAGGACAGGCTAGACATGCACATGGTAGGCATGTCATGAGCAGAACTGGGGGTCAGACTAGATGAACCAGGAGGCCCCTTCTGACTCACTCTGCTTCTGTGTTTCTACTCTGAAAGGTGGAAAGAATTAGACCTGGCTGTGGTGCAGAGGAACCGAAATAACTGGAGAATCTCCCCCAAAACCTCCAGCTTCACACTATGACCAATTCCAATTTTCTGCCTTCTAAAATGTGGCATGGGAAAGGAGAAGTAGCTTTCTTGATGCCGACGTGCAGCCGAGGAACTGCGGTTTAAAATAGAATCCCTTTATTAGAAAAAAGGAGTAATACGCACACACCTCTCACATTTACGGCAGAATAGGAAAAAAACAGAATTGACTTGCCGTATTCGCTAGCGGAGGGTCTGTCTGAGTGCACAGACTCATGTAGGGGGTGGGAAAAGACCCTTGGACCCTCGAATGAAAGCAGAGCTCAGTGTTTGGGGCGAGGCTGTGAGACACCAGTGCATTTTGCCAGTTCCCACACCTGTTTCCATATGTTTTGAACTATGACATTTCTAAACTTGCCAGTGCCTTATCATGAATCGAAGTCCTCCCCCTCTCCTAACATCGCTGTTGACACTTTTGCCAGTGCCAGAAAACTAAAAAAACCCAATTTTTCCCTGGATATCATGAATATAGAAGGTGAGTCAGAAGCAGACTCCCTGGAACCTCTTCCTCAGGGTCCCTCTGGCTCAAACGAGGCCCCCAAAGCCAGCCTTGGACGAGGCCTGTGGAAGCAGTCTCTGGCCAGGTCCAGGCAACGCTCGTTTCCCTTAGCTGCCCCTCCTATACCTGTCGATATCATAGAAGGCCACCTGTCCGCGCTGTGCCGATCGGAAAGCAGGGGCCCAGAGCAGGTTCATACAGGCTTCTGTCTCAGAGAAGCTCAGTTACGGCACCTTTTCAGCTTCTGACTTCAGCAGTGAGAGCTCTCCGTGAAAATATGGCACTTTCGGCCCAGGACTTTTCCTCTCTGGCCCAGCCCACCCCGGCACGGGCCCCCGAGGGAGCCTGCAGATGGGGAGAGCTGAAAGAGGCTCCACACCCTTGCTTTGGGGCTCGGAAGCATGTCGGGTCCAGGGCACTGGACTGCCCAACGGAGAGACTGGGCCCCGGCCAGGACCAAGAGCGGCGAAGAAGCAGGTGGCAGTGGAGACGCATGGAGCGAGTCTTTCGGCCGATCAGGCTCGTCTCCAGCACCAGCCCGGGCAAATACACGGCAGACCGTGGTGTCCGGCTTTCCCGATTGCACAGCCTGTGCACCGGTTTCGGCGAGGCCTTTCTGGGCAAGAGAGGGCCATCCGAGCCCCAGCCTTGCTGCAGAGCGGCTGAAAAAGCAGAGCCGTGCCTTTGTGGATCCGGGCACAGCCTGCACCGCCTTCCTCCTGCGCAATCGCTGCTAGTTTGACCGTGCCCAGGATCAGACGTTCCTGAGCTCTTACACCAGACTCTTCCAGGCCCCTGCCCTAAACCTGCCCCCCCCTTCACTAACTCCATTCTTGGCAGCTGTATCCATTCTAGACAAGCAGACGAAGCCCCAGCACCTCCCAGAGCACCTGCCTCTTTGCATATTTACCAGGTAGCTTTTTCGCGTGACGCGAGACGCTTGCACGTGGGCGACTGCGAGTGAGGAGGCGGCGCTGGGGTGGTGGCCGTCACCCTGCCGCCCCTCCAGGACACGGCACATGCCCATGCCAGGCACTGCGGGTGCCGCCCCTGGCCAACATCTTGCCCACAAGGCAGAGGCACACGGCTTTCCTACTGAAATTGTAGCCATCATTTCCACGTTTCCGCTCTGTGCATACAGAGCAGCCTCCACAAATGTCACGCCAATTAGTGCCTCCTTTTCGCCTTCCAGTTTTGCTCATCAGTGGCCCATCTACCCGCCTGAAGAATTCCCAAATGGGAAAGCGCGAATCAGGTGCGGAGGGCGCAGAAGCTGGCTCCGTTTTCCTAAATGCTGCAAATGATTAGTTCAAGCAGGGGCAGATCAAATTCCTTTTCCCCTGCCAGCCACTGCAGCAAGTTAAAAGGCCACGATTCCGTGCAGGGCCTCAGTGGAAAATGCCTCAGCGCATCAGCCACGATCCCGGATTGTGTCCTCGCTCCCAACCCCCGTGTGCTGCCCGGCAGAGATGAACATTTAATGTTCACAGACCGGTAAGAAGCCAAGATTCCTTACAGATGCATTGAAGTCAGGCATATAGCAATATTGCCAACAGATATAAAAAGGAGGACCTTTCTTTTTCTATCACAGCCAGCCGAGGATGATGGGAGCTGTAGTCCAAGGGATCAGTACAGTCCTGGTTTTGTAACCAGGTTTATGTGGCCAGCTACTGCATTCAAAGGTATCTAACCTCTGGAACGAATTGCTGTACTGTCTTCCGGGCAAACATGATCTTGCCTTCACAATAAGCACAAAGGCAGCGCACATTTTTTTAAAAAAAGAAAAGCATCCACCTGGGCAAACCCCTCTCGCCAGATCCTTACCGTGCGGAGGGGGACCGCAGCTGGTTGGTTTTGCCTCTGGGGGCAAAGGACTGGCCCCGGGGCTCTGGAGGCACATCCTGTCAGCCTCCTGCTCCACCGGTGGACCCTCCCTGCCTCGCGTCTGCTGAGGGAACCGGCAGCCGCCGCGGGCTCAGCACCAGCCCAGGAGCAAGACCGCCTTCTGCGGCCTTCCTGTGCCGCCCCACCTCCCGTCACCGAGGGGCAATTTCGGCGAGCTCCCCCACACGTCACGGGCTGCATGCTGGAAGCAGCCTTCTGAGCGGCACAGCGAGCGACATCCCCAGCAGGCCGGGCGCCATGCAGCCACAGCGGAGCCATTTCCACCCCCGGAGTCAGGTGTGTGGGTGTGCAAGTGGCACAAACGTCATTGCTCTTTTGCGTGGCGGAGTCCCAGTAAGGGGCACCAGCCAGCACTCACCTGTCACTGTTCCCCGAGCTGGTGCCCCCCATCAGCCTTGCCGAGAGCCCACTTCATTTCCCCCCCTTCCCTCCCCGTGCCTTTTCCTTGTGTGCCATGTCTTTTTAGTCTGTCAGCCTCCAGGCAGGGACTCCTTTTGGCCCATCGGGGACCAGGATGCAAATACCGTGAGCATGCGTGAACAGGCTGGGCCCGGGAAAGGAGGAGTCCTTCGGGGGAAATTCAGATTTAGTCACCGAGCCTTGGCTTCAACTGCAGCGGGACTCAGGACACCGGAAGGCAGCACTGCAGAAGGCTTCCTAACAGCCCTGCAAGGCAGGCCTTCCTTCCCCCCATTTTTCAGAGGGGGAAAGTGTGGCCCTCCCGGAAGCTGCCATGAGCTTCGGCAGGAGGAGAGGCATCCCCGGGCCCCCGACACGCCTGCTCCCCCTTGGAGGCCGTCCCTTTGGCTAGCTTGGGGCCAGCCTGGTAGCCATGCTGCCCATGCGGCTGCTCGCCTGGTTCAAGCCCAGGGCATTTCCACGGTTCCGGGAACAAGCTGCATCCGAAAATAGCAGTGTGCGCGACAGGAAAAGTGCGTGAGCCGGCTGAATCAGAGGCGGCGGCGGCAAGTTTACAAGAGTCATCGATAGAAACCCCGATAAACAGAACAGGCGAACGGCTTTTGTGGAACTTCCTAGAACGATTTCAGCTGAAATAGACGTGCGTATTCAGTGCCGACAAGTGACACAGAACCAAACCTGGCTGGGACTGAGCAGTTTCGTGGTAATGGGGGCTGGAGAGCGAGGAGACACCGAGCCCTCCCACGTGTGCGAGGGCCAAAAGTCCTCTCAGCAGAGATGCCTTGCAGGGGCCAAGCTAGCCCCGCTCTGCACCTAGTTTTTGATTGCTTTTTATTTCCTCTTCAAGGGGATCAGATAAGGGTTCCTAAGCACCCTACCCTGGGGTGGTCAATGGGCATAGAAACAGAGCGAGTCAGAGGGGCCTCCCGGGCCATCTAGTCTGACCCCAGCACCAGCCGGCTCCACTCATGACATGCCCACCATGTGCACGTCCAGCCTGTCCTTGAACACCCACACCGGTGGGGCCTCAACCACCTCCTGTGGAAGCCCATTCCACACCCTCGGGGAATAATAATAACTGCCAGGAAGTACTTCCCGGCATCCACCCTAAATCTTGGTTCCCTGAGCTTAGCTCCGTTGGAACGCATCCTGCCCTCCACTGCAGGGGAAAAATGGTCAGGACCCACCTCTGCGTGGCACCCCCTCGCGTACCTGCATGTCGCTAGCAGGTCCCCTCAGAGTCTCCTCCTCTCAAGCTGAAAAGACCAGCGCCCTCAGCCTCTCCTCATATAGCTTACCCTGCAAACCATCCGCTGTTTTGGGGCTCAAGCCCTTGCCAGCTCCAGACAGCACAGGGATGAGGTTCCGTGTAGAGCTGGGGGCCACGACATCCGCAAGGCCCCCGCGCGCCACCCCGGCCTTCCCAGTCAGTTCCTGGCACTCTGCTCAAGCCAGGTGGGCCAGGTGGCACCTCAAGCCCCATCCCCTGAACTCTGGAACGGCTGCCAAGGAAGAGGGGCCCCGTGCCTTGGCTAGTTAGCAGGAAGACATCTCTACCAGGAGCCGAGAGACCGGCTCCTCGCTTCGCAGGACGCGCCAAGCAGGCCAACACCTGGCCCGGCCTTCCAGCTGCCGACGCTCCTCCTGGGCAGCCCATGCCCACTAATGCCGTGGGTGCCGCTGGTGCTGCAAGGCCCAGTTCTCTCGTTGAGTTCCTTCACGTCCTCCGGGTGCACCCTAGCAGCCCTCTGGATTAACCCAGGAACATGCAGGGGGTTCACCCCCTCGGTGCCAAGCCCTGCTGGGGCCAACGGCCTGTACTGGAATGTGTGCCTAGCGGCCCCCCTACTCTGGAGAGCACCCCGCGATCTTCAAAGCCTTCCCCCTCCGTGCCAGCGTCGTGATCGAGAGCGGCTGCACCGCACCCACTTTCAGGAATGCAAGAACAAGCAAGGGGGGCAACATCTTCGCCCCATTTGTGTTCAAGGGAGGTTCACCCCCCGCCGCCGCCGCCCCCGTCGAGACCCAGTCTGGCGGGAGATCTTGGCGCGGACAGCCCCCCTCACCGCCCGAGCAATTCAAGGCCTTCCGGTGGGGTCTATTTCCAAGCCAGGATCCGGATTTTATTTACAAGATAGCCCATGTGTCTGTGCAAGCAGGGTACGCGGCAGCTCCACGCGGTGGCGCCCGGGCGCAGCGGCCGGTCCGCTCCTGCCTCCAGCGGGATGGGGGCGCTCCGTTTCGGGGCGCAGGGGCCGGGGCGGCGCAGCGCCATCCGCCCACGGGCGGCGCGGGGCGCGAGGGCAGCGGCCTCCCGGGACGGCGAAGGGGCGCAGCTCCCACGCGGCCGCCGAAGCCCCGGAGATCCCGGCAGAGCGCCGCGGGCTCGGCTTCCCCCTAGGCCGGCCTTTCCAGGCGCGGCAGACCACAGCCCCCATCATCCCCGCCCGCTGCCCATGGGAGGAACGCCCCAGCGCATCTGGAGGGCGCCAGCTGGGCCGGGTCCTTCCGTTCCGCCCTCCTTTGCGCAGGAGGCCCCCGCGCGCCGCTCCAGGCGGCCCTCGCCCCACGGCTCGGCTCGGCGCTGCGCCTGCGGGGGAGGCGGGCCGGGGGGACCTCGCCGAGGCGGCTGCCCTGCCCTCCCCTCCGCTCGGCGCCCGGGCTCTGGACGCCCTTGGCCCGCGCGCGAGGAGCCCCGCGGCCGCCCCGGCCCCGGACGGCGGACGCTGCCCGCTGAGCGCTGGCGCCAGTCACGATCCTGCCCCCAATGCGCGGCTACACAGAGCAGCTCCCCACTGCAAGCGGGGGGGCGGGCGCGGGGGAGAGCTCCCCGTCCGCTTCACTGGGAGACCGATCTGACGCCGCCCCAGCAGATCCCAGTCCGGCGGAGAGAACTGGGGCAAGTCCGGAGACGGAGTCCGCTCGCTGGCGCGCACGCTCAGAGCACGCTGACCCTCTCAGCCAAGCCCGTCATCTCGACCTCCCGCCGCCGCTCCTCCTCCTCTTCCTCCTCCAGGCGGCGCACCCGCAGGTGGGCCGGGTAGGGCAGGCCGTGCTCGGCCGCGAAGTGCTCCCAGCGCGCGTCGTCGCTCTCGTGCGTGATGTAGCGCTCGCCCATCCGGCCCTCCAGCTCCCGCAGGTCCAGCCACGTCTGGTGGTCCTGCAGGGAAGAGGCGGCGGGGGGCTAGCTGAGGCCGCGGCTCGGGACGGGCTTCTTCGGCAGGGCCTCCCTCCGGCTGGGACGCCCGGGGGCCACAGGCCATTCTGCCCCCCCCCCTTCTGAAAGGCTGAAATGCCTCGTCACCAGCAGGAAGGGCAGCGGCCAAGATGCACCGGTGCGCTGGCTTCATCTCCCCTGCCTTTGGCCCGGCCCATCTCCCGAACGCGGCCCCGAGAGCTCTCCCCACGCAGCGTTTGGCCCTCGAGCAGAGGGGCGCTTTGCCCCCTCGCTCCGTGCCCTTCTTGCCCCCACCACGCCGCACGGCAGCGCGGCTGATCTGCCCCACCCTCGCTGCGCAGCCTGTGGCAGCGTACCTGTAGCCACGAGTGGCTGAGCGACTTATCGACGCTGAAGCGCTTCCGCATCTTCACCTGGAGCAAGTTGTTGATCAGATCGATGGCTGGGAAGAAGGGAGGGAGAGGGGGAGAGATCAAGGCTGCGCCCCCCACCGGCCCCCCATCTGTGGAAGGCACACGCGGAAGTTGCCAGCCGCGGAATGGGCGTGAGATGCATGCAAGGGTTAAAACCAGCAGGGCCCCTCGCCCCCCCCCCCCCCCCCGCAGACCCGCACCACACTCTGGGAGTCTAGATGCATCTAACGAGGGCAAGCCTCGTTAAAGAAAGCAACCCAGCCGGGTGGAGGAAGCCCAATTCGGGTGAGCCGACTGTGGGGTGGCCCGATGGACCGCGTGGCTCAAGGGTGCCAGCTCCCTTGTCCCCTCTGGGTGCAACTGGGACGAGTCGGGACGCCCTGAAAAGCCACGCGCCCCGAAGGCCCGGCTGGGCCTGCAAACGAACCAGAGGGCAAGTCCCTCTCGCCACCCAAGGAGCCGGTGCCCACGAGCAGCTGCTGCCCCCCCAGATGACTTCCAGTTGTGTCAAAGAAATGGTGCCCAGACCCCCAGGGGTCCAACTAGCCTGCGAAGAAGCCAGCTTTGGAGGCTTCAGAGCTGCTTGGACAAAGAAATCCTGCTCCACAGGAGAGGGTCTGGGAGGGGGCCCAGCCTTGCAGGAAGCGCAGGCAGAGAAATTGTGGGGGTGGCCAGGGCCCCCCTCCCGGTGCTGCTGCTGTGCACTGGGCATGCCGCCACGGACAGGTACCTTCGACCGAAATCTGGCGCCACGGATTGGCTGGGTACATGAAGGCGGCGTTCTGGATCTGGTCATTGATGTCTTCGTCCTCGTTAAAGGGGAAGGTGCCGCTCAGGCTGACGTACATGATGACCCCCACGGACCACATGTCCAGGGAGCGGTTGTAGCCCTGGTTGAGCAGCACCTCGGGGGCCAGGTAGGCCGGGGTGCCCACCACGGAGCGTCGGAACGACTTCTCGCCGATGATGCGGGCAAAGCCAAAGTCACACAGCTTCACCTGCACAGCACCAGAAAACGGGGTCACAGGCTCCGAGGGCCCGCCAGTCCCCTTATGTTAAAACACATCATCCTGCGAATTTCGGCTTGGAAGAGAGCAAGTTGCTAGTCCTCATGGTGAAAGAGAAATCGCTCAAGACTCACAAAAGTCTTTCTCAAATACTTAGGGAGGTTGGTAGGGCCTGATAGGAACACTGGAAGTTCCGGACATTGATCCCGGGATCCTGCTGCCGCAGTGTGGGGCGGCCTGCAAAAGCTGCGGCCGCTTCCCAGGCCCGCCCCCCTCTCCTCGCAAACGAATCAGCCCGAAATTCTTCCTCAGCTCGAGGGGAGCACAAGGCTGACCACCAGCACCCTCAAGAGGAAGTGATGGCGAACAAATCAAAGGCAGGATTTCATGCTGATGTTCAAACACACATCTTATCTTCCAGAAACATTATTATGCACAAGGGAGCTGCTTTGGCAAAGAAGCTTGGCATCTCTGCGTAATGCCTGGCATGGCGCCGGGCTGGGGACCCTTGCCCAGCCCAGGAGCCCAATCCAATTTCAGGGACGGGGCAAATGTCCCTATTCAGAGTCTTCTTGCGGGAGATTCGGGCTGGCGAGAGGCATTTCGAGCTTGGAGGAGGAGAAGAAAGCGGCACAAAAGCTGGGGAAGAGCCGGTGGTCATTCTGCAAGGGTGGGGGCCAGGGAAGTGATGCAGCATCGCAGGGGGCCGCGTGGGGTGGGCCGAACTGCAGCGGCCCTGCACTCCAACTGGCCAGGGCAGCTCCACTAGGGCTTCCCGCCCCACAGACACGCACTCTTGCCTGTCTGCCGCAGAGTGAAGTCTGGGCCGCGGGGGAGCTCACCTGGGGGAACGGCTCGGCGGACGCCAGCAGGACGTTCTCCGGCTTCAGGTCGCAGTGCACGATGCTCTTGAAGTGCAGATGCCGCAGAGCCACCAGGATCTGCAAGGGGAGGGATGCAGAGGGGTGGGGAGGAGCGGGGCGGTAGTGTCCCACTGCCCGATCCCACCCCCGGCGGCTCCCCGGCGATGAATGCGTGCTGTCCAGCCCGCGGCCCCGCCGAGGCAGCCTTCCCAGACAGGCTGGGCCGCTGGCAAGCCATCCCTCCTGGTCTGGCGGCCCTGCAGCGGCTGCAGCCCAACGCTTTTAGGAAGGAAAAAATGAGCTGTTCTTGGATGGCACAACGAAGCCACCAGGGGTAGGAAAATATCTGGGGGCTGGCTCGGGGGATCAGGATGGGGAGCGTTTTTAATTGTCGGGTCGTGTAGCAGACCAAGGCTCGGAAGAGGAGGAACTGGGTCCGAATCCTTGCTCTTCCTCGGGCGACTTGGGCCAGTCGCCATCTCTCAGCCTCCCCTACCTCGCAGGGCTGCTGTGAGAATCAAGTAAATTGTGCAGGGAGAAGAATGATGCACGTGACTCTTGGAAGAAGGACGTGCTGCAGGTGGAGGAGACTGAACACAGAAGTCCAGCCTTACGTCCGCGGTAAATGCAGGGCGAGCTGAGGGGGGGTACGTATTCCGTCAGCAACTGCGCCTGTCTCGGGATGGGAAGAGCTACTCTAGAACCCCAATCAACAGTTCCACCCGCATCTTTTAGGCAACACAACATCCGCGTGAAACAAGCATCCATATTATTATTGTCAGTATTAATTGGATGCTTTTCTCCGGCATGTTAAAAAGAGGCGTGGCCTGAGTAAAGCTGGGGGGTAAAGTAAAGCTGGGGGGCTCGGCTCATTTGAACTCGATGGACTTTCTCCTGCTCTGAGGACTGGAAGTGGCCCAAGCCGGGGTCGGGGAGGTGTTTCCCACAGATTTCCTGCTTCACGATGGGTTGTGCTTTGCAAAAACAAGCAAGCAGAAAGAAATGTGCAAAACTGTTCTCTCTGTGCAATGTAAATTTGCACTATTTGCATGAACTGGAAGTTGGAAGCGACGTGGGCTGAGCACAGCTCTAGACCCGCCTCGTCGTCAGCCTCCATTTGTGCGGCGACGGTGAGCTGCGCAGATTTCCCCGGCAGAAGCCACCAAGCGGCTCGCCAGACGACGGCGCAGGGCTCGCCGGCGGCCGGATTTTCGCCCCCTTCCGCCTCTTCGCACACCCAGAGAGCCCGGCGAGGACGCCCAGGCGGGGCCCTGCTGCCACCGCGTGGCCACGGGCTGAATTGCACCCTCCACCGTCTCGGGGGCTTGGGTGCAGGGGTTACCTGCGTGATGAGAAACTTGGTGAGCCTCTCGGGCAGCCGCCCCTTCTCCGACGAGAGGATCATTTCCAGCATGTCGCCATGAAGCTTCTCCATCACCACAAAGACTTTTTCCGGCGTCTCAAACATGCACTCCAGGTGCACGATCCCGGCGTGCCGCAGACTCTGCAGGGGGGCAGGAGGAGCGGCAGCTCGGATGTCCGGTCGGCATGGGCGGGCGGCCAGTGACGGAACCCTTCGGCCGCCCCATCTGCCGCACAACACCTGCCGGCTGCCCCCCCCCCCCCGAGGCGGCCAGCTCCCTCTCACCTGCAAGATGGCGACTTCGTTGCGCAGCTGGCTCTCCTGCTGGGTGGGGAAGCGGAGCTTGTCGATCACCTTCACTGCCACGTCCCGCCCGGTCTTCCGGTGCTTCCCTGTGGATCGGAAGAGGAGGTGCCCTCTCAGCTTTCCCACCAACCCGCTCCCCTCTCGGCCCACGTCCCTGCCGTCGGACATGGCGCTGGGCCCAGATCCACTCAGACTTCAGGGCCTAGTCTTGCCTTCCAAGCCCCACTGATTTCAGGGGGTCTGCTCTAGATTCCACCCACAGTGTTTGTCCAACGTACAGAAAATCCGCTGGAAGGAGAGGAAACGCGCACACCAGCGTGACTCACGCACAAGCACAACACACGTGCCTTTCCCTTTCTGCACGAGGATGTTGCACAGACTTTGTCTGAAGCAGTTACTGGCTTTTCTGCAAGATGTCGGCTCGTCTCCCCGACTTTAGCTTTTGTAGGACAAAAGTCAATGCGCTGCGTGTGTCACGCACGGACTGGCAGCGACGGACATGGGCACAATTTAGACACACGCACGGACACACCCCGCGGTGTATGGCATGCAGTTAGCTCAATGCAAGAGAAAAGCCATGGGTAAAAAAAGCATTCAGGCGTCACAGCTTGGGGGCATTTCTATAACCCCCCCACAGAGAAATACTCGTCCATCATTTTCCGGACTTCTTTGGACAGAGCGTAGCTAGCTTTTTATTAAACTCCCCCCATTCCAGGCCAGGTGCAGGAGAGTGGCTTGAAGAGGGGCAGATGGAAATTGGGGTGCAAGATGACCTGTGGGAACAGGTACCAGGCACAGGTGGCTTTCCTCCTGGCCAAGGGTCCTATAACTCCCAGAAAGCCCTCTTAAAACTGCCAGCAGAGCTCAGACAGACCTGCCCAAAAAGCAACCAAGAAATACTCCATCTTTAACAAATGAGGAACGCCAAGAGAAAAACTATGGACACGAAACCAGCCACGGCTGGGAATTGGGGGTGCTTTGTTTCATCACTCACGGTTTTACCAACACAGAGAGAGACAAGAACGGTGGAATCACCTTGAGATCTACCAGGAGACCCTAATCTACATTCTGCATGTAACCCCACTGGCCCTAAATTGCTTGGGGTTATACTAGCCATCAGGAGTCCCCAGAAGCGATTCCCTGAACTGCATCACAAGCCCCAGAATGCTCGCTGCACCAGATTGGAGAACTGCCCCGGCCCCTCGCTCACCTCCATAGACGACCCCAAACTGCCCAGAGCCCAGAACCTCATCCGGGAAGATCTGGTAGACGGTGGAAATATCCTGAAATTGGACAAAGGCATCGTGCCGTTTAGCCTCTTGGCCGGGGGCGGTGAAGGGCCCCATCAGCCTGAGGGGACCACGTGGCCGGGAGCGGGGCGAGCGGGGCTTACGACACGCACCACGTTCTCCTGGATTTGGCTGTTGGACACCGAGATGCGCAGAGACGCCTGTCCTGGAAGGAGAGGAAGCGCCGTCAGGAGCAGCCCCGGGTGCCCTCCAGACCAAGCCCACGCCGGCGCCCCACGGGGAAGGGACCGGCCTCCTGGAGGCAGCTGTGCCACGGAAGACCGCAAGGGGGCGGCCCGCGGCCCGGGCGGAACCCAACCTGCAGGAGGGGGCGAGGCAATACCCAGCCCGTGCGCTGGGGGGCAGCGCAGGGCAAGGACAGGCTCCGAGGGGAGGGGAGGGGAGGGGAGGGGTGGGGGTGCCACTCACGGTGGGGCGCCTGGCCCGGGGCGCCAGCCGCCCCTTGCAGGACGACGGGCATCAGGGCCTGGCGGATGGCCGTCTCCCACGCCCGGGCGTGCTCCAGGCTGTCCCCGCCGTGCGGGTGGTTGCCGGGCACGCCGTTCTCTCCGACGTAGTAGGTGGCCTTGGCCGTGATGATTTCGAAGCAGTGCGGATTGGCGCCCGGCGGCAACAGGGAGACGTCTTTGGCGGTTTCCACTGCCAGGATCTCGGACAAGGGGATCTCCTGCAGGGGTTGGAGAGAGCACCAAAAAATGCCTCTCCCGAGAGGGCCTTCCCAGCCGGGGCCCAGGCAATGCTGCACTGGAGCAGCAACCCACCCCTGCTGCTGGGACACGGCACTCAGCGTCCCCCAGGCAGGCCTCGATTTGAACACCAGAGAGCGAAAACCCTGCAATCTTCTCGTCCTCAAGGCTAGGAAACCCACGGGCCACGCTGCCGAAGCGCACAGAAGCCAGAGAGGGTTAGGAACGGCACAAATGTCCCAGGGACCTGATCCAGTCCGGTGCGGTGCAGCTGTGGGCTCTTGCAAGGTGGGGAACGGAGAGGAGGGGGCAGGAGACCGTTCCCAGGTCCCGCGAATAGCCACCCTCCCCCCAGAAAAAACCAGAAAGGAAGAAAAGAACGAACGGGGGAGCCTCATCTTCTCCACCGCTACATTCAGGGCTGGGCTAAACATGTCAGAGATGCACCCCACTTCTTGGCAGAAGGGGCTCCCCATCTCCGCACGTCTTTGGGACGAAATATTGACCAGCCCGAGAGCACAGTCCTCGCCCTTGATGGGGCAGCGCCAGAAGAGGGACAGGACGCCCTGCCTTCGCTCAGCGTTGGCTTTGCAGCAGCACCCAAAGCCCTTTCACTAACCAAGGATGCCGTGAAGCCAAGTCTGAGCGAGGGCCATGCGCTGCGGACCCTCGCTCCGCTGTGGTCCAAAGGGGAAGCAAGCGCCAGCCAGCAGCAATTCACAGGACTGTGAAGCCGGGCGAGCAGGACAGGCGGGCCTGCATGAACCCTTCGCCATCCCCCGTCCCTCTGCATGCCAACAGCATTTCTTCCGCGACACTGGCTCGCCCCAAGGGGTAGGGCGCTGTATGAAGAGTCACAGCGGAGTGGGCATGGAGGAGACCGCCTGCCCCCCAGGACCCTGCGGCCCTGCTGCTGTCGGCTTCCTGGGGGGGCCCGGCCGTGGGGGACACTCACCTTGTAGTAGCGGCTGCTGGTGTCGTTCTGGAAGAGGGTGAGGCACTTGCTGTCCAGCCGCCAGTAGTGGCGCTTCCGCTGCAAAAGGGGTGGGGGGCGCAGAGAGAGCCTCAGTGCCATGGGGGTCCCAGGGAGGTGAGGGAAGCCCCCGATCCCCAGGGCGCAGGGCCACCAGGCGAGGCGCCCCCCTCCCCAGCACGCCCTGGCGGGGATTCTGCCCCGGTCTGTCAGCCTGCCCGGCCCACCCGGAGCAAGGGGTTTCATGGCCATGAGCACCACGTTCCAGCAAGGACCAAATTCCACTTCAGGGAAGCTCCCGGGAGCCGGATTCCAGTGTGGGCGGGGCCTAAGGCAAATGGGCGGGCCAACCTTTTCCACAACTGCCCTGTTTTGGGCTGGACAGATCTTTTCCTGCTCATAACTGGCCTTTAGCAGAGGCATTTCAACCACTGGGGGGGGGGGGGGGGGAAAAGAAAAACAGGGAACCCCCAAAGGGCGGGGGGGGGGGGGGGGCACAGGAAGGGGCGTGGCCACTGGCAGGCCTGCCCCTGGTGTCCCCCCTGCCCCGCCTTTGTTTCACCAAATGGGTCGCGGTTTGCAGCATTTCATGCAAAAGCAAAGCAGCCCCAGGACAGAAGAGCAACAGCGCCCTGCCCCAAGGTGCTTACAGAATCTAGTGGGCAGGGACAGCAGTGGTGAAGCGGCACTGCTGTCTGCACAAGATGCTAGACGACTGAAGGAATCCATGGTCCAGCTGTGTGTTCAAAACCGGGCCTCTTGCGCCTCTTCCCCAGCCTCAGTGCTTTTTTTGTCATAGAACACACCGGAATGGAGTTCCGGCACCGTTTTTCGACAGATTTTCCAAGTTTTAAAAGTAACTTTTGAAAATTTGATGTTTGGTCCGCGTGGATTCGAATCGCCCTGTCCAGCGTAGCAGGTCGGCGACAAAATCATTAAAACGGTGCATGCGGGCCGCTTGCGTGTCGAGTCCGATGCGTGCGCACCTCGTCCGCGCTGGTTGTGATGGCGCTGCTCTGCTTGTGATTAGTTGTGTGGTCATGTGCTGAGTGCGTACTGCGGGCGGCGACCATCATGTTTCGTTACACAACTGACGTGTGTGGGTGTGTGTGCAGTGACTGACTACGTGCGAAAGGTGATTTCATGAGTTCCGGCACCTTTTTTCTTACAAAAAGCACTGCCCAGTCCCACGCGCCCCCCGCCCGGGACTCACCAGGGTGTCGGTGCTGCTGAAGTGCACCACCCAGCCTTCCTTCAGGGCCGTGCTGGACTTGCGGGTTGTCTGCCGGACGGACTGCACCACTCGCATCAGCGGGATGTACCCCACGGAGCTGGGGAGGCAAAGGGGCAGAGGGGCCCTTGAAACCGTGCGGCTGAGCACCGGGGGGCCCGAATGGGGCCCCACACACGGCAGATGCAAAGCACAGAGGGAGGCGAGAGGCGACGGGAAGGCTGGACGGATCAGCAGTACGGAGAGCGAGCAACGAGCGACGCGGTGGCCATTCAGGGCGGAAGGACGGCGTCACGGTGAGTCTTTCTTTACAGCGGGAGGCGCTGCAGGAACTGTGGGCCCTGAACGCGCTCCAGCTGTAGCCAGCGGCAAGGGGCGATGCAAGTTGCAAGCCGAAGGCCAGGAGGGTCGCAGCTGCTTCTCCCTGCCTTAAACGCACCGTCTGCGCACCTTCCAAGGAGCTCTGGCTGACACGCATCAGTTACCCCGCCTCCAGTGTATCTTCCCAACAACCCTGTGAGGTAGGCCAGACTAGGAGGGAGAGACTAGCCCAAGGTCACCCTGTGAAATGTACTGCTGGCCATTCCAACACTGTGACCTCACCCAGCCAAGTTCGGGGCCCTCCGACATGTTGGGCCAACTAATTACACGCATTAATCCATTCGCTTCCTTTCTGGGCAGCTGACAAAATCCAGATTAAAACACAGATCACGCCACAATTCAAAACGGTAAGTGGCAGCAGCCCAGCACTGGGACTACCGTCCTCATCATCCCCAGCCAGCCGATCACGGATGTGGTGGCCCATCAGGTTGCGGGAAGCCATCCCCACGTTATCTCTGCGGCATCTCCTGAGGGGAGGGCAGGAAACCCACGGGCGGGGGCGAATTTCTCAACCTGCGGTAGCGGCGATGATGCAGGCGAAGGTAACTGGCTTGGCCCCGGCGGGCATCTCCCAAGGGAGGGGTCGGTGACAGGATGTGGCTCTGGGTCGGAAGGAAGCCAAGGCAGGGCGACCGGGTGGGGCAAACCCTAAAATTGCGGCGGGGGGGGCTGTGTCCACGGCTTCCTGAAGAAATAATAGGGGGTTACCGGGGACACGTGAAATAAAACTGCTAGACCTTTCTTCCCGATATCTGAACAGGTGGATTACAGCGAAGACTCCCACGCAAGGTGCCTCTGCATATTTTGCCTGTGGCAAACGTTCTTGCCCCTTCGGGACGCTCCTGCACAGACTTCCCCTCTCTATGCCTGCCTGCCCTTGGTGCGGATCAAACCGAGTTGCTGCAGCAACGGAATGCGAACAAACACTGCAGCTTCGGTAAAGGGAAGCGAAAGGGCGAATCTGGATGTGAAAGAGCCCGTTTGGTTTCGGGGGCACCCGTCCTCACCCCTGGGATTTGCTGATGTCGTCGGCGTCCTCGCCCATCTGCGGCTCGTTCTCTGAATGGGACCCGGGGATGATGCCAGAATCATCCGACTCGTCCATGAGCGAGTTCTTCTCAGCTTCACTGAGATCACTGGGTTCTTCCATCGGCACATCTGGGGGGGGGGGGGCAGGAGACCAGACGGAAGCCAACAGGTCAGCCTGTCGCGAGGGCTGCCTTCCAGCACCCTCTTCTTGCAATCCAACCACCCAGATCTTGTCTCCTCCCCACTCCATGGGGAGCGGTGCTGCTCCCACGTTTAAACAACCGGGGCGGGGGGAGAGTGGCAATTTCGGTCCACCTTTTTCGGAGTGGCGCAGGCCAGCCCCCTGCCATCCCAGCTGCTCCCTCGATCGAAGTCAACTCAGACCGCTCTTTTCTAAGGCAGAACTTAGAAGCGCCTGCCCCTAAACTCCGGAGCTACACGCGGGGAGCAAGGGGGGGCTGAGAGATGCGAGGCCGGAATCGAGCTTCTGGGAGCCGACAGCGGGCGCGCCACCAGCCTCTCCGTGCGGAGCGCCTCGAGGCCCAGTGCGTGCGGCTCCCCTCTCGGCGACACGTGCCGGAAAGCGAGGCCCGGAGCTACGCCGAGCCCACCCTACGGGCTGAACCCGGTCCCCACCCACACCCCCCACCACCGGAACCGGGGCGCGGCTCACCTCCGCCGTTGAAGAGCGTCTCGCCAAGGCAGTCGTTGGGCACCCGCCTGGCACAGCGCTTGTGGCAGTTGAATTTGCAGTCTGCAAGGCGAGCGAGAGGGCCGTGGGGCCAGGGCTCCATGTGTGGCGGCCGGAAGGGCCTTGGGCCTGGCTGCCCCGCACACGCCTCCCCGCCTCCCCACTGGGGCAGCGCGCGGGCAGCCCGAACCTGCATCGCAACAGGCGGGCGGGCGGCCTGGGGAAAGCGGGGCCCCTCCCACCTGGCCCCCTGCCCAGGTGGGTCCACGCAGGTGCATCCCAGAGCAGCCTGGCAGGAAAAGACCCTCCGCCCCGCAGCCCCATCCAGCCCCTGCCTGAGCTCCCTCGAGGCGCAGACCCAAAGTCGTTGTGTGGGGCAGCTTCCCCCGCCAGCTCCTTCCAGAGGCTGTGGGATCCCGACCCCCAGCAGCCCCCGCCACCATCACCAGCGGCCCAGGGCAGCGTGAACCGTGGGCCAGTAACATTCTGGAGGGCCACGTGCTCCCCGCGCCCAGCCCATGGTGCCCCCAGCGCGCGGCCCCCCAGCCCCATCACCTTTGCACTGGAGTCCCTGCCGGAAGAGCCCCTTGAGGAGCTTCTTGCAGTACTGGCAGACCGTGGGGCGGGTGTAGGAGTGGATGAGGAAGGTGTGGGGCACCTTGACCTTCGAGAGGAAGAGCTTGTCCAGCTCTATGGGGCGCCCGATGTAGGTGGAGGACGCCAGCCGGCGGGGGAAGGTCTCTGCAGAGATGAGGCTCTGGGTGGCGGGAGGCACAGAAAAGGGAGGTAGAAGCGTCCGTGGCAGGCCCCCCCGCCCCCACGTGGGGCAGGATAGCCGGAGCCTGTGGTGCCCGTCCTTCGCAGCCGCCCCTCCTGGCCCATCGGGGCCCTGGCAGACCGTTGGCTTCCTCGCACAGGGCATGTGCCAGAGGGACTCCCCCACAGTCCCAGACCACCCGGGCCGCCCCCCCCAGGCCACGGGCCCTGTGCCCCAGTTCCATCTTTTCCCTGGGAACAGGTGTTTTTGCGGAAAGAAAAAGATGGAAGATGCCCTGGAAAAGCCCAGGGGGGGCAAAGGGAGGACGCGGGTGCCCAGAAAGCCCCCGTGAGGGAGGCGGGGGGGCGGCTTCTGCCACAATGGCCCTGCCCCGGGACGGCCTGATCCGGCGCTGCCGGCCGGCGGCCCACGCTCGCTGGCTCACCAGGTCGTCGGACGTGCAGGACGGGGAGCTGGAGGCGGAGAGGCGCAGCGACTGGGCGCTGGCCAGCGAGGTGGACGAGAGCCGCCGCTTGCGGGCGCCGCTGCAGTTGTTGGGGATGCTGAAGGCGCAGCGCTTGTGGTAGTTCAGGCCGCAGCCTGCGGGGAAAGGCGGCACGGTGGGCAGGCCGGAGGCAGGGGGAGCGCGGGCGGCCCGGCCCCCCAGTGGCCCCCAGAGCCCCGCCCCTGCGCCCCGCCGTGGCGTGGGCACGTCTTCCGGCTCCTGGGCAGCATTTCCCCTGTTCCCACAGCCTGAAAGGCCCCCAGCTCAGTTCCTGGCACTGCTGAAATAGGCTGGGCTGGTCGTGGGGTTTGGGCTCTGCCCGCCACCAGAGGCTTCTCCGAAATTCGGTGGGGCCCTCAGGCAGCCCCCCCACCGCACTGTCCTGGATGGGAAGGCCACCTGGTCCAGCCGGCCAGCCAGCCAGGGCATCCCAGAGCGGGAGGGACGGAGGAGGGGGAAGCGGCTGCAGAGCGGTTCTGATCCTGGGCGTTCCAGCCTCTTCCGCGGGCTGGCCAGCGGGTCTTCCCCCTTCCCAGCCCGGAGAGCGTTCGGCATTGCCGGGCTGTGGGAAGGCTGCAGGGCAGGGAGAGGGAGCAGCTGGCCGCAGGGACGGGGGCCTTCCCCACTTCCTCCCCACATGGCAATTTCTGCGTCCGCCCGTCTTCTGCCCTCCTTCCCCACGGAGCAGCACAGCTCTGTGCACGGCCCCACCTGGGGGGCAGCACCCCGAGAGCCAAGCCACTTCCTTCTCCAGTGCATGAAAACTAGAGCTGACAGTAAGGGGGGAAATGGCGAGTTGTGTGTGTGCGTCGCACACACACTCACAACTTTTCAAAGATGTGGAGATGTTATCGCCCACTGGAATTTTTATTTACAGAGTTCGTGCCGTAGCTTTTCTACACATTGTCATGCAGAGTGCTTTGTAGCAGAGAAAAAGCCGTAAAATGGCTTAAAACAGAAGCGTGCACATGAAGCAGAAGCAGAAAGCAATGGAAATAAAGCACAGGAAGGAAGAGCGATTGTTCCATTTTAGCTGGGAGCGGCACAGATTGCTGTGCTGGGTACCACGGTTGGCTTCCTGAGAATCTCATCTTTCTTTTTCAAAATTTAAGTTTCTAGCCCTCATGGCTGGAAAGAAAGATGTATCGGAAAGCATGTAGGCAATAAGCTGAGGGGGAACCCTGAATGACACAGAGGGACCTGCCCCTGCCATCGCTAGCAAGCCCAGAATGGCCTATGCAAAACGGGACAATATATGTAACGATGGCTTGATTTGCATATGGATGGCCTTGATGCAGAATTCTGCATGCAGGACGCAAAACTGCCATACACATCAGCCTTCAGCCCCAGTGTTTTTGACTATAGCTCCCATTGCCCCATGCAGTGGGGTTAAAGGGGCGGGGATGATGGTAGGCCAAGCGCCCCAAGGGCACCAGGTGCGGGAGGCCAGAGTGCAGGATTAAAGGCACCTTGTGAGATCCGGGCCCAGTGCCCACTCGGCCATTTATCTCTCTCTCCCTCCCTCCCTCCCTCCCTCCCTCTCTCCTGCCTTTTTCCTACCAAGGGCTCAAGGCAGCTTACATCTCCTCCTCCATCTTATCCCTACAACAACAACCCTGTGGGGTAGGTTGGGCTGAGAGTCTGTGACTGGTCCAACGTCACCCAGTTGGCTCCATGGCCGAGCAGGGACTCAAACCCGGATTGCCCGAGTCCCAGTCCATGGTCTTAACCACGACACCACACTGGCCATGAAGCTCAGTGGACGACGCTGAACCAGCCGCTGACTTCTGACCTACCTCGCAGGGTTATTGTGAGCATAAAAAGGAACAGAGGTTGTGCCTCACACAAGCCATATTGAGCTGCTTGGGGGAAACAGCAGGGTGTAAACACACACACACACACACACACACACACACACAAATGTTGCATCGTGTACATGCCCATGCCTCGAAAACACTCCCTTCCTCCCTTCCTGCCGAAACTCCGGACTTCGGGATGCGTCAACGTACCGTCACACTTGAGGCCCTGGCGGACCAGGCCGAAGAGCATCTCTCCGCAGTGGTCGCAGAACGCCGGCGCACGGTAGGAGTGCACATTGAGCGCATGGGGGCGGATCCGGAAGTCCTCGAACGTGGCTGAGGCTGAGAAGGAACAAGAGGGCAGCTCAGCAACCGGGACGAGTCCAGGAGCGCCGGTGGCTCAGCTGGGAGGATTGCGGCACATGAACCCGCTTTCTACGCCCTGGACGGCCACGGCGGCTGGGGATGATAGGGGTCGTGGTCCAGCACCTCCAGCAGCCTGGGCAGGGTTCCACGGGGGGGGCGGGGGCACTAAGAGTCTGCTAAACTGGATCGATGGAGAATGTGTCTAGCAGACTATTTTGAAATAGGGAAATAACACCGACTAGGATTTCTCCAGGCTGAGGAAGCCCCAAATCGTCGGAGGGCAGAGGAGACACTCGAGCACGCAGCAGCTCTCTGGAAATCGGCCCGTTCCCTTTTTGCCTGCTGACAACCAAGCAACCCTTGCACGTCCCTGGATCTGCACCTGTTTAAATGCACGGCAATGCACAGCCGTTCTGCAGCGGTGACGCCACACTTTCAAGAAACTGGACATGTGGAACCCTGGAGACAGAAAGACTGCCCATGATCTGACTCTATCTCACTGCAGTATTCATCAGAACCAAGCCAGGATAGCTCAAGCCCCAGGGATGGTTCAAAGTCCCGGGTTCAAATTCAGCTGCAAAGCAAATGGGTCTCCTCAGCTGAGCTGTCCTTGACAGCGCTCCCGCTGACACGAAATCGGGTTTTAAGAACCGCAGCTGCCACCCCAGACAGAACCTGAGAAGCAGGAACCAAGTGGCGAGGGAAAGAAGGCACTCTGTACTCTGTCAGAGGCACTCCTGGTTTAACCACTCCATGCGCCACGCAGCGTGATTCAGAAACAGGTTCTCTCGGCTCACGCTGACTCCTGTCCCCCAGAGGGACTGGGAATCGGTTCCCCTACACAAGCCGGAGCTGAATTTATTTAGAAGTGGGCACCAGGTCACCTCGAGACGATCAAGCGAGGCCATGAAACTGAGCCACCGAGAAGGCACGGTAAGAGGACCCGAGGGGCAGGTACCCCAGGGGCTCTTGTTTTCCAAAGCTCGCTCGTCCGTTCGATTTCACCGAGACGGCCCCATGGCGTCGACGCTCACAAGGCCGCGTTCCGCCTCTGGGGACAGGCGCCGTGTGCCGCAGGCCCGGCTGGGCTGGGCTGGGCACGGCGTGTCCCGGGGAGAGCTGCGTGGGAGGCTGGGAGGCTTCGCTGTACCAAACAAAGGCCATTCCAACGCAGGCAAGGCCGGGCGCGCTGCCAGCCCCACATAAAACGGCCAGCCGGACTGCAGGCGCCAGCATCTCTCCACCTGCTCCCCGCAACCTCCAGTTACGGACTTCTACCAGCTCGCGGCTCCCTCTGCTTGGAGCACCAGGTCAAAATCCGGGCACCCATTTCCGGGGGTCCCTCCACGGGCGGTCACCAGGCAGGTGGGAGAGAGGTCTCTGCCCCTCCGGTGCGGGAGGCTGCCCAGCAGGAAATTTCAGGGCCGAGAGCAGCTGCCTCCCCTTCCCTCCAGACACCAAAGGGGTTGCCTGCCCCGAAACCCACATCCTGCCTCGGTTGCCTACGTATCGGATTTGGAAACATCACCTGCCTGACATGATGATCTAGGCCAGGAGAGAGAAAGAGAGCGCGAGCGAGCAAGCGAGAGAAAGCGTTGCGCCGCTACCTCGACGTCGGCAGTGGGAAGTTCCCAGGAGGCTCTGATGCCTGAGAAAGTGGAAAGTATCAACCCCAGACTGAAATCTTGCGCATTCGTCCTTCTCAGCGTGTTTAGATCACTGCTGGGTTTCTGCTCTGGCATGTGTCTGCTCTTCGCTGCCCACGTCACCTTGGCTTTTACTACCTTCTGCTGCAGGGTGGGGCTCACGGGAGGCCGGGGGGCTCTCTTCTGCCTGACCGCACCTGGGGTGGGCCCCTGCACCTGCTTACCTGAGAGGACCACCTCCACCAGGTCCCCCTCCTGGATGTCGCAGGCCGTGCGGACCAGCTGCAGGATGTTGGCCGAGGAAGGGTCATGCTTGAAAAGCAGGATCTTGTCATAGAGGCCGTAGAAGCCGCACTCGGGAAACTGCCAGGAGAGAGAGGGAGAGGAAGAGTGAGGGGAGCGCCGGGCCACAAGCCCCAGCCAGGCATGTGGTTTTGTGTGAAAGACTCCTGCCAGGGACGCTGGGGAGGATGGAAGGGGAAGAGCTCAGACTGCAATCGTGGGCAGTGCAGATCAGCAATCTAAGCTGCATGAGGCTGTTGCTTCAGCTCTGATGGCCCAACTCATCCTTCTGCTGCTTAGGAAATCCTCTCGGGGCTGCATTTCACTTTGCAAAGAGAGTTCTGATTAGGAGACTTTTCATTCATCTCCTGGCAGCTAAAGAAATATACTGCCTTTCAATGCTCTTCAATGCACTTCTGTGTTGTCCAACTAACCCTAAGGACACCTGAAAGAGGGTAGCATTTAACAGGCTGCTTTTAACCCTGCCTGGGCAAGGCACAAATCTACAGATCTGAGGGTAGTCGAAATTTCAATCCCTTCACATTCCTTGAGGTCACTTCTGGCAGCCGTAAACTCTGAAAAAGAAACCCCGCTGCGAACGGTTGGCTCTCAACATGGACAAGACTGCCGGTCTCAGTGCCCGTGACCCGTAACAATCAGTTCCAGGCAATCAGCTGGAGAACTGCCTGGAAACTGAAAGACAAACGGCTCTTTCTTGCTGCGCTCTGTCGACGCATCACGATTCCACACGAGTGGTAGAAAAACGTGGGCGAAAGAACTGCCGGCTCGCAGCGCTCCATGTGGAACCGCTCCGCTCGAGCCCTGCCCGCCGGGGGGGGGGGGGGACCGGCCTGTGTAATGCAGGGAGGCCACCGCAAAGTGTGTGCTCGCACAACTGTTGCCCACCCGCAGCACTGGTGTCACGCTGCATGTATATCCCACGTGCGGGGCTGCAAGGCTCCTTCCCCTACCAAGGGGCTTGTGAGGCTCCCTTCTTCTGCATACCATCCCCACCACAACAGCCCTGCAAGGTAGGTTAGGCTGAGAGGCAGTGACGGGCCCAAAGCTACCCAGTGCGCTTTGTGGCTGTCGGGACCGGAACCCAGAACACCTGGGTCCCCGTCCCCTGCACTGGGGATCCAGAAGACTGCCTGGGCGGGGGCCAACCTGGTCCTTCTTTTTCCGTGCTGGGAGACGAGGGGCAAACGGACCGGACGGCAGCGACCTGCACCCCGACTGCGCCTTCCCCGGCTGGAGGGGCTTGGAGGCCCGGCTCCCCCCGGGGGATCCCCAGAGGGCTCCGCAGGCCGGATGCGAGGCCAGGTCCACACGCCCGAGGTGCTGCCTGCGCATTCTCGGTGTGGCCACGCTCCAGCGCACTGGCAGTGTGTGAACAAACCAGCAGAGACGCGCCGCGCGACAAGCAAGCGCCCGAAACCATTCAGGCTCTCCGGCTGCCAGAAGCTGCTATGCAAATACGGGCGGCTGTTTTTAACCAGACGCTGACCCGTTCCAGTTGGCCTCCGACCCCTCCCTCCCCATCCAGACAATCACACAGTGGCAAGACGGGGCGATTCCTGCCCCAACCGGCTCCCCACCCCCAGAAATCACCAAAACAAAGCACGGCACATAAGAAGACGGGTGCCGTCCTCCTGTCTCAGCCTGGGCAACCAGCAGAGTTTGCGGCCATTTTGCTGTTGAACTTTGGACACCGAGCACCCCGGGAATCGCTTGAGCCGAGGGCCCCGGCAAGCTGCGGGAGACAACCCCAAGTTCTGCAGAAATGCAAGCCACACGTGGCCTCTCAGGCATGCCCCAGACCGCCCCCCGGGAGCTGCAAACACAGCGCCACTGAGCCCGCTGGCTGAGCCCTGGAGAAGAGTGCCCGGCGAGGGGAAGTCGGGGGCAGGAGAAGAAAGGCAGACGAAACGAGAGACGGGCCGTCTCTGCAAAGGAAGCCGCGGCCTTGAGCTGGGAAGAGCTGAGCGAGGCTGCCGTGGACAGGGAATCGTGGGGGCATCGCGCCAGGGTCGCCACAACCCGGAGGCGACTCCATGGCGCGTAACAACACGCGGCTCGACATAACAAACCTCTGAGCAGCTTCCAAGCAAAGAGTTCAAAACACATGCACGATCGCAGCCCCGGAAGATTTCAGCTTCCAGAGAAGGACACCAGGTCAAAGGCAGTCGTGTAGGAAGAGACGGAATATGGAAGCAGCTTCGTGGCAGCCGATTATGTGCCAGTGAAAGCGGCAACAAGACCCTTGCTTTCGGGGTTTCCACATTTTCCGCCTCCCGGTTCATCCAGGGGAGGGTGCTTCAGAGTCCGGGTATCCACAGCAGGCCCCAGAGGTCAAATATTTGGGGCAGGGCTGGATTCCCCACCTGTCCAGGTATATCTGCGCCCTGCGTCAGCATGAGCACAGGTCTCTGCCCCGCCTTGACAGGAGCAGAAGGGCTGAAGGCACGTGGACAGAGGGGAGCCCCCAGGCCCCCGCCCGGTCACCCCGTGCCGGGCACGAGGGGCACAGCGACCCACCCATGTGTCCCATCAACTGGAATACGGCCTCCCACCCGGAGGCAGCAGTGAGCCACGAATCTGTGCCCCCCTATTTAAATCGGTGGCCACCTTCCGCTAGCACATTTCCCAGCGCAGCTGTGCAGGGTGAGAAGAAGGCCTTCCTTTTCTGACGGGGGTGTGAAACTCCCAGCAGCCATCTTCCGCCACACCGGGCACGACTGTGACTCACGCCTCCCCTCCCCTGCCCGTTTTCTGAGCTGAAGGACCCCACGTCCCTCCGACCCTCCCTGCCTGCCTGCCTGCCTCGCAGCCCCTGCCCCGAGTCGCGCTCTCCGTGCGCCTCCTTTAGGCGTCTCCAGGCAGGACCGTCTTTGGGCGCAGGGGCCGGGGCTGCCCGTGCCCCTCCACGTGCGGTCGCACCAGCCGTTCATGCAAGGGCCGGTTCTTTTCCGATTCCTTTCCTGCTGCAGGAAGTGCCTTCTTGTCGCCGGCACACACGGGGTCAGCACCTTCCTCTCGCACGACCCCGAGCGTGCCTCCTCGGCCTCGCCGAGACCCCGTCGGCGTGCACGAGGCTCTGCCCTTGCCCACCTCCGGCTGCCTCGGCTCCTCTCCTGGGCGGCACCTGGGCCAGTGCGGCAGGAGTTAACCTCTGAATCACGCGTCTCCTGGCTGCCCAAAGCGTTCCAGCTGGGCAGGAAGCGGCGTCCCAAGGAGAGGCCATAAACCAGGCGCTCGCTCGCTCGCTCGCTCCGGGCCAGGCTGAGCCCCGCAGGGCTGCCGTCTGTGACTCACCCAGCCGGGAAGCAAGGCCACGTCCAGGCGACGCGGCGTGGTGCAGAAAGGAGCCGGTCCTCTCCGCAGGGGACCTGGGGGGCCAGAAGCACGGCACCGTGGGTGGGGCCACGAGCGCCATGTGGGCAGAACCATGATTGTGGGGTGGCGCTCTGTAGAAATGAGAAAAGGTCTCTGCCCCTAGGAGCATCCCCTCCATAGTTCAGTCAGTGACGGCTCCTTCCGAAGTCAAACAGTTGCAAGATGACGTGTGAGTTTTCCCTCTCGAAGAATTATTTGGGGGAGGGGGAGTGAGGGGGGCCCCGCTCCGAAGGGGGGGCCAAAAGGGGACTTCTGTGTCCATCCGGCTCAGCACAGACTGGGCATGGGGAGAACGGCCGTCCTGGGGCACTGTTCCCACGGACTGCTGGCTGCATTCCAGATGATGATTCGGGATCGGAAAGCGAAGCACGTTTGGTGAGGCTGGGGAGGATGGGCTAGGGCAAGACGCTGAGATGGAGGAAGAGGAGGAGATGATCCCGAGGCCAGACGCTTCGCCGGGCCAGGCGGTGCCTGGGAATGACCGCGATGAACAGCCGGTGGTCTCTGAGGGCGAGGAACTCTCACACACGGACCGCCCCCCCCGGCCCCCCGGCCAGGCGACAGCAGAGATGGGAGTCCCAGCTGAATACGCAGTGGTGTGCTCGCCCTCGGAGAGCCCCTCCCGAGGGATGGGGCCCAGGCATGTTCATACAGAGATCCTGGAAGGAAACACTGGACAGAGTGCAACAAAGCACTCTGTGCATGCTCAGAGATCCATTCTGGGTGACTTGTACTTGGGCGCAATCGAGCGAGTTTGCATGGAAAATGATCAGCAGCTGGCGAATGCTCAGAGGCCTCGCAGCTCGTGGCACCCAGACGGGGCCGTCCCAAGGCAGCCGGTGCCCCAGGCGAGGCCCGATTCTGCCCGCCCCTCACACCTACTGACGTTCCCAAGCAGCATGCAGTGGGCTCACGGGGGGGGGGGCAGGGATGGTGGGACGGTGACGAGTGGGCAGCTGTCCAGCCTCTCCAGCGCCTGCACGGGCTGAACACCCCCCTTGCCCGATTTCCGGGCTGACTCGCTCAGCTTGCAGCCTCTTGCCCGTTCACCCCTCACCCTCCCAGGAAAACACACCCCATCCATTCTCCTCCGCTACTCCCCCCACGTGCCACAAATGGACCACCCGCACTTGGGGGGCCGCAGCATGCTCCAAGCCCATCTCTTCTGCACATGCTCAAAAGCACGGCCTTCCCTGCTGCCCAGGGCATGCGATGAGGCACAGACCAGTGCTGAAAAGCGCAGTGCAAAGCCGAGAAGTGCCTGCAGCAGCCCGGCATGAAGATTAACTCCGGCAGCCTGGCTTTCTGCCCCATCTCCCCGTGGTTGGAGGCACCAGGAGCAGGGACCAAGGAGGGGGCCCTGTGGGGGGAAGAAGCGGCCCAAGAGCACCGTCCCATCCCACCTCAAGATGCGCTTCACAGCGATGCTTTTGCTTAAGAGGGCATTTGATAAAAAGCCAACCTTCTTCCTCGTGATTTTCATAGCATTCATGGAGCAGTCTTACTGTCGTTCCATGTCTTGCTTTCTCAACATAGTTTTTAGAGGTTACATTACTTTTTTTTCAGCCAATGTCACTTTGGGTGCATTTTCACACAGAAAAAGCAGATTAAAATAAAGTTAAATAAAAGGAAAGCCAATTTCAGGACCCAGCGACAGGAAGCCCTACCTGTAAAAATAGAGTTACAGAGTCCCTATCACGGCACCATGCTGCTTCCTGAGATGTCAGCTTTAATTTAGATGAACAAAGCACAAGTTTCCAGGCCTTATGGGTGTTATAAAAGCCAAAGAGGTGGTCAGTGAGGATTCACAGTGGCCACGGGTCCTTGTGACCCTTGGTCATAATGAGCATGACCAGAATGAATGATTAAAAAAGAGGCAAAACTGGTTGCAGATTAAAGTATGCAAAATAAGAAAGTTTACATAAATTGGCTCTCAGTCTGCATGTTCTCGTATTTTGAGTGCCCAAAATGTACATCCGTCCCTCTTTAAATAATAACAGCATCAGCATGCAAAATGCACAGCCCCAGGCGTTAGAGAAAGCAACCTGGGCAAGCAGCTCCCACTGGACAGCCAGGCAGCCGGGAACAGGTCTGTGCTTTGGGACAGCGAACCCAGGCGTTCCAGCAAGAGGGACACGGAGCACATCTCTCCGCACACACGCACACACGTACGCACGCACGTGTGGCCTGGCCCGGCTGAACCCTCCCTCCCCGGTGCTCCTGCACAGACCATCCCAAGTTTCCTTCAGCCGCACCAAAGGATGTGGACGGAGACGGTTCCATCCTGGAGACATCAGAGATTATCGCGCAGCCCCTCAGAACAGCAAGGTTTCCCTTTCCTGCTCGGTGGACACGGCCTGCCAGCAGGCTTCCGCTCCTTTGCCGAAACATGAAATACAAGTATATATAGCAACGGGCCCTGGACCAGCTGCGAGGGGCAGGCCGGGAGACAGGCAGCCACAGTCCGCCGCCTCTCTTCCCCTGCGACACCCCCTCCAGGGGCTCTGTGGCCTGCTACACCCACAGGCTTGCTGGGGGGGCCTCAGGTGAGCCCTCCTTCTCCACCGCGGGCCTGCACCCCAATTCTTCCCTCACCTGCCTTGCAGGACCGTTCCCTTAAAGAAAGTCTCAGGAGCACAAGCCGGGAAGCCCTGCACCAGCCTCGCTGCGTCTCCAGGCAGAGCGTGCAACCCGATGTCGCAGCGCGGAGTGCGCCTCGCCGAGGATTCCAGGCGCTCTGTGCCCTTCCCTCCCTCCTTCCCACAAGCGGGTCCTTCCACTGCCGGGTGTTTTTCTCTCTCAGGATCCGCTGCATTTCTGCAAGCCTTGCTCCTACGCTGGTGTCAGGCTGGCTGCAAGACTCGTTTCGCTGCGGACTGGAACCAGCCAGCGGCTTCACAGGGGCAAGCCCATGCAGCCCCCCCCCCCCCCCCCGGCCCCCCGCATTGGGCTGCGACTCCTGACATCCCCGACAGCAGGGCCTCTGGAGAGGGTGATGGGAATTGTAGTCTGGCACCTCAGAAGGACACTTGGTTGGCTATGGCTGCACCAACCCATCAGCCTCAGAGCATCCCCTGCCTCCCTACCGGGGGGGCCCTTCTGCAGCCGCCCCTCTGAGATGCAGAAGAAGGGGAGTGTCAGCTCACAGAGTACTCGGGGTGAGGGCAGCCGGAACGGGGTTTCCTGCATGCCCAGGAACACAGGAAGCGCCCTGGGGGCAGAGCACACCCCGGCCCTGCTCCTGCTCCGCAGGGATTCATCGGCTGCCTGCCATCAGCCCGGGGCCTCTTCCGGGCTTCACACATTCAGAAGGACTTGGACTACCCGGTGCGAGTTCAGGGAAGGGAAGCGCAAAGGTTCCCAGGGAAGAAACTCCCGCAGGGGAAGAACGAAGGAACGGGCATCCTGGGGCTTGAGAAGGAAAGGCTGTGGGGGCGAGCGGGGGGGGGAACAGTGGGGAAGAGCCTGTCTTCTGACATCCAGGCCCCCAGGACCGAAATAGCAGCCTCAGGCCACAAGAAGGATGAAACCCTTCCCAGCGTCAGAGCAGCGAGGAGATGGGACTGACCGGCTGGGCGCTGGGAGGGGGACGGTCTTGGGCCACCGCTCCCACGGAGGGCTGGCTGCGTTCCAGACAATTCTTTGGAACAGGAAAATGGAATTTCATTGTCAGTGAGACTGGGGAAGATGGGCTAGGTCAGGATTCTGCGATGTAGGAAGAGGAGGTGCTTTGCCGAGCCATAGAGCCAGCATGAGGGGTAGCGAGGCACTCTGTGCATGCCCAGAAATCCATTCTGGTTGATTTGGACTTGGGAGCAATAAAGAAGGTTTTGTAAGGAAGAGAATCTGTGGCTTTTGACTACTCGGCTCATGACATGGGCGGGGGGCTCCCCATTACTGGGGGTCTTCAGGCAGAGACTGGACAGCCTGTGTCGGGGGGCTGAGCCCGGATCCCTTCACCAAACAGACATGGACTGAAGGGGCCCAGCACCCCCCCGTCTCGCTTTCACATACCCAGCTCACCTGCCGCTCCTTTCTGACACCCCCCAGGTCCTTGGCCACCTTCTTGCTTCAGTGGATGCTCTCCTCTCTCTTCCCTCCCCTCCTCATCTTATTTATTTATTGACTGATTGATTTATATCCTGCCTTTTTCCTCAAAGGGCTCAAGGCAGCTTACCTCATTCTCCTCCTCCATCTTATCCCCACCACAACAACCCTGTGAGGTAGGCTGGGCTGAGAGTCTGTGACTGACCCAGAGTCCCCCAGTGGGCTCCATGGCCGCGCGGGGACTCGAGCCCGGGTCATCTGAGTCCCAGACCCATGCGCTTAATCACGACGCCACACTGGCTCTCTATCGCATAACTAAAACATGCAAAATGTACAAATGCAAAACCAGGCAGGCTCCGCTCCATGCGCTGCCCATGCGCTGCTCTTTGCTTCCGCTGTTTCACCTTTCCATCCCTCCGCAGCAGCACAAGGAAGTACCTCTTCCCTTTATCTCCCCAACAACCCTGCAAGGTAGGCTAGGCTGGGAATGACCAACTCAAACAGCACATGGGGTGATTCATATCTAAGGAGGCATTTCAAACAGAGGATCGCCGATTGTCTTTGGTAGGGCCATTAACCAAGTGCCCGTTTGGCAGAAGCCGGGGAGGTTCCAACACGTAGGCTGGCACTCCAAAGGCTTTGGAGAAATGGACCGAGTCAGTCCAGGCCAAAGGGGCCATCTCCACACAAACCACACGTTTACGGGTGGGTGAGCACACAGCTGGATCCAGTGTACATACACAGCCTCCAGCAGATGCACGAGGGGCCGTGGAAGCCCAGGGCACACGGTGTCCATGTGCAGTGAGATGTACACAGGCAAACCTCTTACAGAACCACTGATGTCCTCGTCTAAGAAAAACCAGAGCTCAAAATGCCACCAATCTTGAAGGAGGCATTTCAAATATCATTAAATATAGGATGCTAATTATTAATTGCACAGTGCACTGATAAAGGTGTCCCTTTGCAGGGCGAACGCACAGTTTAAAAACCTCGCCAAAAAGTCGCTGCCCCGAGGAGTCTGCAATCTAACGTTCGACACTAGGGGAGACAAAGACGCAGGGCCCGCTTTTGGCTGCAGCTGCGGAGGAAGGCGAACGTCTGTAAAGGCGACACCGGAGCGGGCGTGCAGATGCTGCGTTCCAGCACACCTAGTGAAGTTTCGATCGGTATTAAAATCGCGCCTTCCTCGGCTTTGCTCGCGGCGAGGGATGGAAAGGAGGTCGCGCCAGGCTCGGCAGGGAGGGTCGCGGGCCAAAAGCGCGGGACTTAGCGCGGGGCCACTCGCTCGAACGGAGCCCGGGGAGCTGAGTCGCGGGCCGCCTCCCACGCCGCGCGGGGCCCGGGCCCGTCCTCGCGCGGAGGCGCGCTCCCCCGCCGCCTCCCTCCCCGGACCCACCTTCTGATCCACGATGGAGCACGCCAGTTGCTTGACGTGGGCGAGATCGGAGGGCGCGGGCAGGAGGACGAACTCGCGGCTCAGCCCGATCTGGATGTGGAAGGAGACGCCGTGGCACGGGGCCGGGGCGCACGCCGGCGCTGGCTCGGGCGCCGCTCCTCCGGGGCTGGCCGGGGCGAAGGACGCGGCGGCGGCGGCGGCGGCGGCGGTCGGGGAGGCCATGGCGCGGGGCCCAAGCGACGGGTCTGCCCCCCGGCCCCCGCCAGAGCGGATCTCACATGGATGGAGCCGAAGCGCCACGCCGGCCAGGCGCGCCCGCGAACGCGCACGACCAGCGCCCCGACGCCGCGCCGCGCTCCGCTCCGCTCGCCCCAACAAACTTTCTTTCTCGCTCGGCTTTCCCCTGAGAAGGAAGTGCGGTGAGTGACAGGCCGCGGGGCCAATGGCAGGCGGCGGGGATGAAGTCACGACACCCCGCCCCGCCGCTCCGGAGTGGATCCGGAACGACCTGCGCGCCGCGGGGGAACCGCGGGGGAGGAAGGCGGCTCTGCGCCCCGGCGGCGCGGCCGTGGCCGGCGAGCCCCGCTGCTCGGCGCTTGATGGGGATTCGGGGTCCGGGGCGGGGACGTCGCCAGGTGGGTGCGACGAGAGCGCCTCTGAGCTTGTGCAGAATCCCCCCCTTGAGTCCAGCCAGACTCCATTCCTGGCTCAAGGAAGGACTGCAGGTGAGTTTTGAAGCTCTCCTCTCCTCTGTCTTCTGAAGAAACTCGGCACTGACGCGTAGAGAAACGGTCTCTTACAGGAAGCTTTTCCACCCGTCGGAGAGGCGTGCTCTGCGCCCCGCCAGCTGTTGCAGCTTCCCCGGAGCGTGCAGGGAGACGAGCACAAGCCGGCCGTGCCCGCCGTCGGAGCGGTCGGCGTGGAGCAAAGGAGCTGAGCCCTCCGGCGGCGCTGGACGGCAGCTTCCAGCGTCCCCAGCCGCCCTACTCGCCGAAAATGATGGGTGTTGCAGCCCAGCTCCTTTGAAGCTGTCCGGCTGGGGAAGAGTGGCATGGGCACGGCTGGCAGGGGGTGCCTGAGGCGGCTGGCTCGCCTTGCCGAAAATCGGAGCGCACCCAGCGCTGCCCGGGGCCCTGCAAGCCTCCCCCGAGTCCCGACTGCAGAGAGCAAGCGCGACGGCGTGCGCTTCCGCTCCTTTGCGCGAGGCTTCCCGTGCGCCGCTTAAGCCCCTCAAGGTTTGTCTGGGATGAGAGACTCGCGGCTTTTGCTCGCGCCAGACAAGAGGCTTCAAAGAGGCCTCCTCCTGGGAGAGAGGCCCTTGCATCCCGGCCTCGGCGCCCCCGCCCCCAGGCAAAGGAAATCCTTCCCTGCTCCAGGCCGGCAGCGCCCTGTTCCCGGCAGCAGCTCCGTCCCCTCCCGTTTGAGCGGCGAATGCCAAGCGCATCCCTGAGGGGCGGGAGATGCCGAGGGAGCTGCGTGCCTGGAGCAGGGAAGCGCCCATTCCTGCGCAGCAACCAAATCTCAGCCCACTCTCTGGGACCAAAAGGCGAACCCAGCCGCCCAGGTGGAACTGAATTCCAGTGCCAGCGCATTCTCGCAAGGAAAACTCAGTCCCGGGGCAGACAGAAAGCCTCCTTCCCCAGCCCAGTTCCCTCGGGCTGCAGCTCCCAGCTGAGCAAGGTTGGCAAGGGGAACCACAGGGGCCCAGTGTGGCTGGATTTTCCCAAGGAATGCTGGGAAAGGCGAGCCACTTGCTGGGCTGATGCACCTTCCCGAGGAAGGCAGGCTAAAGCGCCTGGGGCTGGTGTGCAGGGAGAGAGCAGGCCCTTTGAGGGAAGCAGGTGGGCTTATGCAGGGTCTGGACCAAGCGGGCCGGGAGAAGGTTCCCTCCCTTGCCCAAGGGAGACCCTCCCCAGGGCCTGGAGGGGTTCATTGCCCCCAGCCGGCACGCGCCAGCCATGGGCGCGGAAGACCTTTGCCTCCAGCAGCTGCTTTCCTGCGCTGAGCAAGGCCGGCCAGAGCGGATTGTTACAAGCCACCCTGAAGCCCTGCTGAAACCCTGCTGAGCCCGGGGTTCTGGAGGCTAGTTGCCACGCACAAGCCCTGCCGGGGCCCCCTGCCGGGGAGCCGCCCTGCTGGAGAGTCACGGCAATCCCCCCTTTCCCCGGCACACCCAGAATAAGCCACAGTGGCTTATTAACCGCTCGGTGATGGGGCAGGGCAGGGCTGGCAGCAGCTGCCCGGGATTCCAGGCAGGGGTCGTTCCCAGCCCCCACTCGGGGGTTGAAACCAGGACCTTCCAACCGCAAAGCAGGCGCTTTTCCACCGAGTGACCGCCGCTTCCCAAGGGGAATCGACCGCAGCCCTTCATGCCTTCTGGAGGCCACGATCAGCTTCACTTCCAGTGAGACAGCAGTGAGAGCTCCTGGAGGATTTGGGGAAGTCTCCAGGTTTCCATCGTCCTGGTAGCAGCCCGGGAGGGTTTCGTGCAGAGGCTGCACTCGTCTTAGGAGAGCTGCGAGTCCTTCGAGGCGCAGCCCTCTGCGTGCCGAAGCAGGAGGGGACCCTGCCTTCCCGGCGTGCCCCCGTCAGCCGGGCTGAAGATGCAGGGCCCCTTTCCTGGCTGAGCTGCAAGGACTTGCACCATCACGTGGCTGCTCTCGTCTGCTGAACAGTCCAAGCTTTCATTCATGGAGTCCCAGGTGCGAATCGTTGCCTTGGATGCTTCAACAGCCCGGACAAGCCGCTCCCTCTGGAGCCTCAGAGCAACACTCTGGCTACTGTGCCACACGCCTCGCTGACCATGAGCCGTGCTGGAGGGTTCTGGGGAGTTCTTTGTGGCAAGCGCTGAGTGCTCCACCTTCTGCCCGTTCTGTCACAGTATAAGTCTGTGTGTATATTCCCAGGGGTGCTTCCTCCCACAGGCTGCAGCTCTTAAGTCGATCAATCTACCGATCCCGCAAGACTAGAAAAGTTATTGACTTTCAACAGTGTTTGCTAGACCAGTTGTCTCTATCTATCTCTGTCAGCTATTTGCAGGACTGACACCCTAGAAGGAAGCAACTGCAAAATCCAACTCTTTCCCAGTTTGCAAAATACTTCTTTACGTGGTCGCCTGGGCGGCAGGTTTTACTCACCAAAGGCGAGTGCGGCACGTGACTGTTTACGGAGCTGCATTAACCTTGCGCAGTAAACAAGTGAACGCAGCCTGGGGAAGGCAGCTTTACTTGGCTAGCACTTCGGATGTATCCCTGCTCTTCCAGGAGAAAAGGAGTCGGATTCCTATTTGGTTTCCTCAGCTTGGTCCCACTCCGCTTCGGAGGCTGATCCCTCTTTGATTTGTGCAGGACATCCACCGCAGTAAACAGCAAACACACTTGTGCAGCTGTGCTGAAGATAATGGATGCACCAGTTTTTAGGAGCTGGACGTTTCCTTCTGGAGGTGTATAGAGGCACCATTTCTAATGCAAATTAGATGCTTAGCATTCTAACCAGGATTTCTGTCCACATAGGTCATGGATGCAGAATCCTGAGATTCCTCTGGTCATCCAGTGGTTTCCCGGCTTTTGCTCCTGCTTTTTCTGTTCTAAAAAGATGTAAATCTCTCGTTGTCATGAAGCCTTCAATTAAAACATGCTTTCTTTGGTTTTGCATTTTAACTCCTTCCCTTTCCCTTTTGCTAAGCACCCGGAGCGCTTCCAGCGTACACTGTGGCCTCACTCTGCCGTGTCGGCCTGGCAGGCCTGCGTGTGCAGTTGCCAGTTTGGGGAACTGGTTCGTCTGGAGCCTTGCCTTTGAGCATTGACGATCCACCCCGAGTGACTTCACAAAAGACCACGAAATGGAGGATATGCAGAGCGACTTGGCCTACAAAGCACGGATTGTCTTCGGAGCACAAGCAGTGGTCTTATACCACTCCTGACCCCATCAGGAGTGAGGTTACCTATGCACTGACCGGCTGCTTTGGGCAGGTGCCCTTTGCCAGCCCAAGCTGGGGACACCCCGGATGCAACCTGCTCGCATGCACTTCCCTTTGGGTACAGCATCTTGCCAGGGTGTGGTTGCTTCCCACACCCTACTGAAAAATCTAGCAAACAGGTGGAGTTGGAGAAGCAGATCATTTTAGGCGGGGCTGCCGCCTTCCGGTCTCCAGTCTTGCCAACATCCTCTTGGCGGGAAAGATGCTCTGGGGCAGGCTGGCCTGAACTCCCTTATGGCACACACGGCCCAGGAATCACAAGGCCCAGAAACCTGGAAGTGTTCGCCTAGCGCCTCCCATCAGCATGCAACCGAGTGCCCTGGTGAGCATCCGCATCGCTCACTGGAGCGATCACGGTCACGGAAAACATCTTGGCATGTTTACCATCCATGTGCTGCCAGGCGTTGTGCCCAGAAATTCCCCCGAGGAGTGCAGGTCTCTGAGAAGCAGAAAAGCAGCTAAAGGGATTGCTGGATAGGTGTTCCTTGGGAGGCGAAAAGGCAGAATATAAATGTAATAAATAAATAAATCCAAGTGATGAGAACGCAGAGCATCTCTGCGAGGGAAGGCTGACGTCCCTGAAACGTGTCAGCTGATGACACAGGATCGGTTGTGGGGAGGATGCAATATAGGTTTGTGGGATTGTGCCGTCTCTAGGTGCCCCCACCAAGTGAAACCAGGTGCCTGGGCTGTGAAGCAGCCGGCCTTCGCGGTGGTGGCCCCCCATTCCTGGGATTGCCCTCCCCATGGTGTCCTAGCTGGTGCGGCATCAGCGGAAGACCCTCTCATTTCCTGCAGCATGTTAGGACTTGCACTTTGGTTCTTGGCTGCTGGTTTTATTGGCGCGGTTTCTGTTCGTTGTTTCTCTGCTTTTTTTGCTTGCGCCTGCCTGCCTGGCGGTGTCAGATCCCAAAAAGCAGCAGAATGCGCCTCTGTGCCCAGCTGGCGGGACTCTGGGCACACGGTCGGTAGAGGCAGCGAGGTGACGAAATGACTTGTGATCCAACACGGCGCTTCTGTGCTCAGGTGGGACGACCTGGCTGATCCATGTCTGCACCTGGTGTGGAATTTATCCAGCAGCGGTGTGGGAACGCTCCTGAACATTGTTCCGTATTTGCAGAAGGGGTGCGGAAAATGTCTCTGGCGGGACTTCAGAGCCACTGATCTCCCACAGTCGTTTCATGTGTTCCGTCCGGGAGCCCAGGTGTCGGGAACGGCTTGCGAGACCTGCCTGCTCACGTTCTCTCTCTCTCACACACACAGTCTCAAATTAACTCTTGTCTCTCTCCTGTCCACTTTTTCCCTACTGCTTAATCCTCTCAAACGATCCAGCTTCGCAACTAATAGTTGATGCCAAGTGATGGAGCTTGATAAATGTGTAAAGAGCCCAAAGGCAATTTGTACCAGTGCTTATAGAAGTTATTAATAATATATTTGTACCCATACTAATCAGGGTTGTCAAAAGCATTTAATTACCTGCCTGGCTTTTAGCTGATTAATGAATTAAATTAAAATAAATTACTTTTTGCAGCATTTCAGCCAAGGGGCCTTCCTGGAGGCCTGGAAGCGACACATTCTTTTTTCATGCAAGGTAAATGACACAGCATAAACTCGGGGACAAAATACCACCCGCTATAAAAGCTTCCATGTTTTCATCATTCCAAGTTTGGGAATATGGAGTAGCACATTCTATTTACCACCGAGTCCCTACTTGCCCACTGGAGCCAAGATGACTTCCAGATTGCTCAAATGTTCGTGGCTCATGGGCATTTGCCGGAGACGCAGGACCTCGTGGCACCGCAAGGCAAGCTTCAGAGGGACGCCTTCCTTCCTGTGGGTGATGGCCGGGAGCGCATGGCCTGAGCCTCTGCTGGAGAGGCTTGACCCCAGACCTGGTTGGGCAGAATTGCAGCCCTGTGGGGCAGGGGCATGGGGCAGCCAGGGCGTGGGAGGCTCTGTATCGCTGAGGATGATGGGAGCCCAAACCCCTTGGGGGTTAAAGCCACCCACTTCCAGGGCCTTTCGCAGACACGAGCTCCCCTTGAGATGGCAGACGGGGAGGCCACCTGTCTGGGCTTGCCCCCCTTCTTGGCCCGGGGACCCCCTTGCTGTGGCTCCTCCGGGGGCCAGACGCAGCGGCACCGCCCCCTTCCCGCGTGCCAGGCCTGCCGCACCCGGCCCGGCCATCCCGAGGAGACCCAGCAGGCCTAGCAGCATTTTCCGGCGAGCTGCGGGGCCGCCCCTGCCCCGGGCACTGCGGACGTGCCTTGGCCCGAAGCCACAGCACCTGCCTGAGCCAGGCAGGCACTTCGCCTCCAGGAAGGGCAGCGGGCATGCGCTGACGGGGCAAGGCCACCGGCAGGGTGTGCACTCCTCGCGAGTATGCCCCCCCCCCCTAGGCCTGGCCCTCAGCGGTCCCGTCTGCAAGCCGAGACGCTCTCCCAGAGCGCTTCCCAGCCTGGGAAACAGCAGCCGTCCTCGCGCAAATCCAAGTGCTCCTTCCAAGCCCCTTCTGCCACCACGGCCTGCCCGGCGAGAGCCCGTCGCCCATCGCTTGAGTCACAGGGTGCGATCCGGGGCTGGAGGCAGAGCTGTTTCTCCTGAACTTTGACCGAACTTCCTGGGTGCCACGCCGTGGCAAAGGCGTAGCTGCTCCCAAGCTCGCCCTTTCCGGAGCAGCCTTTCCTCGCTCAGCAGCACTTTGGAGGGGGCGTTCAGAGAAGGGGACACATGCACACGATGCTTTTGGGGCCTGAACCCAGAAGGGGATTTCGAAGGAAACCAGACGGCTTGGGGATGGGCTTAGAACAAATCGGCTGCTAAACCAGTCACTCCTAAGAGGACGCAGGCTGCAACAGGCGGCGAGTCAGTTCAAGAAGAACCAGGAGTCTGACCTCAGCTTCACAGGTGCATGTCAGTTCAGACATGCAGGGATGGTACGGAAGGGGACGAGCTTGGCAAGCGCCTGGGAGATGCTGAAGAGAACAGGCCATGACTGTGAGACTCTGGGTGGAATGTTTGTGTGATCGGTGTACCTCCAGGCAACTGGATCAACTTCACCATGTGGGAAATTGCAACGTATCACTCAAATGCAACTTGGAAAGGATTGCATGTTCCCTTCCTCCAGGAGTCCACCTTTGGTATCACCAGAACCTCGAATGGCAAAATAAACACATCTTTATAGATCATTGACCCTTAAGGAAAGTTGGGTGGTTAAGACTGCAATCCTAGGCACACATTTCCAGTGAATGAATAAAGAAGCAAGCCATATGCACTACAAGACAATTTACTTCCTGGTAAACAGACATAACTTGGCATCACAACTCTCTCTTTGTTTGGAGCTGTGGAATAGAAAAGACTCACAGCTTTGTAGCTAAAAGGATTGCAAGCATTCCATTTTTTCTTCAAGTACTGGACATTTGGCTGAGGGTGCTGAACGTCATGCTTACAGGATACATTCATCGCATTTCCAGTGTGGCTATTATAGAAAATAAAGTTTGCTGTTTTCCAATAAAGTTGCGACTGCCTTTTCCTTAGTTTTGTTTGGAAGCACAGGAAGCTTCTGCCGGGGAGAAGCTGCACTCTTGCATGGCTTGGATAAGGCTCCTTACACCCCACGGTTGCTGCCGGACTCGAGCTAATTCCGTGCCCTGCACAGCTTCCAGGCACGTGGCAGTCGCAGTGAAAAGACCGGTTGTCTCTCTTCACAAGCACAGCTTTGTTGAGGCCATGCCTGCAGGTGTGGGCCCTGGCAGCCTTGACTGTTGTGCCCCCCCACACCCCCCCAAGCAAAGGCTTCCTTCAACCACCCCGCTCTGTGGGGCTTGGCATTTAGAACAAAGGCGAGCGAGAGGGTAAGCCGGGAAGAGGCGGAGAGCGCGGCGAAAGGGAAGGAGAGAGATCCTTTCATCAGGCTGGATTCCGCCCGAGGAGCGATGCTCGGGCCAAGCGCACAAGCCGAGGGCGCTGGGGCCGTCTCCTCTCATTGCCCCGGTTTGCACGCGGCTGCTCTCGTGCCCCGGACAGACTGTGTGTCGGGCACGCCAGAACCGGGCTCGGTGGATAAGGAAGCAGAGAAGTCCCAAGGCGCCCCCAACGCAATCCATGTGGGGCCCCGAAGGAGGACGGTGCCGCTGCACCAGCGCCACTTCGGAAGGCCCTGCAGCACGGCCCGCACCAGGCCGATTCAGCACTGTTGCCCCCTTCTTAAAGGAGTCAAGGTGCGCAGAAGGAAAGCGTCCCAGCTTGGACCGTGCTGCTCCACCCCACCGGGTGAACGGCGGCCTGCCCTCTCCACCCTCCCAGCTGGGGGCTCCCCGGACGTGCGGCGTTCCAGTGCCCCCAGCCAGGGTGGCTGCGAGAGCCTGGCTCACTCGCGACAGGCCCCAGGGCAGGCAGGGGAAGACCCCATCCCAGAGGGGGCCCCGGCTTCGTCACTGCTGGCCCGGCTCAAGAGCACCTCCTGTGCCCCATCAAGCCCCCCCAAACTGGCAAGGGGGAGCAGCCGCCGGCACCAAGGACGATTCCCGCTTTGCTCACTTCTACCGGGAAGGTCGTGCCGGACTGGCACGCTGGCAGCCCTGGCCATCTGCATGCAGCCCTGCCAAAAAAGTTCACGCTCTGCCAGAGGAATTTTGCATTATTATTATTAATTTTATTATTGAGGCAGGTTTTGTCCCACATACAACTGAGTCTTGTGGTTAAACAGGACAAAAATAAAACATAAAAAGACGGAGTTCAAATAAATATGCATTAAAAAGCTAGCCGGCATTTTCAAAAGCAGGAGTGCCCCCCCCCCACCCAGGGATAATTACAGCACACACATACGCTTTGGGGATGGGGGGGGGGACGGGGAGAGGAGCCCACGCGTCGGGAATGGCGGGTGGCCGGCGGCAGCTCCCCATCTGGGGGCGGTGGTGAAGAGGCAAGGGGCCGATCCGCGTGCTCAGGAGGTCGGCGGGGCTGCTCCCCCCCCCCGCCCGCCCCAGCCCGATTGTTAAAAAGACCATGGCTCATGGGAACTATCACACAGTGATAACGTCGTCGTGGCGACTTCAGCATCAGCCCTTTGGGTGTCCCTTGGGTTTCGTTTTTCCAATCGGGTTTCCTTTCACTATACAGCATATAAAAAAAGGGTTTACCGCAGGGAAGCGCCATTCAAACCTTGGCCGTAAAAATAAACCTTAGCCCAACGGAAGAGGGGAGGGGGGCTAAGCAGTTCCCGGTTTCCAGAAGCGTCTCCCAGCGCTGGCACAGCCGTTCCCCGACCTTCTTGACTGGTGCAGCAGGCAGCTGGGGCAGAGCCATCCAGAAGACTCCCCTGGCCACGGAGGGGTCCGTGAGACACAAGGACCACTCCAGCAGGAGGAGGGGAAGCCTGCGATTCTCCAGCTCCGGCCTCGGGCGGCCAGGTCCAGCCCAGTGCAGAAATGTTCTGGGAGGCGCTGGAGATGCCAGTGCGAAAGGGCAGTTGTTGCGTGGCTCAGTTGCCACGTCTCTAGGCTCCCTTTACCAGCAGCAGCAGCAAGATGCTGCAAGAGCTGCCCAGGCGGTGCAAGAGCGCATGGCCACGGCTGGGAGCCACGCGCGGGCCTGCAGGAAACGGCCACAGGCTCCCGAAGTTATTCACGTGACTCAGATCATGCCGGAGCGCTCCCACCCGCTTAGGGTGTGCATCCTTCCCTGAAGAGCCCCTCCCCATGAACGGGGGCCAGGTTTAATTACTCCCACCCCCATACACACACACACACACCCTCACAAGGGCATCCTCAAACTCACGTGCAAGGGTATTCCCAAATCTAGTACATTTTTTTAGTGTTTTTGGATTGCCAACTGCAAGGGTAAGTTACACAACAAATAGAAAAGAATTTAAAAAACAGTAGCAGACCTCCAAACATAAATTAACAGGAGAGCTGACCTCCGTATTAGCTCTAAAGTACTGGTCCCTTCCCTGCGTTCAGCCAGGACTTGCCCTGACCCCGTGCGCAACAGCTCTTTCCCAGACTCCGAATGTCCACAGTTCCCCACGTGTTGACTCGGATCCAGGATATCACGACAGAGTCGCTGCTTGGCAAAGCACACCTGCGGCCACAGGACCCCCCCCCCACCCCCCGACACACACATGCGGCTTGTGCTTCCAGAGTGAGGGGTGAGGTGGCGTCCGCTGCTTTCCAGTGGGGTTTGCAACGGCTCCCTTTCGTGGCTCCAGGCCTTGCGAAGTGATGGCCGCGTTCCGGCCAGGCTGCGGGCGGCAGGCGCGAGGGGTCCAACGGGAGGGAGTTTTATTGCTGAGATGGGACTGGGTTGGGGGAGGGGGCAATGGCTTTTTTAGGAAGGAAGAAAAGACCGGCGATTCTCCGGGGGTTTTGAATGAGCAAAGCAAACTGGAAAGCCGTGGCTCCCGGCAGGAATACATGCAAGCTCAAAAGCCAGCGCACTCCTGGGGGGCCTGGACCCTCGGAAGGAAAGGCGGACCTCTGGCTGACCCATGACAAGCCAGCACAGTCTCGGCCTGACCCAGCCCCGTGCACTGCCCACTTCCCCCCCCCCCCAAGGTCACCAGGAGCTAGCCCCACCTGGGATCCCTCCCCCTACTCACAGGCGGATCTCCCATTTAAGCAAAGCAGCCACAAGCAACGAGGGCGACGGCCCACCCCTGGCTCCCAGGCACCCGCAACGTGCCACCTCGAGCTCCCCGCTTCACTTACCTAGAGCTGCTTCTTTCCACTGCGCCTCCTCCTCCCTCTTACCTGCGGCCTCTTCCAGAGGGAGGATGCCAGTGCGGCCAGGGCCAGGGCAAGGGCTCCTGCTTCGTCCGGGGTATCTGGAAGCGGTCCTGGGGGGGCACCCTTCCCCACACCCCCCGTCCCCCCAGCTCACGCCTCCCCCGTTGCTCACACACATGGTAAGTGCTTTGACTGGGTGTACGTGCACCTGGACTTGGGGGCGGGAGGAGCAGGAGACAGAAGGACTGAAGGAAGCACGAGGGGGTGGTGGAGACACCTGGCAGGGCCCAGGCAGCCCAACCGTTGGCACCTTTTGCCCCAAGATGGGGTGCTGCTGACAGGCCGCGTGGGCACCCCTGCAGCTGCAAAGCGCTGGTGCTCGGGAATGGCCCGGGGAGGGCCGGCAGAGCTCCCCCGACTGCATCGCGGTCCTCCGGTGGCGTGGGCGAGGGAGCTCAGCCGGGAGGGGGCGGTCATGGTGGCCTGCGCTGGGTCTGGGCAGAGACGTTGCTGCTGCTGCTGCTGCTGCATTCAGTCTGCACAATGTTCTTATTCCGAGAGTCAAAAGCGCGAGGGAGAGCCCAGAACTCTCTGCTCGAGCCGGCCTGGAGGTTGGCCGGGGTCCCCCCCCACAGATCCCGTGCCGTGGCTCCCTCCTCCCCTGCCTGCAGTCCAGGAAAGTTTTTCCATTCCCTGAGCTGGGAAATAAAAACCAGGCGACCTTGAAATGAACGGAAAGTATTTCAGTGCTGGTGCAGGTTAGCCCCAAGGCCAGGGAAGCAGCTGCCCTTCCCCCTGGTCGATCGCCCCGGTCACCACGGTTGTCCAGCAGGGGTCAGTCCTGAGCTCAGACGGAGATGATGGAAGGTGCCCATGGCAAGGAGCGGAGTTGTTAGCACCACTGGCTGGGCCAGAGAAGGAGAAAAAAGCGACAGAGGAGTCCTGGGGACGCTCCTGGCGGGTGGGGAGAAAGACGAGACCGTGAGCGGCCCGCACGGAAGCAGGGCCCCCCCCAGAACCGCCCCTCCCTGCCCTGCCCTGCCAGGCCCGGCTCACCTGTGGGCCCGCCCTCCTTTCATACGAAGACCTTGGCGAGAGCGTCTGCCCCGGCGCTGGCGATCAGGGCCTTGCTGGGATGGAAGGCCACGTCGTGGATGGCCTCCTCGTGCTTCTTGCGGTGGGCTGTGATCTCCTGCGTGCACGTCTTGTTGTCCAGGTTCCACAGCCGGAGGGAGCAGTCGTGGCCTGGGAGAAGCAGAGCAGCATTTGCCTCCTCTGCCCGAAACCTAGGCGGGGCTTTTTGGCTGTACCTGCCTGCTGGAAGGGTGGGGAAGGGGAGCTGCACAGGGCTGCCAACAGGTGAGCAGAGCAGGGCAGACCAAAGCCAGACATGGGGCCGGCTGCCATGCCCTCTTGCCCCAGAGGCTTTGCCGCCGCACCCCCGGTTGGCCTCTGGGTGGGGCAGTGTGAGGGCTCAGCCGCAGCCGTGAGGCATCTGGGCTGCCGGATCCCAATGCCGAGGCTGCCGAAGTTCCGAATCAGCTGCAGCAAGGGCTTCAGGGCCCACGTGAAGCGACGTGCTGCAAGGGCAGGAAGGACTTACTTCCTGACATGAGGAAGACTCCGTTGGGATCTGCAGCAAGGCAGGTGACGGCATCCAGGTGAGCCACCATGGAGTGCATGGCTTTACCTGCACGGAGGAAGGAGAAGTCGTCAGTCTTGCACAGCTCCTGCTGCGGCTGCCAGTATTCTGGAGGAGACTCTTCAGGCCAGAGGAGTGGCTACCAACCTGGCCAGCTTTTGAAAAGCAGCTGCTCTTTGTAACGCCATGAAGGGGGCAAACATTAAGTGATAATCGTTCAGGCAAAAAATCTCAACTTCAAATAGAAGCTGATCGGATCTGAGCTAGCAGTGAATGACCAAGCAAAAGACCTTGGGCAGCACCGTGAAAATTGTGTGTGGCTGCAGCGAAAACGGCAAACCCCAGACCTCCTAGTCCTCGTGCTCTATCAGCATCGGAAGCCGGATGCCTCTGTGCACCAGCTGCTGTGGAACAGGGGTGGGCGGGTGCAGTTGCCCTCATGCCCAGCACGTGGGTTTCCTTGGGCAGCCACGTGACCAGGCTGCCGGGCCCCCCAGGCCGGTCCAGCCTCAGGGCTCCTCTGAGGCCCTGAAGCTCCCGGTTGGCCCCACCTCGCCAACTTGGCCCTACCTGTCCGATTGTCCAGGAAGCGGATCCCACGGTCATCGTGGGCTGTGATGGTGACTGGCTGGGTTGGGTGGCTCACAACCTGGTTGATCTGACTGGCCCCTGTGCGGAGGAGAGAGAGGCATTCAGAATCGGGACCCGGCAAAGGAGTCGCCTCACCCTGTGCTTTGGACGGGGGCAAGGATGCCGTGGCGACGGCTCTGCAAAGCAGCGGGGACTTGCACCCGGGGAACCTGGCCGGGAACGCTACACACGCGCCTTTGGTCTGCAGTGTTTGTAATGTATCGATTTCCAACTAAAACCTCAATTCAACTCAGCAGGCGGGTTTTTAAAAGGCACCTTTAGCCATCAGGGTCGCTGTGAAAGGGACGTTTCCCCTTCTTCATTCCCCCGGCAGGAACACCTCTCCTCCAGGGACACCGACCCTCCTGCCCCCTTGCCCCAGGAAAGGACGTGCTCTGCTTCAGAACTACCACTTCTGCTCATTTGCACATTTAAAGATTGACCAGCCAACTAACATGCTTTAAATGATTATGTTTTATTTAATGGAGCAACGAAAACCACACACAAGAGGCAGCAAATGCAGGAAATGACCAAGGGAGAAACAATGCTCAGAAGCGCCTAAATTTATTAAGGCCTGACTTGTTTTGAAAAGCAAAGTTTCCTTCCTTAGGGCATTTGGCAACCAGCAAAAGTAAACTCGCTTAGCTATCAGTCACGAGAAAATGCAGCCAGTTAATCTTACTGTCCAGACAAACTGTGGCTTCAACTTAATTCTTCAACAATATTGTCAAATATTTCATTATTTTATGTTTGTGATCCGCCCAGAACATCATGCTAGAAATAAAATTAAGGTTAATCAAACCAAACCAACATCAATCTGTACTTTACTCAGCTGGCTTCTTTTCACTAAGTGCAGTGTTTGGACGCTCCGGTTTGTCTGAAATGGAAACGGGAGCTTCCGATCATCTTCTTGTGACTGTGGAAGAATGTGAGGGGAGGGGGGCGCACGAGCTCGAGGGGGGGTCAGGTTCATTTCTGAAATGCTAAATGATTCAGACTTACACCTGAACAGGACTGTACACACACAGCACACCTGCGCATAAAAGGTGCATTTCCACTAGGGCAAGAAAGTGCGTCAAGCTCAGGTTGGCAGTTTCTTATTTTTCCTGTGCTGAGTTCGTTCCGAGTACTTCTGGCCGGCAATTTCACTGATTATGTGCATCTGAGCATGATTTTATGCATGCATGGATTTCTGCATCCATGTTTGTGCGCACTTTTGCATCAGGAGTGTGAGCAACATTCAGAGAGGCGCAAATACCCAGGGACACTTGCATCTGGTGCCACAAATGGGCTCAGGAAGGGCAAGGAACACGCTGGCATCGAAATGCAAGCTGAACAAATGAGTCCCTATTGTCAGTCTGAACTCTGTGCCAAACGCGAGTGCGGCATTTCCCCACCGCCTTCCAAAAATACTTACGGCACCATCCTGTGTGTCCTTCGGTAGAGAAGAGCCCCACAAGCCCCGGCCTTCCCTAGCCAACGGGCTCGCTGGAGAACGCCGGAAGCCACAGGACCCGTATCCATGCATGCATGCGCAGCACTGGGCCCCGGCCGTACCTCCCCTGAGCTGGAACACTTTGTGCAACCCGTGCCTCTCACTCCTGGAGCCTGGTCCTCCCAGGCCCCACGCCATGCAGCTCTACGCCCTTTCGCCTCTCAGCAAGACCCAGGCCTTCTGAGCATCCCCTTCTCCTGCCTCCCGCTCCTCCTTCGAGGCACTTCAGGGCACCCCCGCTCCGCTCTGTCGCTCTCTGGGAGTCTCTTCACATGGGGCATGAGCACGTGGTCTTGCAGTGGCATCTTGGCTCGCAGCCCGTCTGCTCTGCCTCCCTGCGTCACTGACGCTCCCTCACTCGTGTTACAGAAGCAAGCCAGCAGCTCCCCGACGCGCCCCCCCGCCCCCGCCCCCGCACCCAACTCACCACTGGCCGGTCTCGACTCCAGCGTCAGCACAGGGCAGGCGGCTTCCACGTCATAGAGCACCGCGCGGCCGGTCTGGAAGGCTGCCACGGCGTGTGCAGGGTTGGTGCTGGCGAATGTGATGGAGGTGGGGACCCCATTTTCTGCAGAGGAAGAGAGAGGGTGATGGAGGGGGCGCCTGGGGGCCAGCACGCCATGTCCCAGCAGTCGGGGGACAGCCAAGGCTGCTGTCGGCCCCGGCACACGCTCCTGCTTTCTGTGCCACTTGACTCTGGGGCGTCTCAACCACTCCCCGTTGCCTGTTCTCCTGCACCCACGGCTGCGCTCCGAGGCGGCATCACTGGGGCGCTCCTCCCGGCCTCCTTCGCCTGGCGCTTTGGCGGGCTTGCCGCCTCCCCTCCCCTCCCCTCCCCGAAAGACGCCTCTGCTTCCCACTGCAAAGCCAGGTGCCCAGCGGGGACTCCTGCAGCCTTCCGCATCCTGCTGCCCTCTATCCTCCAGCGGACGCAGCAGCCCAGCACATCTGGAGGGTGCCAGGTTGGGGAAAGCAGACTCCCCATTTCACATCTGGCAACTGTACGAGTCACTGTGATTCCTTTTTCCGCAGCAGAGAAACTGAACTTCTCTGAGGGAGATGCAGTGCAGTGTCAAAGAGCCGAGGCGTAGCAAGCCCTCAGCGGGATCTCGGGGCCCACCTCGGCCTACCTGGCCACCCGGCCAACCCGGGGCAGCCCCCTTCCACAGCCCAGCTCACCACTTTCCACGTTGTAGGTGCTGAGGCAGGAGGCGCTGCCGCTGCTGGCTGGGTCCCATATCCTCACGGTGCCGTCCGCGGAACAGGAAGCCAGGCGGTTCTTCGAGGGGCTGAATGCCAGGCCCCAGACAGCATCCGTGTGACCATCCAGGATGTTGCTGAGGACACTGGGATCTGCGGCAGAAATACAAATGGGGACCCAGCACTGCCAGCCCCCACCGGCGCTTTGCCCAGCACTCGCGGGGTCCAGACACCGACAGGATGCCGTTTGCTCAAGCTTAAAGCCGGGCCCAAGACAAACCTGGCACCCATCGTATTTATTCGGACATTCGCACCCAGCTTCTCAACACGTGTATACGCAAGGTGGGCCAATGGATTTGCCAGGAAGCGCCAGCCACTGCCTGACAGCAGCAGCACAAAAGCTGTCACGGGCCTTTTGGTACTGGGCGGGAGCTACAGGCCCGTGCAGGTGCCGGGGAGCCTTCCTGGAGTGGGCACTCCAGACACGAGGTGGGGTGCCCTCTCTCGAGGCACAGCAAGATGGCCAGCCAACCAGAGGAGAGGCCCCTAAGTTTGCCTCCAGGTCCACACAAATGGGCCAGACCCCATGCGTTCTGCCCTCGAACCCGCAGAAGGGCACGGGCGGGGGCTGCCACAGCCGTCATCCTCGCTGCCAGTGGCAAGTCACTGGCCCCATGACACCATTTCGTGCAGAAGCGGCCACCTGACAAAAGCTGAAGGGATGCGGCAACGCCCTTCCCGCTGAAAGGCAACTTGGCCCCAGTCCTGACTTCGTGTGCTGGGCCGAGCTGCCCACGGCTCCAGCCTCGGACTTGGGGTGACCGTGGCATTTGCCACTGGGTGAAAGAAGGCAAGGAACACAAGGGAAAAGCTGCGGCTGGACAGTCGGGTGCGCAGCTCGCTGTCCCTACCATAACCGTCGTAGGGGTCCATGTTGAGATCCGGGATCCTCCAGCAGCGGATCCGTGCGTCCGCTCCCCCACTGTAGCAGAATTCGCTGTTGCAGCCCATGGCGACGGAGAGCACCGGGCCCCTGGCAGGGTTCAACAACAGCAGGCACGTGAGGGGGTGGAAGGGGCACGAGGGGGCCCTGCTTTCCAGATGGGGGCCATTCCAGAGAGGGGGCGGGGTGGCTCTCGCGGCACGTTCCTGGGGATCCCGGGATGGCCCCGTGGAGTGGGCAGTGGTGGACAACCGCCCACTGCAAAGGAAAGGCCGCTGGGCCAGGTGCCCTAGACTGCCCTCTCAGCCACAGCGGGGCGAGAGGCAGGCAGGCCGGCCCAGCTGGGCTCATGCCGGGTCACCCAAGTGCACACCACAGCACACCCCCCCCCCCCTCTGCAGAAGCAATGCCCTGGAGTTCCTCAGCAGGCAGCTGGACGGAACAAGCTCCCAGGAAAGACGGCTGGAGGCTGCCGTGTTGCAGAACCGCATTTGTCCTTTTGGCACAAAGATGCTTCTGGAGCTCCCTTACGGAGAAAATCTTTCGCCTTGGCTCCTGAGGCCAGCCTCCCTTCAGGGAGGGTGGAGACTGATTGCCACAGGCTTGGGGGTGTAATCAATGAATGGCAAGCTACTAATCAGACGAGAATTACTGTGCTTCTACTGCCAAGAAAAGGGGAAAGGCACCTGTGGAATTTTCTTCCTCAGGTGCACAGATAACATGGCTGGTCTTGGGCGTGATCCACTCCGACATGGAGAGCTGGAGCGGGGCTCCCCTGCAGTGCTTCTGGCCACCAGGTGCTTTGGGCCAGCCCTGCATGCGGCTCACTCGAGTCTAGGGACAAAAGCCCGCTCCCCACATACACACCTGTGTGCCCGGAATGCATAGACTGGCTCCACATCCAAAGCCGCATTCCTGAAACAGCAGAGAAGAGGGAGGAGAGAGAAGAGGGCGTCAGGCGGGCGGCCTTGGCTACTGCCCGTTCGGGACCATTTGCCGCGGCGCCCCACCCGGGGGATCTGGTCGCTTCAGCCGGGTCCCCAGCACAGCACACACTTTCCATCCTCCGTGCTCAGCCTTTGGCGTGGCCAGAGAACACTGGAAAAGGCCCTTGCCCGGGAGCGCCTGGTGCCGGTCGCAGCGACAGCCCTGGCCTAGAGGGACCGACGTCCTCGCTTCGCACACGGCGGCTCGAGATTCCCTGCAGGATGCAGAGCAGGGACGCTGCATCCGAGGACGACATCACTGACCTTCGGGTCGGGCATGCGCTAGCAGAAAGCTGGGGGTTCTGGCATTCTTTGTGTTGCAGCTGCGTTCACCTTCTTTGGCTGGTTAAGTTATGCATGCTTTGCGACCTATTACACATTTATACGAGGTTCAAAAACACGGATCCCCCACCCCCAAGGGACTGTGGAGCTGCACTCTGTGAGACTGCCGCGCTCATCTGGTTAGTGGTCCAAAGCCCTCACAGAACTACGGCATCCCTCCGTGGGGAAGCACAGCGAGAGGAAGGTTCTCCCCGGCAGAAATGCCACTGGCTGGCTGAGCCGCCGGGTCCTTTCAGCAGCAGAGGCGGCCACTTGGCTATCGTGCACGGACAAGCTATGCAACTGCTTCCTCTCTCGTCACTCACTTTTTCGCAGCAACCGTCTTCTGGAGGTTCCACAGCTTAAGTGTACCATCTTCCGAGGCAGTGACCAGCGCAGACTCGGCGTGGTGGAACACCAGCGCCCGGATCCCGTCGTAATGGCTCCGGAGGGTGAACTTGGGGTTCCATGTCTTCTTAAAGGCATCCTTGCTGTCTGAGAGCTGGCAAAGAGGGTGCAGAGAAGAGAGAATGGCTTGGCTGGACTGTCCCCCCGCTCCAGCAGCGCTTCTCCTTCCCCTGCTAAGGTGCCACTGCCACTGGACGGGCAGGATGGAGCTCGAGAAGGCTGGGGAAGGGACGGTGGGGGCCGGCAAGAGCCCGGAGCTGCGCCTCCGCGGTACTCACATCGCAGCTCAGCTCGTTGTCATTGGTGACCGTCAGGTCGGCCAGGTCACCCAGACTGACCTCCCCTCCACCAATGGTGTCCATGATAAACACATCCGAAGAGAAGCCCAGCGACCCTGATGCGGAGAGGGAAGAGAAGATACGTTACGAGCCTGGCAACACACCGGCCAGAGGAAAGGGGAAAGGGAGTGGGGGAGTGTTCGAAAGAGACCCAGGAGGACACTCGGACAGCTGCAAGCGTAGAGGGTGAACCAAGCCTCACCTTCGTGCGACCTGGGCTGGCTGGAGAGGGCCGATGGCATGGATGGCTTAGGAGGAAGCCCATCAACGTCCCGGAGATCCGCAAGCATGCCTTGCAACTTCACCCGGCGGGTTTCTGCGAGAGAAAGGGGGAACTGCTGACATGGGAAAGCCAGCCTCCGGCAGCCGCAGATCAACAAAGATGGAAGCCATGGAGGCCGAGGGTGACAAAGGTTTCCAGTCACGCTGGCCGTACGTTGCTTCGCCTGCGCACACCGGTTGTTGGGAATGGGGTCAGGAGGGGTCCCTGCACCCGTGTCCTTTGGCTTGCCCTGCAGGGCTCTTCCAGCGCAGCGGTCATGGAGCAGCCCCGACACACAGCTGCCATAGGACAAATCTCTTAGGAGCGATGGTGCGCGTCTCATGGATCCTGGTGATTTATGGGGTGTTCAAGGAGAAACTCCTCCTTCACAGCCAGCTTGACAACTTTCCCCACCTGGCACCCTCTAAACGTGGTGCACAGCAACATCCGGGAGCCCCCAGCCAGCTTAGAGGGCGCCTGGCTGAGAAAGGCTTGGTTGAATAACGTATCCAGGACCGAGGAAGCCTGGCTTAGCGCCATGATTACCAAATGCATTGCCATCTCCGGCCCGCCGTGTGTCCCCAGAGCCCTCGCCGTTCTCCCCAGAGCCCAAGAAGTCGAACTCGCTCAGGGCATCCTCTGAGTCCTCATCATCATCTTCATCCTCCACTTCCGGGATCAGGGGCTTGTTGGTGAGCTGCTGAGAAGCACGCAGTCGTTAGAGCGCTGGCAGACAGAGAGGAACAGTCCCAGCATGGCAACAGGAAAATTTAAGTGTGAGCAGGCCAATCACTGAGCCTGTTGTGGGACGGGACGTGACGGGACGAGAGGGGCTGCGAGGACCCAGGTGCCTGTGTGTCAAAAAACGAACTAATGCCTCCATCTCTTTGCCCTCTTCCAGGAAGGGAGAAGGTACCTTTACTCGTTGTTTCTTGTGCTGCCGCTGCGTCTCAAGGGGCAGGCCTTCCAAGTCCTCCTCTTCATCACTGTCCTCTTCCTCACAACCCTGTAAGAAGGGGATCTTCTCCATCACTGCACTGCTGATCCGGTCCTTTGCCTCCTTCCCAGCATTCCTGCCAGCCAGAAAAGTAAGAATAGTTGACCAGGGAAGATCCAACTGGGGTCCATGGTATCCCAATGGAGGGGGGGTTCCCTAAGGATTTGAGAGAGGCAATGGAAATGTTATTCTTTGCCTTTTTAATCCCAAGAGAAGCTGGAAATAAATTAACTCCCCACCCTCTGTGGTTCCACCATCCTTTAATCGTCATCTGAGTACACCTGGATCCAACCTGACAACCCCAAGGTTCTACTGCCGTGCTCTTCTGGACCTTCCTGGTATGTCCCAAGCAAGACTGAGGGCAGCCTTCCCTGACCAGAAGTGCCTCACGCACGTTTTCTCTTTCCTCCACAGAGGTAAGAAAAGACTGGAGTAACATGATGCGAACATCTGGCAGCCCCATGCCTGTCTATGGATGCAGATTCAGTGCCACCTTCCCCGCAACTCTGTGGCGAACGCTGGTGCAGCCAGCACTAGCCAGTAAAACGAACAGCCAGCTCCACGGGGGAACTAACAGCAGAGGCGGCGGCGGCACGGGCTCCTCTTTGGAGCGGGCGTCATTCCTGCAGGAAGGCTGCCAAAGGCAGCAGTGGGCAAACAGGATGGGAAGAAGATGCCGGGAAGGTGACACGCACACAAGGAGAAGCCCCCCCTTGCCCCATGACTGAGGCCACGAACCTTTTGATCTGCTCCTCTATCTGCTTCACAAGGAGGGATTCGCCTCCATTCAGCCCGGCGGGCCCTGAGGTGGGCCCGGTCCCCAGGCCACTGGGTTCAGCGGCGCCATTCAACTCCACGGAGCAGCGGCCCAGCAGCGAGCGAACCCGCTTGGAACGCATGTCTAGGATCGTGTCTGTGTATCCCACTTCTTCGAGGTACCTGTGGGAGCCGGGTGCGAGCGAGTCTTCCGTTTAATGCAGTGAGCCAAGGGCAGCCCCCCAGCCAAACCTGTCCCGCGTGCGGCCACCAAGGAGGCCAGCCACTCAAGACTCCATGTGCCGAAGGACCTGCATGCCTTCCCCCGCCCCCCCCACCCCATCAGCCCGGGGAGTCCCTCTACTCACTGCCGGAGGAGCTGGCGCCCTTCTTTCCACATGAACTGATTGCTTTCCAGTGAAATTGGCTCAGCTGGCCCATTGGAGACTAGGCACAAAACAAGGAAAGGGATCCATCAGCCGCTCACCCTGCGACCAGGGAGCTCCCGGTGGCTGCGTGGGGCTGCCACCAGCCAGGACGCAGAGGGCAGGCGGCGACGCATTTCCAGAAACAGGCCTTACAGAAACAATGCCACCCTTCTCCTTAACATCAGCCCTTCTCCTTAACTCTGCGGAAGGGGCAGGCCGCCACTTGCTGGGCGGAAAGGCACTTTCTATGTGCTCAGAAGCACTCTGACAGCATCCTTGCTCTCTAGAAGGAATGATTGTTGGCTGCTAAGCATGGACGTAAATATGGTGGCAAGTATAAGAATGGGGAGTTCAGTATTTGCTTTTTTAAAAAGAGGGTCTTGACGAGGCCTGGAAAAGCATCTCAGGACCAAGAAGGTGGAATTCCCCAGCGCCTCAGAGTTCTGTGCTCATCCATGTGAAGGGATACAACTGCTTCTGGCCCACGGGGCCCAGTCTGTCTCCCTCTGGCAGGCATCAGCTCTCCCCCATCTCAGGTAGCTCCCCCACCTCCACCCGTGGACACACTGCTCCGGATCTTTGTTTTTTAATTTTCCCTTTATTTATTCAATGCCATCTGTGCCATGGCACTTTACCAAGCACAAGAGGATGCGCCCCCGGGGATCAAAGCAACAATCCTGCTTAAATGTATGAAGCCAGGGCCCATCCGATTCCCCAAAACCCACATTCCCGTCCTTCTGCCTTTCTTCTCATTGCAAAGTGGGAGTATAGCGCTGGCAAAATGCCAGCTCCAGTAAAATATTTATCGCCATGTATTTTTGGCATCCAAGGCAAATAACGAAAGCAAAGGAACAATTAAAAATAAAACGAACTCCAGAGACCAAGCTGTAAAACCTACTTAAACAAATGTAGCCATAGGAAAGCAATAAAACGCCATTAGACATTTGGAACAGTCTGAAAGGTAAGAGTGGGCAGCCAGAAATATTTTGAGGCAGGGTATCTTTTATCCGGAATACCCCCAGAAAAAAGGGTCTATGCCAGCTTCCCCCAACCTGGTGAGCTTCAGGTGTGCGGGACTGCAGCTCCCATAATCCCCAACCACCAGGTTGCCGGAGACTGCTCCGTGCTGGCAGAGGGCAGGGGACATCAGCTGGCGCCTGGGAGGCCGGCTGCTGGCTCCTGCTCATCGTTATAGGATGCTTCTTGCCACGTCACCCCAAAAGCAGCCCTCCTGGCAAAGGGGCACCACTGCTGGTGCCGGGAGTTCGCCACACTGCGGGCGAGCACGTCACGGCAGCAAGCACAATACCTGGTTCCAACATATCCGGTTTCTTTTCCCCCTGATTCAGTTCAGTGCCGAATTTCAATTTGTGGTACTTTGACCTGGAACAAGAAAAGAAACCTTAGCACTGGATACAGGAAACGAAGGCAGCTGTCACATCATCTTCACACGGGGTATGCTGCCAAGCACAAAATGGTGAAGCGACCAGCACCCCACCCCACTGGGGTGGCATGGGGGCAAGAGGGAAGGGCCTGGAAGGAGCCTCCCCACCACCCCAGCAGGGGGCTCCCCGCTCTCCCGAAACGCTGGCCTTGCCGAGGTGCCTGAGCAGCCATCCACGGAGCGTTTGACTCCCAGGTACGCACGCTTGCCCAGTCACCAAGCAGAGGGTGGACCGGAACGCAGCATGGCTCACCTCTCCTGCTTCAAAGCGTATTCTAGCATCTTTATCCTCCGCACAAGATCCGTCTTCAGGTTCTCCTGGCCCTTCCTTTCCCCCTGAAGAAAGGCGACTTGTGCCTGGAGGGTGCAAGATGCAACCGTCAGGGGCACGGGATTCAGGCAACACCCTCACACCCTCTCCTCCCCAGCCACCAATCCAGAAGAGGCACAATGAGCTGCAAACCTCTCCAGTAAAGTTCAGCACAAACGACTTTCATTAGCATATTATGGATTCTTAAAAACGTTTTCCCCCTGCCTGTGGACTCCCTTATCTCACTGGCTTAGCTGCTATGATGTCATGGGATTAGTGGGCGGCAATGCAACTGCTAAGAGAAGAGGAAAGAGGGTCAGGCTGAACGAAGAAAAATACCTGTGCTGCTGGGAGGCTTGGGAAGTAAGAGAGTTAAGAAGGCAAGAGGGGTGAGGAAATCACTCGCGCAGCATCTAGGCTCAAGGCAGAGAGCTGGCAGCATGAGGAGGGACAGGATTTTGCATGCCAAGCCAGAGGCGGAAGCTCCTTATTCATCACATACAGCGACTGACGGCACTGGACAACAAATGAGGAGACTCGGCTCCTTCCAAGTTTTCTTTCGGCAGGCCACAGATCGAAGTGAGACGCAGAGGCCCTGTTGTTGGCGTCATGGTCACCTGACAAGCATCCTTAAAACATTGTCGTGGGAGCCTGCTTGTGGCGACACAAGCACAAACCGGCCAGTAAACTGCCAGGAACATTCCCTATCAGATAAGTGAATACTGTATTCCGGCGCATCCCAGAAGAACAGGACTGACACGGCCTGAATAAGGAAAGAAGTTTGTGACGGGTGGCGACCTGCGGCACCCCACCGACGGGCAAAGTCCTGTTTACTCAGCTCCAGCAGCAGCTCTAGCATCTCATCACAAATTCACGCATAATACAGCAGGAGAATCCAGCTAAGCCTCGTAAGTGAAGGCGCTGAATGAGCTGCTGGTTACTGAGCCCTCTTGAAAAAGCAAGGCCGCTCTAACAATGCCATTATATGCACGACTGAACGCCAGAGGCCCAGGGAGACAGTCTCTGTTACAGTTGTGAGAGCATCACAAATGGAGCGCTGGTGATAGCGTATTTTCCAGAACTCCGGCCAGTTTGGAAGGAGGAATTTGTTGTTTCTGCTCCTCGGTGGCTTTCCCACCATTCGGTCTCCAAAGTGGCTCCGCTCACGGCCCACAGCGCATGAACTCCCCCACTTTCACTTCCGGGTTTCACAAGTGTTTGCACTGTTTAACACCATTCAATGGGAAGCTGCAGCGGGGCAAGGGACACCGGGGCACTCCGGAAAGTAAGATTCTCAGCTAGTCCTGCTACAAGAACCAACATACTGGATGGGCCCCTAGAGGAGCTCACAAGCAAGATACGGAGGTGGGCACTGAGCTGGGTTGTCTTTGGAATCTACAAAGCCAAGGTAGGCTGTTTCTGAACACTGCAGGGCTGTTTTAACCAATAATGACTAGCCGTCTAAACTGTTACTCTTATGGACCTATCTGACCTATCTTGAAAGCCACCCTCCCATTCAGGATGTAGTCAATCAGCCAAGTAAACTGAATGCAAATTCACTCATTCTATAGGACCTAAAGCTTTTGCCACTCAGCCCCTCCAGACAATTTGTAAATACCTCTTTTATGAACAAACAAACAATCCTGACTGAGCCTCCCGTGTTCTTTTGGTTGCAGACAATCTGTCGGTTCTTGAGAGAACCAGGAGTGGTTTGACAGAGACACACTTCCCTCTGTCCATATTGCGATTTCTGCACCACGCATTGCCTCTGGTAAAGCAAGTTTTTAACACAATACAGAATCTGGTTTACCAAAGGAATAAAAGGGGGATTTCTCACACATATCATGACCATTAAGCCCTCTGTCAAACTGCCTGTGGCTTTTAGGGAAAATACATAGCCTGTCGCCAGACTTAAGGTGATCTGCCAGTTTTGACTGCTGGCTCCCCACCATTTTGGAATCAACTTAAAATACAAATGCCTCCTGCCATCCCCATTCCCACGTGTTATTATGACAGGAAAAGACAGCTGCTTCCCAGACACCTGGGAAAAAAGCAGGTGTTGGTGTCCGTTCACACCTTCAAAACCCTTCCCCCAGGTTGTCCCTTGTGCTACTGAGCTATGATATTCACCCAGACCATCACAGGGACGGTAGAGACGTGATCCTTCCACATGCCTCCAATCACATTCTTTAAAATGCCAATTGTCTTCAGCCCTCAGTATTTGATTAATTGCTGTGAGCCACCCAGAGCGTTTCGGTTACTGGGTGTGTAGACATTAAATAAATAAGAAAAGCCTTGCTGGATTAGACCAAGTGCCTACCTTATCCAGCATTCTTTTCACCCAGTGCCAACCAGCTGCCCAAAAGATCCCACAAGCAGGATCTGAGTGCAAAAGCGCCCTCCACTAAAGTTCCTTGGCAGCTGGTGAATGGAGATACCTCTGATATGCAGGTAGTCCACTCCAGTGTCAGATCAATCCATGCCCCAAAGAGACCTCAGAATATTCCCCAACCACCAAAAGCACCAGTCACTACAGACCAGTGTCGCACATCTCTTTCTCCCCGTTTATGTGCTAACTACTAGGTAGCCAGGGAATGACTGGTCTGAATTTTCTTCTTAACCCTAAACACCCACTCTGAGCAAATTTCATTGAACTCAGTGGGGTGGTCCTGGTCTCTATTCTGGGAGGGCAAACAGAGTTCTGTGCCACATAATCCCAAACTGCCTTCAGTCTGAGGGCCCAGTACGTGGTCCCTCCCCAGAAGTCAGCTTCTGGTGCACTGATGCCCCTTATGCGCATTTCGTCCACTGAGCATGCATAATGTACAGTGGTGGAGACTGTTCTCCCTGCTGCACCCACCTAGCAGGACAGCTGTAAATACTCATGCAGATAAGCTTCTAGGTCTTCTGTGGAGGTCAGAGGACCTCTGCACCACACACACACACCAGCCAGCCCAGCCCTAGAAAAAGGGGGAGAGACCAGCAAAAGCAATCCTAATGCACACCTTTCCAAATAAGGCTGGGGGAATCCACTGCAAAATAAAGAAAGTAATCTCTCTCTAACAGTAGCAGCAATCTGCCTTTCAATTACAGGTACCCCTAGTGGGTTGCGGAGTGGAAGGTATGACTGCTCCCCGTAAGCTGCATTCCCCAGGGTGAGGGCCCCCCAGGTGTGCTGGAGCACCTCTGAGCAGCACCATGTTCGAGAAGGTGGAGTTCCAGAGTTATAGCACAAGCCCAGATGCGTTTTCTGCATGTGCTCCAATATAGGAGAAAAGAAATAATCTATTTCAGGATGCTAACTCTATTACTTAGATGCGGGAACTGGGTGGCCTTAGGAGTGTAGGAACATGCCTACACTGAGTTTTTTCAGCTCTGCCCGGAGATGCTGGGAGGCAAGGTTCTCCGCATGCGAGGCACATTTCTCCCCCTGCCATCCAAGCCATGCAGTGGAAGTCGCAGCCATCGCCGCTAAGATGCTTCCGGTGAAATCAGGCGCAAACCCCTGCAGGAACTGCCAGAGCAGCTTAGGCCAAAATTTCTGTGGGAGATGCAGGCGTCTTACTCGTTTTCACATACAGTTGCATCACCAGGATGGGGTGCAACAGGGATGATGCATCCCCCTTTCAAGGAAAGAGGTACATGTTAAAGTGGGGGGGGGGTTGCCTGTACCCCATGATAAACAACTGTGCCATCTGAAACAATGCCATGAGACTGGGCAGCATGAGAAAACTTTCAGGCGTATACCACCTCAGTCAAGGTGGGACAGGATGCCCAGGTATAACTTTCCCTTAATCTTGTTCAGGAGGAGAGGGAAGGAACGAGCCATGCCTTCCTGCCACTGCTGCAGGGTGGCACTGACCAGCTCCCCACAAATCACGTGTATTGAAGGAGGCATCAGCGACGTGCAGATACTCCTGGAATGAGAGCGATGCCCCCGTGGCCCTTGCACCAATCCAGCCGAAGGGGAGAGGGCGCCCTGGCCCGTGCCCTCCGACCGCACGTCGGGAAGGGGCGCCGGTGCCCGCGAGGATGGAAGAAGGGGCCGCATCCGCGCCGTTCCGGCACAGCCCCGGCCGCACTTGCGACGGGAACGCTCCCCGCACCTGCCGCGTCCGGGACCGGGACCGGGACCGGGCCACCCCTCCCGCCCGGCCTCCGTCGGGGGCGCTCGGTCTCTGAGGAGGGCGCAGGTAGGCCGCGCCGCCTCCCGGGGGCCCGCGTCGGGCGGGGGGGCGGCCCGAGCCGGCCGTCTCCGCCGGGGGTGCCTCGCCACCTGCCCCCACCCCACCCGCCAGTCCCGTCGGCCACCATTTCCCACCAAGATGGCGACGGCGACGGCGGGAGCCGCGGGAAGAAGCGGGCGCCCCGGCGCCGAGGCCCGCCCGCGCCGGTCCCGGTATGCTCCCCTCGCCCCGACCCCTCGCCCCAGGCCGGCCCGCACCTGCAGCTCGGCCCGCTCGGCCTCCCAGCGGCTCTTCTCGGCCTCGAAGCGCGCCCACTCGTGCTGGATGAAGTGCAGGATGCCCGGCAGGCTCAGCTCGCCGCGCCCGGGGGCGCCCTGCGTCGCCGTCCCCGTCCCCGGCGGCAGCGGCTGCGGCGGCGCGGGCGGCGGCGGCGCCTGGTCGCCTCCCGCGGCCAGGGCCTGGGCCTGGGCCGCCGCGGCCTGCTGGTGCAGCTGCTGGGCCCGCGCCGCCACCCGCTCGGCCTCCATGGGCGATCCCGTCGACGAGGGAGGCGGCGGCGGCGGCGGAGGCGGTGGCGGCGGCTGCTGCGGCGGCGGCTGTTGCCACATAGTGAGCTTACCGCGGGGGAAGCGGCCCCGGCCTGCGAGGGAGGCGGAGAGAGGACGTGCGGGGGGCACTTCCTGCCAAATAGTGAGCCAGCCAGGAAATGCGGCCTAAGACGGGACGGCGCCGCCGCCGCCGCCACTACTACTCCTCCTCTCTCCCGGCAGGAGCGCTAGAATGGCGAGGAGGAGTGGTCTCCATGGCAACGGGAGGCGAGGGCCGCATCCTCTCGCGGGAACCAGGGGGTGCCATGGCAACGGGGGGGAGTGCGGCACGCGCCGCTCCTTCCCCCTCGGTTGCTCCTCTCCCACCCCACGAACTTCAGCTGCTGTTCGAACGAAGGAGGGGTCTCCATGGCAACGGGGCCTTGCCTGGTAGGCGAGGTGGCGGGCCGGTCACTTAGCAACCCTCTCCATCCTTTCCTTGGCCTTCCCGGGACGGAGCTCCCCGAGACCCCCTTTGCGGTAGTCCATTAAAATAAGGCACAATGCACGAGACCGGGGGCTCGTGGAATTACGACGGGGCACACAAAATCATATCAGGCTGGAAAGGGGGACATAGAAGTGAGGTTGCCATGGTGACAAGCGAGAAGAGAAAGGAGGGAGGAGCAGGCGTTGCCATAGTAATGGAGCTCCCCTCTGTGTGGGGACATATCCCCCCCCCCGCATGTGATGGCAAGGATCAATTAAGAAATTCAGACTGGGCCTTAGCCTTAAGCAACAGCTGGAGTTCGCATAGTAATTGGCCGTCCCAAACCCTGTGTTGGCCCTTGGAGGAACAGTTTCAGGAGCTTGGTTTGCTCCTGGCTTGTGCCCCAGCACCTCTTTTCTCTGAATGAGCTATTCTGCCCATCTCTGATGGGAACAGAATGCGGGATGGCGTCACGTGCCTGCCCTGATCCAGCATGGCTCCTTTTGTGTACTTACTGGAAGTGTACAAAAGTGCGTGCAGCTCCATCCAGCCTAGTCCCCTGAAGGAGTGGGTGTTCGTCAGGCACAGGTGCGGCCCAGGGGCTCTCAGCTTTTGAAAACGGGAACAACTGTGGTTGTCCACAGGTCACCTCCGATTCCCTGGGACTCTCCTGCCAGCCCTCTGTGCTGCTGCTGCTGCTTTCACTTTGCCCGTCCTTCCTCACTGCTCTCCGCTATTTAGCATGGCAGCTGGTCCCCTGGTCACCGCTGCCTCAGTGCCTCATCAGGTGCACCAGATAACACAGTGTGCAAGTTGAGGATAGGTTGACCTATTCCATAATCTAACAAAGAAAATACAATCTCAGAGGGCAGAGGCAAGATGTGGCTTGGATGGGATCTTGACAAAAGAAACCATGTTAATGTAGAGCCAAAGAGGAGGGTTTGGAATGGGCTGGAAAGTGTTGCTGGTGATCAGCCTTGAATTCATACATTTTTTGTTAAATTTTCTTTTCAGCTGAGAGTTGCTTTTGGGAGAAGGAAGCATCTTGTGGATAGTTCTGGAATCCTTGGTCCTGTCTCTTCCAAAACAGGTAATCCTTATAACATAACCATATCTCACCATTCCTCTAAGGAGCTCAAATGACACAGGTGGTTCTTTTCCCACCCAATTCATCCTCACAAATAGCCTATTTATTTTTTAAAAAATCATTTTTTACTACTGTTAAGGGTGTAACCCTCCCAATAGGCAGAGAAAGAGTGACAAGTCCAAGACCACCTAGCAAGATTCATGGCTGAGGGGCAATTTGAACCAGCTCTCCTCTTTAATCCCTTGTCCAGCTCGATGCGCCATGCATCACCTTGGTCCTCACAGCAGCTGCCACCCACTGCTGTGCCACTCAGTGTTCGACTGGGGTTTGAAATGGGATGAATCGTTTGTAAATAATACAAGATGAGTACGTGGGATGAGTTCTGATGCTTCTTGGTTCATTGATTTGATGTTTATCACACCCTATTCCAAAGGACTCCAAGGCAAGTAACAGCACATCTAGGGCAACCATCTCATAAAATAACATCTTCAAAAAACTGCATGAATTAGGAATTTTTTAATTCATGTAGTATTTTAGTAGTATTTCTTAACCCTAACCCCAATTCTTAAGAATTACAAATACTCCATGAATTAAGAATTCAGTTAAGATCTTTTTAACTCTTCTGGCTTGCTTAGCCTCACATGTTGAAACTTCGCCCAAACATGACTAGTCCTTTATACTGTTGTTTCTCACACACCACTCCCCGCACATAGCCTCTACGATATGTGGCTCACTTTGTATTGTATTTCCAAGCCACCACAGGACCTGTGTTTTTTGTAATTGAATTGTGATTCAACATGGCTTGACAATGTTCTGCATCAAGAAAAGTACTTTATAAACACCAAAGTTTAATCCTATACATGTTTGGGCAGAGAAAGGTCTTGCAGCTCCCAGTGTTCTCCAGCCAGTCATGCTGTGGAATGCATCTTTAGACATCTCTCACTCACCCCTTTTTCTGTAAAGAACCTATGGCAGCATGCCTAATCTTTCTCCACCTCTTCCTCCCTAGTTTATCCCAACAACCCCCTGTTGTTGTTAAGCTGAGAGTTCATGACTGGCCCAGCATCACCCACTGAACTTGGCGGTTGAGTGGGGACTTGAACCTGTATCTTCCAAGTCCCAGTCCAGCACTTTACACGGGCTCTCGATTGTACCTTGGGTGTTTTTATTCTCATGTGCGGGAAAACGCCTGTTATGGTTGTGAACTTTTTAAGGAAGGAGGATTTGCAGTTTGCAAGGGCCATCTTGGTAGTGCACCTTCTTGTGCTGTATATTTTTTTCTCTGCCTCCTTTTTGGATCTGTGACAGTGGTCTGCATTATTTTGTCTCTGTCACAGATTTTGGCCTCCAAAAACAAACCCAAGGCCATTTTTGATAACAAAATAACTAAGAAAGATATAAAGCATATGCCTCAACTGTACATAGAGCAGTAGTTATGGAAAGACAATAATTAGGGCGACCGCTCCCAAATCAATGACAATAATGCAATTCCTAAAACTTGGAGCAGCCTAACAGGCAGAAGAGAACCATCGCAAAATGCCCGCCCAAAGCCATCTTAACAAAATGTTAACCAAATGTCGAAAGGCAGACAATGTCCAGGCTTCCCGGATCACACCTGGAAGAGGTTGGTGCTACCACCAAGAAAGCCCTGCATTTTGTCACCACCCACTGCGGTTCACGTGGCTAGGGAGTCTGAATCAAGGCCTCAAATGCTGAGAGGAGCATGCAGGCAAGCACTTATGCACCAGGCATGCTTGGAACATGGATTCTTCACCTGCAGTGGGAGACCGCAGGACCGCCAGCTCTCGGAGAAGACTCTTGGTGAAGAGCTGCTTGGGACTCGCTTCCTCCCAGGCAGGAGCTCAGTGATTCATGCAAGAACAGAGAAATGGGTTGCCGACAGAGTTTCAGCCACTGGGCAGCAGAGAAACTAATTATACAGACTAAAAAGAGAAACATTTGGGGTAAAATTGTGCCTGGTGGGAATGCGGCCGTCTCTAGAAGCTGGGGGGTGGGCTGGAAAAGTGTTTTCCTCTCCCGTGGCAGGATTATAAATTGTGCCGATATCTCACACCACAGTCACCCTCTTCCTCTTATTTGTCCTTTTTGGTAATCAGGTCAAATAAATTTGGATGGACGGGTCTGGACCTGTGAGACCCTCTGCGGGCCAAAGACCAGAGCCCTTCAGGAACCACCCTGTGCTCCCACGATGCGCATCTTCTTCTGCCAAGGCGTGCTTGCGGTTGCCTTTGTCATCAACCTGCTGATCCTCTACTACATTTCACAGCTTCAGCAGCGCATCTTGCACCTGCACAGGGACCGGGCGCAGCTTGGCTCCCGTCAGCCACTGGGGCTCCTGAGGCCTGGCGTGACCATCCTCATCAGGGAGTTTGAGGATTTTGAAAACTATGTTCCGGATGTGGTGAGGTCGTTTCTGAAGCAGAGCCCAGAGCTGCCCGTGGTGGTGGTGGCAGACCGCTTGCCGTACCCGCCATTGCTTCTGCCCCGTACTGCAAACATCCAGGTGGTGCTGCTCAGGCCAACCCCGGACCAGGCCGCTGTCGTATTCAGGCCCGAGAACTACGTGCGGACAGAACACGTGGCGCTGGTGCCAGATGGAGCGAAGGCGGATGCCACATCCCAGCTGGAGCGAATGCTGGAGGAGTTTAAGAGTAGCCAGGGAAAGGCCGAGATGGTTGCCGCGCCAGTGAACTCGCTGGCGCCCCTCCAGTGCTTGAACCTCAGGGTTAGCCTGAAGGAGTGGACGGCCGAGTACGCAGAAGCTCCTTCGCCCTCCAAGCTGTGTGCAGCCTTGAAGGGGCAGGCTGTCCTCCTCCTGCGCACCAAGGACCTCTTCAATCTCTCCATGCCCTTGGCCAAGCCCCTTCTGACCTCCCTCTTCGTCCAGACTTCCCTGCGAGGCTGGACCGTCCGCATCCTTGACATTTCCTTCCCGGCACTTCACCTGCCTCTGCTCACCTCTTCTCACAACCAGTGGAAGGCTGACAACCTTGACAAGTCCAACCGACAGCAGCTCTTTCGCGACTTCGGCATCAAGCGGGTGATCCTGGAGGACGGGAAGCAGCAGTGGTTTGGATGCAGTAAGGAGACGCCACGATGCTTCGGCACCATCCATGACGACACTCCGGAGTACCTCTACCAGAACCGCTGGACCCCACCTTGTTGCCTCAAAGCGCTGAGAGAAACGGCCAAGTACGTCATCAACATCCTGGAGACGTCTGGGGTGCGGTACTGGCTGGAAGGGGGAACGCTGCTTGGGGCGGCCCGTTACCAGGACATCATCCCGTGGGATTATGATGTTGACCTTGGCATCTACCTGGAGGATATCCCCAACTGTGAGCTGCTCAGGAATGCGGAGTCGGGCTCCATTGTGGATGAGAAGGGCTTTGTCTGGGAGAAGGCCATCGAGGGGGACTTCTACCGAGTGCAGTACAGCGAGCGCAACCACTTGCATGTTGACCTGTGGCCCTTCTACCCCAAGAACGGCTTGATGACCAAGGACACGTGGATGGACCACCGGCAGGACATCGAGTTCCCCGAGCATTTCCTGAAGCCGCTGGTTCCCATCCATTTTGCAGGCTTCATTGCCCTGGCGCCTAATGACTACCGGAGCTTCCTGGAGCTGAAGTTTGGAGAGGGCGTGATCGAAAACCCAGAGTATCCAAACCCAGCACTGAAGAGCATGAAGAAAGGAAACCGAATGGATGCCCACGAAGCTCCAAGCCTGACAGGGAGAGAATCTCAGAAATGAGATCTTTCCTTTCACGGAAAGGAGTTGCGTGCACACCATGCCGCTTACCGCTTCAGCGATTGGGCGGTATTAAAATTAATTAAATAAATACGTAAATAAGCAAGCGCCGTGTTTGCCATACAATCCGCTGCCAGTATCTCAGCATCTCTGCGAACCCAGGAGAGGGGGCTGCAGTGGTGAATGCATGCCAAGGTAACCACGTGGAATGCGTGTCCGAACGGCCTTGCTAGATCCGACCAGAGGCCCGCCTAGCCCGGCATCGTTTCCGGTGCCCCCAGCCATGCTCCCGAAAGGTTCATGAGCCGGGCACGAGGGGGGCGGCGTGTTTGCCCCCGGGGAGCCATGCCGCCGCTCAGGCTAGTTGCTGTCGTGCCAGTTTTCTGTTTGCAGGGAGCACTTTGCTTTAACACGGGGGAAGATTACCAATGTGAGCCCCCCCCCCCCGCCTTCACCGTCTGAAAGAGCACTTGATGGTTGTCACTTCAGTGTGTTGCGTGTGTAACTCCACATCTTTGCGTCTGTGAAGAGGGTCGGGCAGGAGGGAGCGCTGTCACCCTTGCAGCTGGCTGCCTTTTCCGCAAGCAGGAGGGGTTGCTCAGACATGTTTATTCCCGCGAATGAGTTTATTCCTTTGTAATTCTTGCTCTCCCCGCTCAGAAGCACTTTCCCCCGCCCTCAGAGGCAGCTCATGGGCCGGCAGGCTGCGCACGCATTTCCACGGTAACTCATTAATTGCCTTCTTCGAAGGAATGCAAGGTCATTTTAGCGGTCTGCCAGGAACGTGTCCGTACCGGGTGTCCTCTGGCAGGACAAAACCCTGATTGAACCCGGACCCTGCGAGGCGCACGGCCCGGCCTCTCCCTTACGCCCCTCATGCCACCCATTCAGTGGTGTGCCAGGATCCCAACCCTAAAACGCCTGGGGTATTGAGGCTGAAATGATTACGAAAAGCTCCTGCCTCCGTGGCCAGCTCCCTGCCCTGAGCCACACGAGCTGGCGCCCCAGGTGGCAGCCCCGCCTGGTGGGGAAGGGGTGTCCCCCGTGATGAGCCCCTGCACTCCAACGCACCTCACCACAGGTAGCCAACCAACAGGAAAGGAAGCATCTCCCGGGCGGCAAACGGGTCGCACTGGAAGGGAAGCGGGAATGTGCGTGACGGCTCGGTTCTGGAGCTGCAGCGGGATCCTTGGGCAGGGCCACTGCTTTGAGCACCAAGAGGCGCAGCCCCGCCGGCCCCTCTCCCTGCGGTCTGGTCGGGGCGCTCGCCAGCAGAGGGCAGCAGCGGTCGGCGGTGGATGCCTCCTCGAGAACAATGCCGAAAGTGGCACAGGGAACCCGGAGCCATCGCTGCCTGCCTGCTGGGCAGCAGTCCCCGCGTCCAAAATGCGCAGACCCAACTCCCAACGCGAGCGGTACCGTCTTGCACCTCCGTAGGAACTTTCCCTAATGCCCAGCGGATTGGAAACGCACACAGTGCGGCATCGGGAGGAGCCGGGAAGGGAGCTTGGGAGGGCTCTACTGGTCTTGGCGAGATTTCCTTCTGAGAAAACACGCTCAGGACCGGGCTACCCATAAATGAAATAACAGCTCGTGGAGATTGGTCTTGGGAGGCAGATGTTTTGCTGCCAACACATTTTGCAAGAAGCAGCGCTTCTCTTTCTGTACCATGTAGTTTAACTCAAGTTTCCGCCCAGCTCTCATTCAGCAGCTAGTGCAGCTTCCCAGTGAAGATGCACCCTAGAGCCACGCTCGCTGAATCCCGCTAGAACGCGTTTGCTATGCAGCTGCCTCCAGCCGTTGACAGCACTTTCAGTCTCATCCCAGGGGACTTGCATTCCGGAAAATGCACACAGAAAGCCCCTGGGAGAAGGGGGTGCATTGAGCCTTCTAGCCCAAGGCTGGTGGTGGCTTTCCCAGGCCTCAAGCAGGCCGTTCTCTGCCCTGCTGCCAAAGACCCTTGCACTGTAGCTGCTAGAGACCTTCCACGCACGGAAGAGCCAGGCCCCACGCCTTGCGGAGGGGGGCAGCACCCAAGCCTCTGCCCCAACGAGCTGCTGCATGCCGGGTTCCACAGCGCCTGCCTTCTCACACACAGACTGGGTGGGTTGCGTGCCAGGTGCTTCCTGGCACACCAAGGACAAGAGAACAAGCAGAGGCGCATCCCAGAGAACAGGAGGCTGCGCTCCCCCAAAGCCTTGTTTTTCTTGTGCACATCTTTGCTCAGGCGCAGCCTGGCGAGCGACCAGGCGCTGCCCCCGCATTGCTGCTCAGCTCAAGCACCGGCAGCTCGAGAAAGGTGTTGGGGCAGGCCAGGATTGGCAGCTTGGCCGGTGCTCACTTTGCGCCGTTTTCTTGTTGATTTGCTAGTCACGGGAGGGGAAAAGCCCAGGACCGCTTGCACCACGTGGCTGGATAGCCTGGCCAGCCCTTCAGCTCTCAGGATTTCAGCAGCCATTCCGCACTTCCAAAGCCACTGCTGCGGCTCCTGCGTGGGAAGCGTGATGTGCAGGGCCAGACTCCTCGTGGTGCCCACAGCCCTGCCTGAAATCCCGTTCGCTTTCCCGATTCCCACTGCTCCTTCTCCAGAAATCGCAGCTGTGCTTGCCTGGAGCGAAGATCAAAACCCAGGTACTCCAGATGGGATGATGCGGAGCCTGCGCCCACGAGCAGAGTTCTCCAGGGACACCGCTGCCGCAGGCACCGCCACTGCCGCTTCCTTCCCTCACCTGGAGCCCTGATCCCAACAGACATAAACCGGCGAGTTGCCTTGGCAATGGTTGTCAGGGGAACCGTTGGCACACACCTGCTTCACAACACTAAAACGTACCTTTGCAGAGATCCCGTTTCGTGGCAATGGCCTCCACACTGTGGACAGACATCCTTGTGTTGTTCTTGGCAAAGGGCAAGGAGCTGCACTGGTGGGAAGGCAAGGGACTCCCAGCTCTTCACCGGCACTGTGCAGACCTCCTGCTTCAGCTTAATATTTCCCATATTAAATACCATATAATCTGATCCACCAGCTGCGTCCCTACCTGGAGAATGACTGCCTGGCAACAGTGACACATGCATTGGTTACTTCCCAGTTGGATTTCTGTAATGCGCTCTACGTGGGGCTGCCCTTGAAGGCGGTCCGGATACTTCAGATGGTGCAAAACAAAGGGTTGTTCTCCTATAACCCCAGTCCTCCATCAGCTTCACTGGCTCCCCATCGAAGTCTGGGTCCAATTCAAGATGTTGGTTATCACCTATAAAGCCCTTAACGGCTTGGGGCCTGGTTATCTAAAGGCGCGCATATATGCCCGTCCGCCCTGAGATCAGTGGAGGAGGCCCTCCTCCGGGAGCCCTCCGTGAAGGATATTAGGAGGGCGAGTACTTGGAGGAGGGCCTTCTCTGCGGTGGCGCCCTACTTACGGAATGCGCTCCTCAGAGAGGTCCACCTGGTGTCGTCATTTGTCTTTTGGCACCAGGCCAAGACCTTTTAATTTAAAAGTTATTTTAATTGTTAACTGTTGATTATTTATGGGGTTTTATATTGTGCCGAGATGTCTCCGGGTTTTTAAGGTTAATTGTGAGTATAGTTGTTTTGTAAGCCGCCCCGAGGCTCTTTGCGAATGGGGCGGCATAGAAATGTTTAAAATAAATAAATAAATAAAATATATAGCACCTCATTCCCACAGGCTCCTGTGTGTGTGCTGCATGCATCTGGGAAAATGGCTGCTTAAGAGTGGAGTGTAACATCCCGTGCAGAATTTAACATTCAGAGAACTTCACAGCTTCCACAGTCAAAAAAGCAAGTTGCTAGCCCTCACTGCTATTCAGGAATCACAACCTAGAGAGAGAGGTGTGTGCAAATTGAACTTTCAGAGGTTGGGACAGAATTGTGCTCTGAGCCCCCCTATCTTTTTCCCCTACGGCTGGCAACTATTACAATTTTGGGGGAGTACCCCCAGTCTTGTATCCTTATTTTCCCTTCCTGACCACCACAAAGACTGCTCAGAAAGAAGGCCAGGATATGGTCCCAGGTGGGACAGCAGAATTTTCTTAGAGATGGATCCACCTTCAGACAACTGGCACTACCAGACTTTTTTGCTAAAGAAATTAAAACAAAAGATCTGGGATTACAGAGCTCTTTCATCAGTAACGTTTTAATCACGTGACACATTCAGGAATGGAAATCTCTTAAAAGAAATGTTTTTGTACTGGAATGAATTCTGTTTCATCATCATCATTAGAACGTAAAACAAAGCTCCCCTGCAGCGGATGCCAAGCTTACTTTTTTGAAATCATGCCTGCAAAGTCACTGTTACTGCCAAACCCCAGTGGATCCTTGGTGGCAAGCAATTGCCCACACCTCCTTCAAAGTCCAGCTCGAGGCCCTTCTAATGCAAAATCCTGCTAAACTGTACTGTAGATCCAGGCGGGAGATGCTGTGCCCAACTAATTTGTAGGAAATCAAGTGCAGAATCTACCTTTGCATTTCTGAAGTTTTAGTAGCTTGTTTTTTAAAAGGATCGCAACACATCTCCAGCAAAATGCTTCAGATGACGACAGACAGGCCAGGAACCCCTCCAGTCAGGCACGTTTCTAAATTTGCAAAAAAATCCAAGGCTATTCCAAGCTCAAAACTCTGGGCTGAGCATAGCACCCCCAGATCCATCTGGATTCCAGCCTAGAGACTCAAACACAGCAGGGGACAGAAGAATCAGACCTGCATCTTGAAGAGTCTTGCCTAAGGAAAGCTAGACAAGCGGACTTTGTTCCCAGCTCTCATCGTTCCAGAGACACTTGAAAAGATGACTTTGAATATTGTTTCCTCTCTACCCTCTGAAATACCTGTTGCAACATATTTTTTATTATTATTATTGTTATTATAACATATGCCAGAGCTTAGGGAAAATCAGACAGTGGTCAAAACTCGGTCGAGGGCTCACAGCAAAGTTACTACTGCAAGGTCATCGTCTTCCCATATGAAGCTGCTTCAGCACAAGACTGGAAAAACAGTGGAAAGCCGCGAGGGAGCACTGCCCATGGCTCTCTCGATTCGTAGAATAAAGGTGGTGTCATCCCTTCTCCCACCCCCAAGTTCTTGTGGAGAGAAAAACCGTGTGTGTCAAGTTCCAAAAATAAATAAAATCAAATCTCAGTGGGGCAAATGCGCTGCCACTTAAAAGATAACGCTGGAGGGCCATCCTGTTCGTTCATCCACACGGATACCCCACTTGGGAGAGCAAGAAGAGACTTGGCTTTTAGGCAACGGAAGAAGTTGGCTGCTGTGGCAGTCATGGAAGTTCCCGAGATCCTAAAAGATGGTGGGCGTTTTTAAGAAAATGTGAAAGGAAAGCATCTCTTCCCCCAGTCTGATGAACTGTTTGCTGTCTGTCAGAAGCACATAAGTTCTTGGATTTGAAGAGCATCTTCATGGAACCCACCTGGGCTTCATATCTTCCCCAAGCAAGTTATTTCTCTCCACTGCAGTAGCAAAGGCAGAACAGCAAATAGGAGTGCAGAGGTGGTCGTGGGAAGGACAGTGACAAAAATTGCCAGAGGAAAAAACCAAAGGCTTGTCCTTCTGCTCATTTGGTCCAAAGCACGTTGAGAAAAAAGGTGAAGCGGCAAAGACGGCGGGGCTCTGCTGGAGGAAAGGGAGTGTTTGAGACGCCTCCGCGGAAGCAACCATTTTTTGTACCGTGAATTAAAAAGGAGCTCAGCTTGGAAGGTGCCAGGTGGGCTGGACAGAGTAGCGTTTTGCTTGCTGCTAAAATCCTGCAGCCGCCACTGTGACCCCCTGTGGAGGAGGCCCTTTCTGGCTCAGAGGGAGTGACGTCCAGTCAGGACTGAGCGCCCAAGCACCTGTCACTAAAATATATTTTCAAGTCTAGGAGCACTGTGCGAAGTGTGAGCAACTGTACCTAAGAAAGTGGGAAGGGGTGTGCTTAGCAAAGTCTCACTGGAAAGGTTCCCCATCACAAAGCCGGCAGCCCCTTCCTAGGTGAAGGCTGAGTCTCAAAGGTTAGACACGAGGGCTACACTCAAACGTGGAACCCACAAGTTTTTAAAAAGTCTTCCAGAAAGTCCAGCTTCTTCCTTAGGCCTGTTACATCACGGATTCCTTTTCGCAAGAATTGATGCGCTCTAAAAGGGGGGGCCCATCTCTCTTGATCAGTGGGGACCCCTCCTCGATATGCGTTTCCTTACTGGGGTCCAGGGCGTTCCTCTTGACCTCCACCAACTCTTCCACCTCTACCTTGCCCATTGTTTTTTCAGTGTATACCTGCAGGAGTCCTGCACCGAAGGCGTCACCCTCAACGTTCAAGATGGTGCAGGTGCGGTCTCTGGAGAGAGAGGGAAAGCGGTGCTGACCAAGGATGCCAGAGGATGAGGCAGGCAGGCGCAGGGAAAGGGGCACCGGGGCATGGCTCTGGGGAGGCAGGGCGGGAGCTCGGCTGCCCCACCAGCCCTCTCGACCACCTGTCGCTCTCCCCTCCCCTCCCCATCCATTTGCTTTGCATGTTGAGCCTCTTCAGACTGTACGTCTGCAGACAAGGACGGCCTTTTTTGCTAATTAATTGCAAGCCACTCTGGGAGAGCTCTTGGGCTGAGGAACAGGATAAGAGCTCTCTCTTGGCTCTTGTCTTCTCCTGCATGTATTCAGATAAGCTGACTTTATAGCCACATGGGCAAACGGCCGCTTCCATGTTCAGAGAACCCGATGCTTGGGAGAACACAGGAGGCGAGGAGTGTGGTGCCCTGCTAGTGTGGAGGCATTTGCTGAGCGGCCACAGGGTGCTGGACCAATGAGCCTTGCTCCGATGCGGCAGGACTGGGCTTGCCGGGCCCTGGGTGCACATTCCACCCCCCCCCCCCCACAAACGAGAGGACAATGTGCCGAACTCCAGACTGGAAGCTCGGCTGCCTTAACCTCACTCCTGGCTCACCAGGGCCCCTTCATGCAGCCAGCACCCCCACCCACCCAGCAACCGGCCAGCCTGCTGAACAAGCCCAGGCGGTACACAGACCACCACCGAGTGTGGATCAGGCATCCGGGGAGCCCAGCGTGAAGGAGGCCTGCTGGCGAGCAGCCGGTCCTGCTTCCTGGCCTTTCCTGGGAGGGCTCGATAGAGAACTTTGTAGAGGGTGCCGCCTGCTCCCAGATTTGGGGGCCAACACAGAGCCTGCCCCCAGCCCAATGCCCCAAGGCCCCCTCTAGGTGATGTTCCACACGGGCTTCTGCATTCCTGCCTCCCGCGCTGGAGTCGCTTGTCCCGCAGACCCTTTTTCAGCCTGCAGCACAATGCCCAGCAGATTGGGGCGGGGAGCTAGCAGGGCTTGGAGCTGCGGAAGCGTCTGTCGCATTTGACCCCAGGCGCGTGGCGCCAACTTGCCCCCTGAAACTTACACAAGCCAGTCCACTGCCAAGATCAGGGAGATGTCATTGGTGGGCAGCCCGACAGCTTCCAAGATGATGGCAAGGGTGAGGACGCCGCCCGCAGGAATCCCAGCCGCCCCGACGCTGGACGCCGTCGCGGTGATGCTGTGGGTGGAAGCACTCGGTGGTCAGAGGGGGCTGCGCAAGCTCCCAGCTCACTCCGAAAGAGGCTCGGATTCACTGCGCATGCCAGCGGTGACGAAGGCCCTAGGCGGACCTCCTATTTTAACAATGTTGGTGGGTCCATGAGGGAGGTCGCCACTCGAGCCACCAGAGAAAGCAGTCTCCAGCTGGAAGCTCTTTCTCCAGGCTACAGAGCCAACGCTCGGGGTTGGGGGACAAGCCCCCTGCCGGGCCTCTTCACAGACTAGAGCTCCGGTTTTCTACACCCAACGGCAACTTCGTGGCCGGGTTTGTGCACCTCTGCCGTAGGGTCCCCCAGTTTTACTTAATTAGACTGTAACTCAGTGTTGAGATGTGCAACGTTTCACACCCCCCAGCTGGCCAGGCTGAACAGCTGCGCAAATGCATCCTGACAGGGCTCCAAACAGCGACTTCAGAAGCTGTGCGATCTTCCTTGCCCCAGGAACACCCCCCCCCCACTGAACCATCTGTTGAAGCCAAGAGCTGCTTCCCAGTCCTTTGCCATGCCACAGGGGATGCTGGGATACTACGCGCTGCTTTATTGCCCCCCTCCACTCCTCGGAGTCTGCAAGAGCACCTCCTGCCTGCAGCTCAAACGGAATGTGCTCCCGGGGAAGGCAGGGCTGGATTGCCGGAAGGGCAGCTGCACTTTCAACCCCAGACAGATGCGCAAACATGGAGGGGGGGTGAGTGGCTTGGGGCAAATCCGCCCCAGGCAGAGGCCACCAGCAGCCCCTCCCCACCCAATTCTGGAAGCGCAATCTGGCAACGCACTTTTGTGTCTATGCAATCTCTTGTCAAGAGGACTCGGCTGAGGTTGATGATTAAGCCCCTGAGACCAGGAGGAACCGGCCGATGCCCTGGGACGGAGAAATATTTCACTCAGAAATGCCTCTGCTCTGCATTTTTCTGTTTTATTTTAGAAAAACAACCACACTCCTGTGCCAAGGCAAGTCCGTCACCGCTCCTTGGCCAGACTAGTTTCTATCCTCCCTTTTGGTCCCAAGGCGATGCTAGAGCTGTGAAGGTGAAGCATTAGAGGAGAAAAGAACCCAAGGAGGCAGTTCCACGCAGGGGGCACGTCCAGAGGCGCTGGAGTCACGCTCGGCACTCAGTTTAGTGCTCGGGAGTTCGAGTCCGCTCGACAAGTCTCCCCAGGCAGGAGGGCCAAGGGCCTTCCCCGAAAAAGTGAGATGCTCAGCACTGGGCCGGCTGCCAGGTCCTTCTCCAGGCAGCGGGGGAACGGAGCCCTTCCCGATCCACCAGCAGCCCACCTCTGCAATTTCTACAGAATTCCAGTCATGCTGAGGAGGTCTAGGGAATCTTTGACATGCAGCCGCCTGGCCTACAATTGTAGTTGTGTTTACTCATCTGCAGGACCTGGGTCATTATGTGGCAGTAAACGGCAAGCAGTGGGACGTGCAGGCAGAAGTAAGGTGCAGGGGGACTTTCCGAAAGAGGTGAGACAAAGTAAACATTTGCAGGAGTCTCGGAAGGGAATCTGACCATCCGGTATCAAACCCTGAACACAACCAGAGTTTTGTGCAGGGTGCAAAGCTTGCCGCCCTGTCTCAGTTTTGTTCCAAAGAGATAAAGGCAAATGTTTCGCCCTGGGAGAGACCCAGAAAGCTGCTGTGGAGGCAGCCTGCTGAGCCCAGCCCAGGCACCAAGCGACAGCCACAGGCGGTCTTTTTCAAAGGCCCCCACATTAACCACTTCAGCCATTTGCTCTGAACTGTTTCGCACAAGACATTTTTAAAGTTCTCCTCTTCTCCGTCCCTCCTGCATGGCCCAAACTGACCTCTTGGAAGGCATCTTCCCTCTGCTCTGACAGCCTCACGATCCCACGTCCCCCGAGAGAACTGCGTCTTGCTGAAGCTCTAACCAGTTTTATCCTGCCAAAGCAGGGCTCTGCCAGGGCCAACAGGCGCACGCAGCGGCACTGCCGGGTGGTAAGGCAGGAGCAGACCGGATGCACCAGGAAACGGGGGCCTGCGAGCCGCAGGACGGTGGCCTGCCCACAGCAAACAGCGTGGTTTTGGCAGTCCCAGCCGGAGCAGTTTTACGGCCCGGAGGCATCCAACGCTCCGTACCAAGCAGCTCCCCACAGGGCTGGAAACATTTTCCACCAGCAGCCCGTTTCTGCTTGGTTCTGAAGACCCGAGAAAACTGCCAGCCAGCCGCCCTTGTGCAACAGGCAGACTGGCACGAACGGCCTCTCCCCGAGGATGAGTGGATGGTCCAGAGAGCACCGGCCAGGAGAGTGAGTTGGCGGGCACATCCTGTGCGTGCTGGGAGCAGTGGGGCAGAAACGCTTCCTGCGCACAAGTCAAATTCCATCTTGGACAACCTCTCAGAGGCTGCAACCCGCGAAAGGGGACACAGACGCCCATGGGTTTCGGCATAAGGCCAGTAACGAAGCCTCAAGAGGAACTCCAGGTTTCGGAATGGCGGCTAGGCAGGTCTTTTGATGCATCGATCAGTGGCGAGGGGAAGGGGCACGGTCTTCTGTGGAACCCCAGGGGGGCGTGCCGAGACCCCCAGAGAGCCAGATGGGGGGGCAGCCTTGCCGTGCTGTGCCTCTGCTTTCTGGCACAATCCCCTTCCCATTTAGGCAGGGACACCTGCCTACAGTTCTCCTCCTGGGAGCTGCAGGCAGGCTGTTTTTCCTGTCTATCAACGCGCACCGCTGTAGAAATGAAGGGTGCCAGTGCTGAGCCACGCAGAAAGGGACCACGCGGGGCCCGCTGCACTTCCAGGTGAGCAGGCGTGTTGGCCAGCCTGGCATGGCCCTCGTGAGCCACTAGCCATGACTGCTGGGCCGTGGCTTGCTGGGGAAGGCACGTGGATTGTGCCTGCTGCAAGCACTTTCCCCCCCCCCCCCCGCAAACAAAGCCCTTTGTAAAAATCAGAGGCAGGAAAAGGCCTGAATACTCACAGGATAGTGATGACCTGGATGAAGTTGAGAGGAAAATTTTTGAGCTGGGCGATGAAGACGGTGGCCACACACTGGAAGAGGGCGGCCCCGTCCATGTTGACGGTGGCCCCGATGGGCAAAATGAAGCGGCTGATGTGCTTGGAGACGCCGTTGTTCTCCTCGACACACTTCATCATCAGAGGCAGCGTGGCAGAGCTGCATGGAGGAGGCAGGAGGAGGTCACCACACCGTCCGGGAGCGCTCCCAACCCAGACCACACGCGTCACAGAAGGTGCCCGCCACAGGCTGGGCCTGGACACCCAGGCACCTGCCCTCGGACACTCGCTTCTGCCTTCTGAGGCAGCACCCCTCTCTTCCCTGTCGCTCTCAAGATGCAGCCAGTGAGTAAGCAGAATATTTGCATTAATTTTACACCGGCTTTATGATAATTTCCTAGCCCTTAAAATCAGCCTGTCCATTTCTACAGTAGCATAAAGGAAGGGCCTTCTCTGTGGTGGCACCCAGGCTGAGCGATCGATGTCCCGTCTCTTTTCTGTGCCTTGAGGCACTGATTAAAAACCAAGACGGTTCTAACAGACTTCCCGGTGGATTAATCCTAATGAACTGATTACTGCCATGACATTAGTTTTTAGCAGGAGACAGCTGTGTTCTTGCCACACACTGTGAATAAGTCCACACCAACCACACAGCTCCTCCACTCTTGGACCATGCAGCAGAAGTCCTTATAAACCCACCCCTTCCTGGCTTCCTGCAGCACCGCTAGCCTTTTCCGTACCTGGAGGAGGTGCCGAAGGCGGTGGCCAAGGCTGTGAAGATGCCCCACAGGAACCGGTACGGATTCCGGCGCGTGAAGATGAAATAGATGGCCGGCAAGACAACCAGGCCATGGATGGCGTGGCCCACCAGGCAGCAGCAGATGTACTTCCCCAGGCTGGAGAAAAGGGACAAGACGTCCTCCATCTCCACAATCTTACCAGCGACCAGGAACATGATACCCAGGGGGGCGTACCTAGGGGATAGAAGACGACTCTCAGCAAAGCAGGGCAGCGGGATCACAAGCAAGGGTAGGCTGGAGCACGCCGGTCTCGGCTCCTTCTCTGCAAAGCTGCAGGCGCAGAATAAGTGCAGCATGGGTGGGCAGTGTGGGATAGTGGTTAGAGCACGAGACCCAAAGCAGGTCCAGATCGCCATTTAGCTAAAACCCTTGTCAGCAGCTCTCACAGCCTAACCGGTCCCCCCTCAGGTTGTTGGGAGGACAAAGGCATCAGCCCCCAAACTTTTTCCAATTGTGACTGTGGGCAATCCGTAGCCACATTTCAGAAGTCAGGAAGAAGCGCTGCTTGCCGGGGTAGGGCTCGAACGGTCCTCCCCGTGCACAGCGAAACCAGGACAAACAAGCCATAGAGCAGGAAGCGATGGGCCTGATCCACATCACTCAATTTCTGCCTGCACCTACTGCAGAAATGCGGACGAAAAATAAATGGGCACACACGGAGCCCTGGCCGCCTGCTCAGGGGGGTGCACAAAGTGACCCAAATCCTTGAGGCTGCCTGCCAGCCCAGCTGTCTCGTTTGGGGCCTCCGTCCCGGCCAGCCTTCAGAGCGGCGGAGCAGGCGGGCTGCTTACCACATGATCCAGGAGACCAGCACCATGGTGGCTTCGTTGAAGGAGTTGAAAAACTTGATCAGGTTCTCCCCCTCGGCCCCAAGTTTCCGCAGCGCGATCCCGAGGACAATGGCGAAGACGACCAGCCCCAAGATGTTCATCCCTTCCTCCTCCTTGCCGACCGGGACCTGAGGAAACAGAGGTGGACGGATCAGCACCGCGCAGGCATGCCAAGTGTCCAGAGGCGGCGGAAGGCTTCCTACCCTCCAGGCCATGAGATCCCATGAACCGTGAAACGACCGTTTGCCACCTGGTACAGGTACGCCACCATCGGAAGCGCCCTGCTGCGTTTCTGCTGGCGTGGTGCCCAGCATCTCTTGCTCGGCCCGCTTTCCTCACCCACTGATCCCAGGCCTCGTAAGATCACGCTCATCTGCTGCTTGAGTCACTTTTAATGACCTGTTTAATGGGCTGCGTTTTAAAAGAACCTCTTTCAGCATTTCAGCTGTTTGGAGTTCTCGCTTCTGCACATATGGATGACTGTTGCTGTGCTTCAAATTCGTGTTTCAAGCCCCTCGCGGAGGGCATCACTCAGCCTGTGGCACCTCCGATTGAGGCCAACAGCCCAAGCTGCGGCCTCACCCACAGGCAGTGCCATTGCTGTACCCTTGCGTGACAACTCCCTGGGCCACGGGAGAGACCCAGGAAGTGCTTTTCAGAAGGGAATGCGCCTGCAGAGCCTGGCAGGAGGTTGGCCCCAGGCCAAGACGCAGCATGGGGCAGCAGAAAGTCGTGGGCCAAGCCAGCCCAGGGTGTCGGCCATTCCCAAGGCCCCGAGAACAGCAGACGCACGAACCTCCCTCAGGGGACTCTTGCAGAGCTCAGGCAGGAAGGCGGATGGCACACTGCAGGGCAAGGCCGGCTCCAGGCAAGCCCAGGATCCCATGCCATGGGGCCCAGTGGGACAAACTAGGGCACTAGGCCCAGGAGGCCAGGGAGGTGAGGCATGTCATGACCGGAGCCAGCTGGAGCTGTGGGTCAGACTAGATTGGATTTATTTAATGAAAACATTTATATCCCGTCCTTTCCGGTGGAGGTCCCTTCTGTTTTCATGTTTCTAAGTTGAGAGAGCCTTCTTCTACTCGTGGGCTTGCATGTTTTAGCACCAGGCCTCCCCAAAATCTTTGGGGGTCCAAGTGAACGCTACCTGCCAGTACTGCCCACTAAAACCCACAAAAGTCCAGCATCCTCCACCCATTTTGCAAGCCACAAGCCCAACTGGCTAGGCCGTCCAACATGGCTCAGCCCACCCCGCTTACCTTCCAAATGGCTTCCCTGATGTTGCTGACTTCAGTCATGTTTTCTGTTACATTCTTCCCAATTTGCACCTGCTTGTATTCGGTCACGTACTGGAGGTGGGGACACAATGAGGAAAACACCGTGTCAGTTACGCTCAGAACAAAGGGTGTTTCTCGGAGTCTCTGGGTGTCTCAGGTGCAGATACAAAAACTGCAACGGGTTTCTTGCCCCCACCTGCCTGTTCAGAAACCGGCTTGCTGCTGGGGAGCAACAGGGCAGAAAGGCGAACAAGGCACATCATTCCAATCCAGACAACATCTGTCCCGGGCCTCTGAATGCCCAAGTAGAGGCGGCACGTCCTTTATGGTCAGCAGAGCGCTGGCATAGGGGCACTCTTGCTTATTCTGGGGACAGCTGTGTCCTGGGGTGTTCTCCCAACAGAATGGCTGAGTGTGTGGGTGTGTTCACATACACACCCCTACCTTTCCCCCCTTGCAAGGAAGAGACTGTTCCTTTGAACAAAGGGTGGCTGCTGTAGATTCTGGCTGCTTTGTCAAGTCAGGCTTGGGCCCAGCTGAGCTCAGGACTGCCAGTGCGGGGTGGCAGTGGCTCGTGGAGGCTTCGGTCCGCACTCCACTGCCCTGAGCCAAGGCCGCTCTGCGGGGAAAGCGGGGGCCACGCCACACGGACACGGCTCTTCTGGCCCTGGGAGCTGAAGATGTGCAGGCCACTGTGGGGCTCGGCTTTTGCTACCTGGGAGCTCACATGAGGGAAGGAGGGATGGCTAGGAGAGAAATTACCTGCAGACTATCGCAAAAAAGCTGTCTGTGTTGCACTGTTGATGGACAGAGCCATCCATGTCAAAAGCCTGATTATTCAAGCACTCCGTGTTCCAGCAGTCGCAGCTGGAAAGACGGCCTGCAATTTCAAAGCAGGTGGGTGCAACTCTCCTGCAACAGCAGCCTGTGTCTCTGCCCTGCTCTTGCCCCTTCCTCTCCCTCGGGATTTGCCTTTGTTACTTTAACAAGGTTATTAAAAATTAAGCCGAATTGGGCTTTGTTGTCCTGGACCTGCTGAGGTCCTGAAGAGGATTAACACCTCACAAGGAAGAGTTAATAAAGAAAACACAGGGAAACATTAACAGCAGCAGGGTGTGACTTTGCAGACAGAGATTAGAGGCCCTTAAAAAAAATGTCGGCAGTTTCATGAGCTTTTGGTTAGGATAAGTAGCAAATGGCTGCTACCTGTAAAAAAGCCAACTGCATCATCTTTGGTTTGGTGTTTTTTGTCTCCTCCTCAAGCATCACACAGGGCGGGGGGACCAGCTTTCCCAGTGCGAGGGCCAGCATCTCCAGTTAGAACTATCTTGACAGGACTGGGAAACCTGGAGCAGACACCAGGCCAGGCTTGCCCTCAGCCGGCTCCACACAGCCCCCTGTGGATGCCCCTTGAAAAGGTGCAGATGCCTCGGCACCCTCGAGATCTGGTGGATGGCAACTCCAGGATTCCTGCCCATTGGTTCTGTGGGCTGGGGAAGATGGGAGCTGAAGTCCCAAGCATCCAAAGGGCAACGGAAGCCTGCTGTAAGAAAAGGTTTTCAATTTCCAAAGGAAAGGTATGCTCCAGCAGCTACTGTGGTCCAAGTGACAGCTACCTGGGAAATGAGCTGCAGAGCCAGTTCATAGCCTACAGGAATATCTGCTCCGATTTCCTCCTTCCCTTCTGGAGTAAATCCCTCCCAGCCAACCCCCCCCCCCCCCCCCCCTTCCCCCCCCCCCCCCCCCCCCCTCCTTGGAGAATCCAGCCTGCGAAGAGCTCCAGATACTGAAGCGCAACCCAATTCCACTCCTCAAAGGGGACAAATTCCTTCGTTAGCAACTCACCGAGCGAAAGGTGGCCGACACCAGGTTGGAGGGGAAGATGTTCCTGTTGGAGAATAAGGACAAAAATGTTCAGAACAGGCCTCCAGAGGAGCAATCGCTCTTCTTGCTCAGTGATGCCCATCTTCTCCAGACACCCACCCTCTCGCAGCCCAAGCCATCCTGCCCCTTCCTGCAATTTCAGCTGCAGGTGTTTGCTGCCTCTGCGCCCCCCACACGCCCAGGTAATAGCAGCAAGATGCTCACTCCACCCCCAGCAGGCAGGCAGGCAGGCAGGCAGGCAGGCAGGCAGGCAGGCAGGCAGGCAGCAACAGCAACCACAGGACATAAAGAACTAACAAACATGGAAGTCAAACTTTTAATTCCCGTCAGCCCCAGCCTTGGGGGACCACATTCCAGTGGAGGGCCTGGCATGCTTTTATGAAACTTGAGATTTTAGCCAAAGGAGAGACATCTCAGCCTTCCAGACTGGGGAGAGGCAGCACGCAAACACCATGGAACCAAAGGTTGGGGGGAAGGCAGTGGGCATGTCCTCAGGTGAAACCTGGGGGGCTGGCTTAGGACCCCAAGTGGGCTGAGTTTGGCCTACAGGCAGGCCTATGCCCAGGGACTTCCTGGCTCACAGCTTCCATTTCTAGCTTCTCTCTTAGTTCTTAAGAGAAGGGTCATCTCGGTGTGCGTGTCCCCAGGCTATCCGAGCCTTGGCCGAGAATAACCTGCTCCTCCGTTGCTCTAACTCCTGGAAAGATCAGATATCATGAACTTAACCTTTGCTCACTGGGGCCTTCCTCCGCCCTGATCCCCTTGTGCGCCCCCCCCCAACCTTGTCCAGTTCAGAGCATCCCTCTGCCAGGGGGCAGAACGGGCAGCACAAGCGAGATTAAACACTAATCCCTGGGTGTAGCCAGAGACCGTGTGGGTGATCATCCCCGCCAAGGCTGCCCAGACCTTTTTCCTCGGCCAGGCAGGCCGGAGGTACTGGCAGCCGCAGTCCAACAGACCCAAAGGCCACAGGGTTGCAGAATACTGCCCTGCAGAGCACCTCGGTATGTGGCCCGCATCCTGACAAACAGCTGCCCCGGGATGGAAGCCAAGAAGTCCAGCCAGGTGGGACCAGGACTCAGGGTCCACTGCGCTGCCCCCTCACCCATTTTCCCTCCATGGGCAACCATGTGTGTTCTGAGTGCCCGCTGCAGTTTGCACGCAGCCACTAAATAACCCACAGGAGTAGCCTATAGCTTTAAATACATGCTACATAATAAAATAAAATAAATAAAATGAACTTTCCTCACTGGAGGAAGACGATCATAGCAGGGAGAAAAATGGCTGAGCCAGAATTTTTCTTCAGGCTGGCGCTTCGTTTTACTTTAACATACAGGGAAGCATGCACATCCAGGTGCAAATGCTACGGTCTTCAGGACACCGCCACCTAATGCAGCCAGAATGCGCTTTTCCTTGCAGACACTTGCACTCCCATTCCCCACCCGGCCTCGCTTTATCGTGCCAGTTACAGTACTTTTCTATTTTCACACTGCACTTCACAACTCCGAGTGACACTTCTCTTTCACATGTAAGCCAGGTGTGCCCACACTCCCCGCTGCAGCGTTGGCAACAGCTGTGGGAGGACATGGGGCAGAGGCTGCATCCGGCCAGGTGCTGCTCCCAATTTAGAGACAGAGGAGTCCGGGAGCCCATGGGGGGAGAGTGGCATTAAGCGTCCGGTTACCGAAGCATCGCTTCAGCCAAAAGGAAGACTGGCGCACCCTGTGTGGAAAAAGGGGCGTTTTGAAGGCAGAAGAAGATGCGGGTTCTAGTAGCTGGGGGAAGATTTTTTCTTGAACTGGGATCTCTGCAGCTCGCTCAATGAGCTCAACAGGCAGAAGATTAATCCCAGCAGCTTCTCATCTCCTGGACCCATCAAGGGAGCCACCACCCTGGGCACCACAAGGGACTGTCTTCTTTTTCCACTGAGAAGGTCTGACCTGCAGGCGCATTTGCATACTTAAAAAGAAAGTTATGGCTGGTGTGCTAAATGCCGGCTCCACGGCTGCCCCATCCTTCTCCACAGGCCTACGGAGACTGCCTTGGCTCACCGATCCTCAGACAGAGTCTCTGGCCCAGCCATTTCTTGCACAAAGAACCCCACAAGCCGACACTCGATTTTTAACCCCATGTGGGATCTGTTTCTGTGCACTCACAAACCCGCAGGGAGAGCATGCCAGCTCCTGCCCCATCTACTTTTCTGTGGGTCAGGAGGTGTAGTGTAATATAAAGCAGCACACTCAGGACGCCAGAGCTCCAAATTCACAGCTTGGCCTCTGCCAGCCATGAACTCAAGGGGTTACTTTACGCAAGCACGTGTCCCTGTATCCCTCAGTAGGAATGCTGGGGGAGTAACGGCACTAACCGCTCTGCAGGACCGCTGATGAACTGTCTTGACTACTTATGCAAGACTCGCTGTTTATGAATGAGCCACCGACAAATGTCAGGTGAGCGACCGAGTTCCTCCAGTGCAGCAAACAGTTTGGCGATCGAAGGGCAGTTAAGCAGCTGCGCTCATTTCTTGCGGCAGAAGCTTGTGTGAACAGCTGAGGTACATACACACGATGGAAGGGTCAACCAAGCCCAGCACGGGGGGGGGGGGTTCGGGGGGGCGCAAAGGGGCATCCTCCCTCCAGACACAGCCCACCTGCCAGAGGTGCTGGACCAATGTCACAGTGCAAACCGTTCGGCAACGACCCAGCCAAACAGTGCAGCGCACTTCCTCTTTGTTGACAGCCGGAGGCAGAAAGCTCTCCAGTTCCTGCCACGCGGAGTCAACAAATCCGTTTGGCTGGCGGTCAAGAAACCTCCCATCCCTTTGAGCACAAACCATTTGCTCCCGGTTCCTCTTCCCTTCCCTTGCTCTTTCCCTTCCCTTTTCTCTTCCCCATTTTCTTCATTTGGGCAGGACTTGTACCTGTGCAACCCATCTGGCACCCCCTTGTCCTTCCTTTTTGCAGATTTCGTCGGGGCATCTCCTCCTGTGGCCCTGAGGAACTGCCTCAGAGGGCCTGAGCACCCTGGCTGAACAATTCCCTTCAGGGCACTCCCTCCTTTCAGGAGAATGCCTTCTGCAGCTCCAGGGGACTGCACTGGATTCCAAGGATTGTCCACTTCTGCTGCTCCAGGTGCATCATGGTTGCGCTCCTTGCTCCCAGTTTTGGCAACAAATACTCAAAGACCCACAGTAGGGGCTGCCCCATCTTCAGAACCAGCCAAAAGGTCACAAAATAGCAAGCGAGCTCTCCGGAGGACCTTTTTCAGTGCCCCCCCTCCCATGTGAAGCACGTTCCTCACCGAGGTCCAGACTTGGTGCCAACAGTCACCCTCTCCACACCCACAAAGGCCTTTCCTCTACTGGCACATTGGTTTTAAATTGTTTTCAAGTAAATGGTTCTTATCTTGCACACTTCCTGATTTGTGTGGGGGGGCAAAAGGGGTTTTATTTATTTATTTAAAATTTTTATATGCCGTCCCCTTGCTATATAGCCTCGGGATGGCTCACAGTTTTCAGAGTTCATGTTCCAGTGGAACATTTTTTTTTTCAGTTGTAAAATAATCCTCTCTCTCAGCCTAAGTCAACCCTTTCTGCTACCGCATGGACAGTCAAAAAAAGATGCCTGAAGGAAGCCTGTGAAACTCAATACCCAGAGCATGTTGCATCAGACGCTAAAGGGCCACCTCCTTCTTGAGACACCCAGAACGGGTTGGGCAAAGGAGGCGTTACGAAAAAGCAGATTCTGACACACGCCCCCGCGGCAGCACCCAGGTTCCACCACAAGCAGAATGGCCGAGGGAGCCAAAGCAATCCTCACTCGTCAGACCCTTCAAGACAGCTCCGTTCCCCCGCCCCGTCTCTTTTCCTTAGAAACATCAGATGTTTAAATGTCAGTTTTCCCAATGAGTCACATCCCATGCAGTCTTGACTGGAAATGCTCTGGAAGAGCGCATTACGAGTTAGCAAGTTGGAGGGATCTTGTGCCGGCGGGTGAACTCTCTGCTCAGGGGGGGAAGGCAGCATCACCCAAAGTCCAGGTGACTCTTTCCCAGGCACACAGGAGCTCTGCCCGCAGACTTTGGAGGGGGAAAGGAAAGATGGGGAGAATATTCTGCACATGTTATGTTAAACCACCACATGCGCTTCTCCCTGCTTTTCCAGACTTCTCACAATATCCTCAACACTTGGCTTACTACGTTCAAAAGAAAAAGGAAGGCAAAGTTTTAAAAGCCATGTGTAAAAGCCTCTGATCACACCTGTTCTTAAAATCTCTGGACTGCCAGTCAGTTCTCAAAAGACGCAGCATCCCACCACCCAAGGGATGTGCCCCCAGACTCCTGTCTATTCGATGACCCAGGCATTACGAATCAGGGCCCGATGGTGGGTTTTGAAATCGGCAAATAGTTCTAAGCCACTGTGGCATCGTGGTTAAGAGCATGGGACCGGGACTCAGGCAATCTGGGTTCTAGTTTCCACTCAGCCATGGAGCCAATTGGGCAGCTTTGGGCCAGTCACAGACTCTCAGCTCAACTCTACTATTCTATGACCTACCTCACAGGGCTGTTGTGGGGATAAAATTGAGAGCAGCAAGAGAATGATGTAAACTGCATTATATTCTCGGAAGGAAAAAGGTAGAATAGAACTGTAATAATAAAAAGTAAGCCCAAGAAGGGAAGGACTTCAGCGGTGGTGACTTGTCCAGGCAAATCATCCACTCTGGTTTGCTTCTGCCTCTGAAGCAAAATAGGAGACCTGCTTCCCATGCTGGAGTGGGCCTGGCTGGCTGAGCGGAGCTACTGCTTGAGGAGCTGGGGGGTGCAAGGAAGCCCGGCTCTGTGGTGGTGCTGACATCTCTGGATAAGGCTGGGAAGGATTTCTTCCCGGTAGGAAAATGGTGGGACTTAGCATCAAGGTGGGTTACTAAGCCGTGGCTTCCCTGTCTGGTTTGAATGGATGCAACACAACACAGTCTTGCAAAAGGAGAAGAGACAGACACGATTTGGCTTTTCCCCACTTGTTTCGACATCCAGGAGGAGGCCCTGCCTTTCCACCCCTCCAGACACCTTCTCTCCATCTAGGAGGCTCCTCCGCTTTCTACTGTAGAGACCAAAGTCAGCCTCCAACATCAGCACTGACTCCTTGCTCCATTCACAATAGCTTAATTCAGAAGTTCTGCACAGTACCCTGGATTTTGGCAGGTCATGGGGAAAAACTGTGCTCATGTTTCCCCACCAATAAACCAAACTCCTACATCGAGACAGACTCAGAAAATACTGGTTTTCTTGCTTACAGATGTGCCCAGGGCTGCCCCGCACAGCATCGAGAATGTCATCTGTGCTTCACTGGGACAAAGGTCTGACTCTCCTGGAGCACCAATTTACTGAAAATGCATCAGTGAGATATACATAATTATAGTTTACTACCAGCTTAGACCAGATGTCCAAGCCAGGCCAAAGTAACCTCACGTAAAGAAGACTCACCAACTGATTCTCTAGACATGCAGCGTTCCAGCCAGGGAGAGGACCTCCCAGTACAGAAATTGACCGAATCCTGCAAACACTAGTTCTCTTTTTCTGGGCTAAGGAGCAAGAGCAGGAATCCGCTGGGTTGATGCATAAACCCAACGATGGCCAATATAATAATTGAAATTGTGCGGCATCTCCTGGCTTAAGCACATTCAGATGTCTGGCTGCAGGCAGGCAGGCCAGGATCATACCCTCTGTACGAGCATCGCTGTCCTGGTCCAACTAGGAGAAGGCAGAATGGTTACCTGGATGGCTGTGCCTTTAAGGTCCCATGAAACGGCAAGGCAACGTTTTTTGTCAAGGCTGATACTTAAGCACAGGTTAGAGCTCAGAAGTTTAGAACAGGAAAAGCAGAGAGATGTAAATCATTCAGATGGATGTTTTTGCGCTCACAAAAGGGAGCTGAGAAGCCATCCTGCAAGCAGAGAATCTGAATCCATGACATACATGAACTCTGGACAAACAGTTGGCTCAAAAGGACCAGGAAATGCAGAAGCAGGCAGTCTTAAAGTTACAAATCCCCACTTAGAGCAAGGGAAATGGCATGACATAAATGCCAGTTGCACCCGCTGCACCAAACTATAACAGAGATCTTGTCACAGATCCAGGAGCATGTGTCTGGGCAAAGGGAGAGGGGAGGCCTGGTCACTGCAGCCTCCTTCAGAGCCCTCCATCAAAGCACTCCTTGCCTAGAGGAGTCCCCAGGTTCCAAAGGGAAGGGAAAAAAGACTGGAATAGCTCCACAGCTTATCGTCTCTCTCCCAAATGACCAATTCATGCATTGTGTCTGTACTGCACATTGTATTCTTTCCAGCTTGTGGGTCACACTGGGGGCAGGGTTCTCTGCCCATGCCCAGAGGCATTCTCCAACCTGTCCACAAAATGCAAGCAACTTCATTTCCAGCATGACGAGGGATGCTCCAGTATTTACAACATCCAAATGGGCCGGACTGCAACTCCCACCGTTTCTGGTCAGCAGGAACAATGGGAATTCGGCCATCAGCCCTGCTAGCCTCAGTCATGGGTGCTACAGTCCAAACACCCAGAAAGTACAAGGCTGGGGAAGATGGCTTACATCGCAGCACTTGGGAGAAATAAGCTGGGCATAGACAGAGCTGCCTTCCTGCCGGGCATGTGACGATCCCAAGGGTGCTCGCTGAAAGAATTCTCTTTCCTCGCAGGCACTCCTGAAGCAGCATAAGACGCCAGACACAAGCTTAATCCCCAAACATTCCCTCTTCTCCCTCTTCATGTTTTGAGATCGTCTCTGACACCCCTCTAAATGCTTCGTCAGGAGGAAGGATGTCCTATTTCAGCAAATGCCAGGAAAGGACAGCCCAAGGAGCTCGCCATTGCCCCAGAACATTCTGTTCCACCATCAGTGGTGGAAAAGTAATATTTCGTAACAGACTAGCCGGCTTTTTTAGGTAGGGTGTTGAAACATTTAGACCTTTTTTGAGCAGAAAAGAAGGCATTCCCAATTCGTTTTACATACTGAGAAACACGATCCACCTCTGATGATTATATTCCAGCTCATGAAAGTGCATGCGCATGTTGTGTAATGCAGGGGGGGGAGGAGGTGAGGAGGGAAGATGGAAAGGAATAAACAGATCTGAGAAAATATGACTCAGGAAAGGGCTGTTTGTCCACAAACAGCCCTTGCACCCCAAAGACCAGATCAGCCTTTCCCAGTCTGTAGCCTCTGGACATGTGGAACTCTTGGCTTCTAACAAGTTGGCCAGGGATGATGGGAGCTGTAGTTCTACAAAGAACAAGATCTCACACAGTTTTGGGTCCCTATCCCATCTAACATGTAGTTCAACCAGCCTCACAGTCATGGCGGTTAAAACATTCAAGCGTAATTAAACCACAGTTTTTAATCCCAACCCACAAGTTAATACCTGAAGGAACTCAATGGCACACACTAGGTTTAATTTGTAAGTTTTGAGTGTCTTAAATAAAAGTTAGTGTTCCAAATGTACCTAGGACACATTTTCTGTAGCACTCACACATGCAAGTTGGCCCTTTGCACTCATTCACTGACCTCAATAGCATATATGATTTATTGATTTCCCACCTTTTTATGTTTCAAGAAACTCAAGGCAGCTCACGTAATTCTCTTCCTCCTCTCAAGCTTATCCTCATAACAACCCTGTGAGGTACATTGGGCCAAGAGTCAGTGACTGACCCAGGATCACCCACTGAGCTCCATGGGTGAGTGAGGACTAGAACCCAGATCTCCTGAGTCCTAATCCTGTGCTCTGAACCTCCCATGGAAAAACACTATTCATGGAGTGGGCACTAACCCACCTCCATTTTGGATCATATTCAGACTTTGGCCTGCTGAAATCTATGCACCCACTGTTAAATCTCTCTAATCTGGTTCCAAGCCTGTACCTCTGATGAGAAACTTGCAAAAGCTTGTTCACACAGAGATGTACCTCTGACACGTGGCTGAGTGACAAAAAGCACGTGTGAACTTGCCTTCACAGCCAGCGTGCCTGAGATGGAGCTCGGGTGTCCGGAAGATTCACCCTCTAGCAGATGTGAGCTCCACACGGCTCTGAGGAAAGGCAACTAATTTAAACAGCTGGAACAGGGCTCTCCATCCCAGCTGTTCTGTTCCTCTGAGGATGCACCTAGCACTTCCATATGGATTTAGCAAGAGTGCCTCTGAGCACATGACGCCCCTGGGAACAAAAGGACAGTGCAGCTGCTCACCTGATGAGGTCGAGGAAGGAATCGACCACCTCCTTGGGCTCGGGCACGCCTGCGTCCCCCACGTGGAAGCTGGGGGGGTGGGCGCTCACGCCGGGCTTGATGATGAAGCCCAGGGCCACGCCGATGGACGACGCCAGCAAGGTGGTGACGAAGAAGAAGAGCATGGCCCAGCCGCCCAGGCGCCCCAGCGCGGCCGGGTCCAGGCTGGCCGCGCCGGCCACCAGGCTGCAGACCACCAGCGGCAGGATGATCATCTTCAGCAGGCGCAGCAGCAGCTCGCCCGGGAAGGAGAGGAGCAGGATGTCCGTCGGGCTCAGGCGCCTGGGCAGCTGCCGCACGGCCAGCCCCACCGCCACGCCGGCCACCACGCCGGCCACCGTCAGCAGCACCAGCAGGTTGGCCCGCAGGCAGCCCCGCAGCCGGCGGGCCCGGGCTCGGGCCCCGGGGGGGCCCCGCTTCCCCCGGGGGCAGCTCGATCGCCACGTGATGCAGGCCGAGGGCCCCGTTGGAGGCGCCTTTGTCCGCACAGGCCGGGTAGTTCTCCGCCGTCATGGTCGCCAGGGGGCAAGCCGAGCGGCGGGCGGGCGGCGAGGCAGCCGGGGCGGGGGGGGACTTTACTTTCTGAGCCTCAAGGACCCTCCCTCCCGAATTACAGGCAGTCTGCACTGGGAGGGGCTTCCAAAGCAGAGGGCGAGCCACCCGAAAGTATATTGAGAAAAGCCGCCCAGAAAGCAAACCAAGGGGCCTTCGAGCCCCACTCCCTCCGAAAGGGCGCGGCGGAGAGCGCGGCGCGGCGCGGCGCGGCGGGAAGCGCGAACAGCGGCGCAGCAGTGCTGAAAAGGCAACTCCACGTCTTCCGCCCGACGGAGCGGCGCTGCAGGCTCGACCGCCACGGGGCTCTCTCGGGCCCGGCTTCTTCTCGGGGCGGCGGTCGGCCGAGCTCCCACGTGGCGCCCACAACGCTTCCTGGAGGCTTCGCCGCGGCCACGCGGGCTGTGCTGGGCCGCCCCACGCGCGGTCTCTTTTGAGGCGAGGAGGACTCTGCGATTGGCTGAGGGGACGGCGGACGTCACCGGCGAAAGCCTAGAGAAGAGGCGGGCTGCGGCAACGTCATCCTGGCGGGGGGAGGTGAGGGAAGGCGCGCGGCGCGGCGCGAGGGGCGCCTCGATTTTCCCGCCCAAACGGGGCGCCTGGCCTCGCCTCGCCTCAGAGCGCGGCCGGGGGAGTCGCCTCAGCGAAGAAGGCGCGGGTGGCCGGCGGGGTCTCGCCCGCACGCCCCCCGGACACGAACCCTGCGCCTGCCGGCTCCCCCTGTTCCGGACGGCTGGCCGGCCGGCTTCCTTCTGCCTGAACAGGCGGGGGGTCGGGTCCTCAGGGCGCAAGCCTGTGGAGATTGCGTGGAGCCGCTGGAAATGGTGGCTAATCCAGGGCAGGGCCGGAGAGGCGGCCAGAAGGAGGCTGGAGTGGCCCCTTTGGTGTGCTCCCCTCCCCTGGACCACCCCCTTCCCTCAGAAACTGGGCAGCCCTCTGAGTGGGAGGGTATGAATGGGTGTCCTGCAACAGCAGCGGGTTAGACTGGATGGCCTTCATGGCCCCTTCCAACTCTTCTATGATTCCCCCCCCCCGTCTCACTTTTCTCAGAGGGCCACTGGCACTGCTCTTTCTGAACAGGAGGATGATGGGTGCTTCAATCACCAGCTCTGATGTTGGAGGACCCACAAAGAGAAGAAAATGGAGAATTGTGATTCAGCAGTGGTGACTTGCAAAATATGCAGGATGTTTGCTTTCTCTCTCAAGATAACTTGGTGTATATTAGCAGCAAGTGCAAGCAGGTTGCATAATTAGAAGCAAAGTTAAGAGGTCTGGAATGGCAAATGCCTCACCTGAATGTAGAGAAGATGAGCAAATCTTGGACTGAAAACAGGAGACCAAGAATAACTGCCTGGGGCCACTCAGAGCAGGAAGAACAACCCCTATGGACAGCTGACACTCTGCAGCAGGAGTTTCAGAAGGCCTCTGGTAGTGCTTTGAAGGTCATGTGGAAGAAAGCAGTTCTGAGCCTTCAGGATAAGATCTACAGCAGACTAAACAGTGGAGGACACAAAATGTGGAACAGAATGGAACTACTCTCTGCAGCAAGAGCTGGAGAAGAGCAGCCATAGTTGGTGATCTGCAAGCAGGAGAAGAGGATGTGTGCCAACCAGGCCCATTGGCCTGAGATTGCATTTTTGGAGCATGGATTGGCAATGAGGCAGAACAACCGTCAACCTCATCAAGTCCATCAATTATCATTTCCTCTGCTTATTCATCTGAGAGTGAACAACTGCCAAGCACAGCTACGACTGCATCCTGTTGGACTATGGCACTCTAGAAAGGAGGCTTAAAACCTTTAGGTTAAGGGAGAAGCTGGACTACTTGTTAAAATGTGCATAGTTGCACATAAATTCAGGAGAATAAATTTGGTAGCCCCAGTGAAAGTATCCACAGTGAAATAAATGGAGGAAGACACAATCAAAAATAAATCAATGGCAGACAACAGAAGAAGCAAATCTATCTATACAAAAAGTATAGATGATCAATGGCAATGATGGGAAAATGCAAAAGGACATACAGGTGAATAAAAGGTGGGGCAGGTCACTAAGGAAGTGTACAGTCAGATAACCCAGTATTGCAGAAATGGTGGCAGGAAAGCTAAAACTTAGAATGAGCTGAGGTCCATGAAGGATGCTGAGGAGAACAAACACCTTCAGATGTGAGGACAAGATTCATTACACCAGCTACTCAGCCAAGATGGCAAAATGCTGACAAGTGATAAGGAAAAGGCAAAACTGCTCAACTCCTATTTTGATTCAGGCATCTCAAAAGAGAATCCATGTCTATTCTAGCTTATGTGAAAGGCTTAAGCACAGCTTGAGGTGGACAAAGGGATAGTAAATGACTGAGTTCAAGCTCCCAGGTCCAGATAAATTGCATCCAAGGGTGGCGAAGCAGCTAGTGGACGGACTCTTCGAACCTTATCATCTTTGAGAAATCCTGGGGAAAAGAAGGACTGCAGGAGAGTGAATATTGCCCATCTCTTCAAAAGGAGCAAAAAGGAAGATTAGGAAATTATATACCATCATTGGAAGTCAGTGTGTGTTTGTCAAGAACAACCCTTGCCTTTCTAGGCTACAGTGATGGAAGAAAGCTTGAGGATGGAGGGAGAGGAGAGAAAACCAGGAATGGACTTTTGTGTGACTAGACCATGAGCTCAGTTCTGGTAGTGAGAGCAAATTCCTGTGCTGAGCATGTATTCTGAGTTTCTTGTTCTTTAGTTCTAAACTTCTGTTCCCACCTGACCATTTTTGCACCTGGCTCCAGTTGGTGAACTTCGAGGTTCTAGCAGGGGAGAACATAATAGATCACACAAGTCTGAAGCCTGCCCAATATTGATTTGAGGAAGCTAGAGACGTTTAGGTAGTGGAGGGTAGATGCCAGGTAAGCACTGCACCACAGCAACCTTTTACCTACAGACCTTGTTGCAACTTCCCTCCAACAATGAAAGGAGGGTGGTCTTAAGAACATGGAAACGTACCATACCCTGAATCAGATCTTTGGTGATCTGGCCCATGTCTTTCAAGACCAACTGGCAGCAGTGGCTTTTCGAAGCTGTGGGAGTCAACCCTACCTCGAGATGCCAGAGACTGAATCTGGGACCTTCTACATGCAAGTCAATTGCTCTGCCACTGAGCTACTCCCACGGCAAGGACCTTTATGGCTCACTCACAGCACTAGCAGCAACAACCAAAAGCTCCTGATTGGAGTTCTGATCGCCTTGACCCTGCCATAAGAATAGAAATCCCAGCAGTTAAAACAATGCATTACCTTTCTGTTGCATGGATTCCCCTGCCCCCATCAACACAGCAAGCTGTTGAGATGCCTTCCTGGATGGGAAATGTATAGCTCTAGAGAGAGAGACAAGTCCAAAGGTTTAGCATTGGTTGCCATGGAGATCTACCTACATCAGAAGCAGATATCCAAAGAATGACTTATCTGTTACCTGAAAGTGAGCTCAATTTTCTGTCCTGACACACAATGCAAACAAGGAGACAATAAAACTGTGTAATGACAGGTGAGACCCCCCTAGGCAGTTTTTTTAGAGTAGTGAGCATACAAGAAACAACACATGAAAAGTTGTTATGGAAAATCAGTTGCTATCTTCACTCAAAGCAAAATGTGTTGTGCTGGGCAGGCATAAGGAAGAAGGCATTGTTACACAAAGCAGACATAATTCATGGTATTCATCTCCACAAAACAGCAATGACTGCTGCCTGGGATGACTGTAAAGCAGGATTCAGCAAATGTATGAAGAACAAGCCTAGATAGTTAAAGGGATAACTAAATGGATTCTCCATGGATTCTCTGAGCACCAGGTGGTGGGAACAAATATTCCCAACTTGTAAGCATCCCAGAGGCATGACCACTAGCAGGAACCATGTGCTGTTCCAAATGCACCTTTGGTCTGATACAAGGCAACTCTGTTGCTGTTCTTTGCTGATTAAATCGGAAAGCAGCACAGCTTGCTTAGAACTCTTTATTTCTATGTAGGCACGAAAACCTTTTGTTGGAAGGTTCAGGCTAGAACACATACCTGTAAGTAGATCTAATTTTTAGTAAATATCTAATTCTACTACTGCCTGGCACTCAGTTTCTTGCCCAGGTGACATGTCTCTCAGCCTCAGGAGTATGCTTTCTGTGCAATGAGTGTTGCATGGAAAAGTGTGGGTCTGAGATGCTGGTTTTGTGTTTGAAGCACACGCCCTACCTCTGCCTTGTACTGAGTTTTTTCAGCTCTTTTCAATGTAATAATTTGCCTTCTGTTCACAAAAGCTGAGCAGGACTGCCAAGAAAAGAATGTTTTTGGGGGAGGGAGGCATTGATTCAAAGCCCTGCCATATTTTGTGAGTGGCCATGCACCATGTGACAACCATTTTGTGAATAGGCAAGCCTCTACACGGCAGCCATTTTGTAAAGGCACCCAGAGCACTCCATTCCAAATGCTTGCAGCGACCAGAAAAGGCAGGAAATTCTTGCTTTAGAGAAAGATTCCGGTTCTCTTGGGTAGGGTTCTCCAGACTTTTTCCCTTCCAGCACCAATGGGATACTATTAATTGAATCCACTGACAATTAGTCTATGTCTGTGTCAGATGTTTGATCTGGAATGATTAATTCACGTATCCTATTTGAAGTTCCACTCATTGAAAGATAAGCCTGCTTGCATGAACCTGACCTGCTTCTCCAATTTGAAAGCTCCTACTTAGGTAAGTGATTGGAGGAAAGCCTTCCACAAATCTTTTCTGGAGTTTTCCTTATTTCACCTCTCTTTTCCACAGGAGTTTCTACCACATTTTCCTGAAGAAATAGCCATTAGACGCTATGATTTCTGCTTTCTCAGCAGTATGAACAAATGAGGTGTTTAGTCAGAATGCCACCTCCTGACAGGACGCCAAAATTAATCCCAGAATGAAAAGGGGCTGGCTGGTCTTTCTGGACAAAGGAATGCCAACAGGTTGGCCTTCTGATGTACTATTAATGGGGGAAATGCTCATTAATTAAAACATGAAGAGCTGTGCCAGGTAGATGTGCTCCAGGCACGTAGCTTTTGCAGAGTGGCCTCTTCTGTCCTCCAGGCTCAGTTAAACGCACTGTCACATGAGTCCCTGGACCATGTGAGTTCTGCTCTTGAAATTAGACATTGGAAAGTTGAATTGGCAAACCTACTCTCATTAAGAGATGCTTCCAGCTTAGCAGTGATGTCTTTATTCTCCAGGAATCTCCAGCAGGGCCTCTTCTGAACTTGTAAATAAGCCTTTTAAAATATATTTTTATTCACTGAAGAGAGGCCACAGACTTGGTACCAGCTGGGTTTTCCATTGCCTTAATTCTTTCAGGCAGAGGCAGTCAACTTCTCAGGGTCCCCTTTGCTCTTCAGACCATAGTCCTTGGGGCTCAAGTGCACATTACCACCCAAGATGACCTCAAAAATGGTCAAAAGCTCTTGTCAAATTATGTGGCGCTCTTGCCTCCACATAATTGAGCCCTGTATCGCAGACTTGCACTTGCGTCTCAAGGATATGCTTATTGACCTAGCAGAGACGAAATGCCAGGTCCAGGGTGTAGCCAAAGGCACCCAATGTAGCAACTGCCTGGGAGTCCTGTCCTGCTCCAGGACGCCTCCTTTACAATTTCCTAGTTGGAGGAGACCCTCTCAAGTGGCTTTTTGCTACCTGTGTCACCTGTCTTGGCTGCGGCTAGGAAAGAGAGGCCATGATGGCAATCTTGCTATAAAGAAGCAGGACAAGATCAGGTCAGAACCTAGCTAAGAGACCCTGGAATTCTCCCATGGAAGAAAAACTTGCATATTAAAACAGCAACAAAACCAGAGTGCATCCACCTTTAAATTAGACAGTGCACCCCAGATGTTCTGGAAATGTAAAGATGCTTTGTTGGGAGATATTTGAAAGCTAAGCAGAAAGGGAAGCCCGTCACGGAGAGGTATCTTTGGGATATCTTCTTCCTGGCCTGCAGTTAGCCTTGTCAAATAATTCTGTCGAGGCATGAATGTCAGGAACTCCAAAAAGGCCTACACTTGCCTAATTGCCCACATTCTCACAATAATTACACAATAACTTCACAATTGCCAGCTTTGCCCTAGCTCCAGGGACCAAAAAAGAAAAAAAACCTACATAAAGCAAGAAAAAATTGGCTTAATTATTCCTCATTTTAAAAGAGAAGGGGAAAATACACCCAAGCCACGTGACAGTAGTAATAACACTCCTTCCTGCTGGGACACATCTTCTTTTGCAGCAGCTGATGTTTGTGCCCCCTGGCTTTGTGCCTTTGCAATGCGCTGGCACTGAAAGACTCCCTTGTCTCAGGGCTAGGGAGAAAAAAATGAAATCCCAACCATGCCCTTTAATCACCAGCTCAACTGTACGTTTCCGCCATCACCATCATATTAAGCTATTAAGCCAGAGCACAGCCCAAAGGCCTGGCTTTGCAAGATCCTTCTTGAAAAAACCCACAGGCATGGGAGCTTCTCTATCACGTGAGAACTTCTGTCCCATCATGTCAGGTTTGCTAAGCTGTGGCTTGTATGCCTCTAAGCAGTGGGCCTGAGGGAACATGATGATCTCCAAGGTGCATATTAATCTCTGAAGGGCATCGGACCAAATCTTACAGAACTTAACTGGGCAATCCTAGGCATGGTCATTGCAGAGCACTGTGGAGTGGGCTTATTTCCGATATATAGACAAAGAATCACTCTGTAAGGTGCTCTGACTGGGGACCAGCCCCAGAAAATGTGGAAGGAGTGCTTCCAGGCATGTTCTCCTGACGCTCTTGCCCCACTAGAAATGGACCATTTGTTTGCCCTACAGACTCTGGGATTCAGGAGCATCTGCAGTGGTGAATGGCATGACGAGGCCATTGCCTGAACTTCGTAGCTAAGGCTCATGTACATGTGCAAGGCAGGGAGAGCACCTGTGAAGCCACCAGGTTGTTGGATGTCATCTATTTACTCCAGCCGGCATAGCCAATGGTCAGGGATGATAGGAGTTGCAATCTACAACATCCAGAGGAACCCAGGAGCTCCACCTGCTCCAAACCTGTTGGAGGGGAATGATGGAAACTGTTGTACAACACATCTGGAGAGCACCAGTTTGGGGAAGCTGGGCAAAGGAGGACTTCCCTGCTTAACATCATCTCTCAACTGACCAAGAAGTTCATATCATCACAGTTCCTACTGTGTGAACAGGGAGGAGAGGGGGCATCTTGCTGGAACTTACCTTGTTGCATTCCACCAAAAAAATGACCTCCCTCTGAAAAGCTCCATGCTCATTTTCCTGAGGGGAAAATATACATGTTGAAGATCAGCTGCCTTGACCTATTAATTGCACTCAGCTAGGGAGAAGGTCCATTGCCTCACCAGTGACCTTTTGCTCAGACGCCTTGTAGAAGTGTGGCTGTTTGGTCTTTGTGTTTGACTTTAGATTCAAACTGCAGAGAAGATAGCCATGACCTTGATCCTGTTCTCTGTCAAGCCCTGCTTGCCACTACACACAAATTTATCTTTCAGATAAGTGGCGGGGGGTCAGTCCTGGTTTAGGCTTCCAGTCTCGACTGGCACTGCCACTCATATACCTCCCTCTGTGTGCTCTGAAGGATGGCTTTGTACACTGTACATTTTCTTGCCATGCCACTCTGAGTGAATCATTGCAGTGCATGGTCCAGACCAGTCATATCACAGCGCAGTTCTATGCTCAGAAGTAAGTCTCATCATGTTCATTCCACTCCTTATGTTCTCTCCTAGGAATGCACAAGGATTATGGCCATACTGCATTTTTATCCCACCATTCCTTCAAGGTCAAGGTAGGTACAGACTGGGCCTTGGTATTAGAGTACAGAACCGGAAACCACTTGGAACCAGGTTACCTCCCGATATCAGCAACAGATTAAAATGAGCCTAGATTTCTGTAAATCTGGCTTGCATGTTCCTGAACTGAATTGCTTGTTCCAAGTCCCAGAGATGTGCCAACCAGTTTTTCACCAGGGGAGAGGGGCTTTAAACTAATACAAATGCGGGCAAGTATTATGACTTGAGAAGAAGCAAAGAGGAGGGCTAGAGCTGATGACAGAGGGTGGTAAGTATTGAGAGGGAGACCCTTGAGTCGGTTTGGTCCCACTGATGGGGAGGGGCCAAGGGCCGTGTAGATGCCCACACCATCTGGTGCTCAGGATAGTCGATCAGGTTGCATTCCTACACACCTGGAGAACCCCAGCGTGGAGAAGGCTAGTGAGGCCTGTCATGTGATGGACCATGAGATCCAGGACAGAAAGCCTCTGGCTGCTGTCACTTATAGTTGACCCTTGAGTGTCTTCGTAGCCAGTGCTGTTCCTGATGCTGTTAATTTCTCACTCCTGTTGCATCAGCCAATCAAGGAAGTGGAAGATCCTGTGGTGAGGCTGCTTTTTTTTGAAAGCAAACTGTGGTGAGTAAACTACATGAACAGCAGAGCAGTGAAACTGCTAGCCCAGCTGCACCAGCCGTGAAGAGAGACTTGGATTCTGGGGCCACAAGCTAAGCTGGAGATGGACTACTGGCATATGATGGGCTGCACCTCACAAAGAACAGGAAGCAGATGTTTGGCCACCACATGAAAAACATCAGGAGAGCTTTAAACTAAAACCTATAGGGGAGGGAGATGTGCACTATGGTATACCATCACCTGGCAAAGACTCATGTGTTTCAACAGAGGAAAAACCTCAAGCAGGGCCCAGCACCAGTCTCCCCAGAAACATAGAAAGAAAACCAGGGCACAGCAAGAATGAACTTCGATGTCTCTACACCAATGCCCAGAGTATGGGAAACAAGCAACATGAGCTTGAGCTCATAGTACACAAGGGGAATTATGATCTTATAGGAATAACAGAATTTTGGTGGGATGACTCACATAACTGAAACTCTACAGTTGATGGATACAGCCTGTTCAAGAAAAATAGGACAAAAAGGAGGGTGGAGTTGCACTATATGTGAGAGAGACATATATCTGCACAGAAATTCAAGAAGAACTTAGTAGCCCCATTGAAAGCCTCTGGCTAAATTTAAAGGGAGCAAAAAATAAAAGTATAGTTGTTGGCATATATTACCGTCCACCCAGTCAAAAAGAGGACAAAGATGCAACCTTAGAAAAGCAACTCGCCAGCATTCCCAAGAAGAATGATGTAGTCATCATGGGAGACTTCAATTTCCCTGATATATGCTGGGAGACAAATTCTGCCAAGCATGGCCTCTCCAAGAGATTCCGGACATGTGTTGCCGACAGCTTTCTGCAGCAGAAAGTAGAGGAAGGTACGAGAGGATCAGCTGTACTCAAGTTAATTCTAACTAACAGGAATGGGCTGGTGGACAAAATTACAACCATGGGAATTCTGGGGGAAAGCAACCATGTAATACTTGAATTCTCAGTTACAAAGGAGACAAAGGATAACTGGAGCCAAACTAGCATCTTGGACTTCAAGAAAACCAACTTTAACAAACTCAGAAAAATGATAAGTGAAGTGCCATGGCAACACACCCTTAAGGGGAAAGGTGTCTAAGAGGGATGGAAAAGCTTGAAAAGGAAGATCCTCGGAGCACAACTACAAACAATTCCATCAAGAAAAAGGTGTAGAAGTCAGCAGAGGAAGCCCACGTGGCTCCACAAAGGGTTAAATGACAGTCTGAAAGAAAAAAGAACATGTACAGGAAGTGGAAACAGGGCCAGGCCATGAAAGAATAGAAACAAATAGCAGGGAATTGCATCAGGAGGGCTAAAGCAGGAAATGAACGAAGAATAGCAAAGGATGCTAAGCACAACAAGAAAGCTTTCTTCAGATACATCCAGAACAAAAGACATGAGAAAGAGAAGGGTGTCCAGCTACTTTGAAGTGGATTATAGAGTGATAACAGATGACAAAGAAAAGGCAGAGGCCCTCAATTCCTACTTTCCTTCTGTCTTCTCCCACAGGGAAATCTGCAATCAAGAGGAAGTTCAAGGTGGAAGTGAGAGATGGCAGCCCAAGATTGACAGACAAATGGTCAAGGAATACCTAGGTGGAATAAACACTTTCAAATCTCCAGGGCCGAATGAACTCCATCCGAGTCATAAAAGAGCTAGCAGAGACACTCTCAGAACCACTGGTTATCATCTTCGATAAATCTTGGAAAACAGAAGTGCCAGACGACTGGGGAATGTTGTCCCTATCTTCAAAAAGGGGGAAAAATATGAACCTGGGAAAGTTAGTCTGACATCAATCCCTGAAAAAATTCTGGAGCAAATTATTAAAAATTCATCTGCAAGCATCTTGAAAAACATGCAGTGATTAATAGAAGCCAGCATAGATTTATCAAAAATAAATCCTGTCAGACTAATTTAATCTCAGTTTTTGACTGGGTAACTTCCCAAATGGACAAAGGGAACACTGTGGACATAATCTACCTAGACTTTAGCAAAGCTTTCGACATAGTGCCACATGACATTCTGATAAGCAAATTAGCAAAAACTGGACTAGATGGAAAAACTATTAGGTGGATCCAAAATTGGCTGCTAAATAGGTCACAAAGAGTGCTCACCAATGGCACCTTTTCAAATTGGAGGTAACTAGTGGGGTGCCACAGGGTTCAGTCCTGTGCCCAGTGCTCTTCAACATCTTTATTAATGATCTCGTAGATGAGGAAGTACAAGAAAAGATAATCAGGGCAAGTGCCAAGTCCTCCACCTAGGAAAAAGAAACCAAAGGCATCGATACAAGATGGGGAATACGTGGCTCAACAGAACTGAACAAAAAAAGATCTTGGAGTAATTGTGGACAATAGGCTTAACATGAGCCAACAATGCAATGCAGCTGCCAAAAGGGCAAATGCTATTTTGAGATGCATTAACAGAAGTATTACTTCCAAATCACGAGAAATTCCTCTATACTCCTCACTAGTCAGATCTCACCTGGAATACTGTGTCCAGTTCTGGGCACCAAGATTTAAGAAAAATGCAGGTAAAATAGAAAGGGTCCAGCAGAGAATGACAAAAATGATCCAGGGTTTGAAAACACTGCCCCATGAGGAGAGACTGAGGGAACTGGGCATGTTCAACCTTGAGAAGACTGGGGGGGGGGGAGGCATGATATCCCGCTGTAAGTACCTTCAAGGCTGTCACAAAGAGGAAGGTCAAGATCTCTTCTTGCTAATGCCAGAGTGTAGGACATGGAATAAGCAATTCAAGTTGCGGAAACCCAGATTCAGGCTGGACAGCAGGAAAAGCTTCCTCACTGTCATAGCAATAGGACAGTGGAACCAACTGCCTGGAGAGGTGGTGGGCTCTCCCACACTGGAGACATTCAGGAAGAACCTGGACAGCCCTCTGAGGGTGCAAATGTGTGTCCTGCAACAGCAGGAGGTTGGACTCGATGGCCTTCATGGCTCCTTCCAGCTCTTCTGAGATTCTATGAATATATAGAATATTCATATGTATGAGTATACACACATTCATTTCTGTTATTCCTCATCATGGCTCACATGCCAGTTACGTTCTTCACAGCTGTTCGGTGAGTGGGGCATGTGCAGTGAGGTACCCCCAATCCCTCACCTCCTCCCTACTCATTCACCATCAGCACTGGCTGCAAGCAATGTTCACGGGAATTTTAGGACTCCTGTTACTGATGCCCCAACATGCAGCACAGTGGCTAGCTGCTGTCCCCGCTTGTCCACCTGTATGTCACTGCAAGGTGCACTGCTCAAGCTCACGCTTGCTTGGGTGGCCGTGGGAAGATTGCCCTTCCCATCTCTACTCACCTGGGTTGCTGATGGTTTTCAAGGTTGCAGTGGGATGATGGGAGTCACAGCCCAACGCCTCTGGAGGGCACCAGGTTGGGCAAGGCTGCTCTGGAGCTTTAAGGACCTGGAGAACACAACCCACTGCAGCCCTCGCATTGCTGGCTGCCTCTGCTGAAACAGGATGCAAGCGGAGGTTTGGAAGTGGCGCTTACCCCCTGGTGGCCAGCCGCAAGAAGTGCTCACCCACTTAACAACTTTGCCTAAGTCACCAGGGTCCAAAGACAACTGGCTCACGGCCAGGTGGGCTCAGGGCAGCTGCTTTTCAGGCTTGGCACGGGCCTCAGTTCATGCCAGCAGCACGCTGATAACATAAAAAGCAAATAAGGATGCAATTTAGAAGGCATTCTCTCTTTCAGAAGCAATTAGGGCCAATCTACTGCCTTGTGGGCCTCCTGTTTAAACAGTAAAAAGCCAAGTCACCCTGACCTTGAAAAGGTTCTAAGGTTGCATGCACAGTGAGCAGAGATGTAACCAAACCCTTCCAGCATAGGGCACATGATAGAGATTTCTTCTTCTCTTGCACACAGGTGAGGTAACCCTGGAACACATGTGAACACGCACACAATTCTGCAACAAGCCCAAGAAAGGCAATGAGCCCAAGAAAGGCATGCTACCAAATCCTCTGGAGTTGTCAAGGAGAAGTAGGAGGTGCAGCACATGGGGTGGGACAGACAAGGGAGGATTCCATTTTGAGCAATAAAAATGGCTTTGTTTCAAAAAAAAAAAAAGCACAGCCATACACACTTGGTCCTGGAGAAAGAACCATCCAAAATGCTATTTTGCCAGGCTGCCCAAGCCAGTAAGTGGAGCATGCAGAAATCCCCAGCTTCAAACTGCAGTGATATCTCCAAGTAGGCCTTTTGTCTAACAGCTTCCTCAACACTTTTCATTAACTATGCTCTTGACTTCTTGAGCTTTGTGCTACCTTCCCTAACTTATACTATACAATCTAGCAGAGCTTCTGGCTTTGTTTCAAAGAAGCTGCGGCTTCCTGGGAACCTCCCATTTAAATATAAGCTACATTTGATTTCACAGCAGCCACCATTTCACTTGGTTCAACGCTCAGCGATTGTGCCAGCATTTCGGATTCTGTTAAAGGTTGCTTCCGCTCTGGTCGGTTTGCTGACCAGCTGCTCTAGGAGAGTTTAAACACATGCAAGAGCGAGCCAGAGGCCAGTGCCCACAGTCAATTCAAAGCACGCCACAAAGATCGAACCACCGAGATCCGGACTCAGATTCCATTCAGTCTCTGACAACTCCCCACCGAGCCTGTTATCGTATGGCTGTGTGTCGGGTGCCGAGCGCTGCCTGAGCCATCCTGCCCTGCGCAGGACCCCAAGAATGCCTCCCTTGTGGACAAATATGAGACGCTCTGAGCATTGTTTTAAGTAGTTCACGGATGCTTTATTTCCACACATCACTTTACTGGCAGTACGACCCATCGCTCATCACTCGCCACACATACACAGTTATGGTCCCTTTTCTACTGCAGACGCGGCACAACACAATTACATGAATGGGTGGGGGCAGCAGACCGGGGGCTGGAGGTGTGGATGGAGGGTGCACTGGAGGGTGGCAAAAGGGAGATGATGGGAGCTCTCTGCGCTTTTATTCCCCCCACCCCTTTTCAGAAAAGCAGCCCAGCCCCCACCTGGGAGTTCTCCGCCCTCCCCCTCTTTCTTCCATGCAGGGAAAAGGAGGACTAGAAATCCAAAACAGATGCCGAATTCAAGAGTCTTCCTCCCCACCAGCCTCCAACTAAGGGTTAAGTGGCAAGATTTGCTCTGAGCAAGTCATTGATTCAGGGAACTGGCTGAAGAGAGATGAGCCCGGAAGAGTAGTGGCAGGATCCCGCAAGGAGAGCTTTGACACAGCCTCCCAGCTCTTCCCCGGTGTCTCATTCCAAGGACTGCAACATGAGGAGCTGCTTCAAGACCTTCGTCTGGCTGGTCTCACGGATCTCGCCGGCTAGGAACATCTCATCCACTACAGTGTAAACCTGCAGGGAGAACATGATCGTCTTCTGAGAAATGACCGCTCTGCACAGCCACCAGAGTGCTCTTCCTTTACACTGTCTTGCTGAGGGTGCAAGGCAGCTCCAGCATCTGGCAGGCCAGGCCTAGAAGGAGAAAAGCCTCGACGTGGCCTCCCCCTGCAAGGGTCCTGGCACTGCCTGGCTTGTTCTCCAGCTCTACCCGGCCCAGACTGGCTCCAGCCCAGCCTGGAGAGGCCTCTCATCACGCATCCTGTGGCCCAGTGAGGTCTCATCAGTCTGCCACTTTCCTCTTTCCCACTCGCCTTGACATACGCACCACACCCCGTGTGCTGATCCCGACCCTCCACTGCTGGAGTGGCTCTGCTCCTGCACGCTTATGTGGCACATAAGAAGAGCTGTGCTGGATCAGACCGAGGGTGTATCTAACCAGCATCCTGTGCACACAGTAGCCAACTGGCTGTCCCCGTGGGAAGCCCAAAAGCAGGCGAGGGGTATGGCAGCACCCATCCGCCTGGGCTCTCCAGCCAGAGGTTTGCAGAGACATTCTGCATCCAGTATAAGAAAGAGAACAAAATCATGCACTAGGATCGGGGAGGCTTTTCCTCCAGAAGTTGCCCGACTCTCTTTTAGTGTAGCCATCACTGCATCCCATGGCAGCCAGCATAACCTGGGGCTGTGTGAGCTGCTTTCTAACAGTCCCGAATCTCCCACCACCAGTGGAATGCCACACTTGTGGCCTCACAATTCCCTGCCTCCACCTCTGCTTTTCTCGGGTGCCACTGAATGAAATGCACTGCCCTCTGCAAAGGGCTGCCTTAGATGGCTGCCCAGCGCCCCCTTGTGGCAGGGCCAGCACTGACAGGACATCCAGCCTATTCTTTGCAGGTGCTGTGCCCTGGCCACGCCCCAAGAACCAGCACCTTCCAAATTCCCGAATGGGAAAGCCGCAGGCAAGGACCCACCTTGTAGAAGTTGAACACGAGGTCAAGCTCACAGACGTTGTGGAAATACTCATTCAATACCTGGGTAAAGAGGAGAAAGTCTGCTTTGCACGTGGGACAGCTGCTGTGGGCAAGCAGGGGTGCCATTGCCAAGAGCTCCTCCACATGCCTCACTGTGCGGATACAGCGTTCAGAGGTGGGCCAGTCTTACCTTCGATCCCTGACACCTCCAGAGAGGAAGGGGCTGGGGCAGGGAAAGGGAAAGGAATTTTTGGAAGCCTGCATCCTGTGGGGGCACATTCAGAATATGTGATGGCTGCATGCACTGTAGCCCCACCCCCAAAGCCCCATCAGTGCTAAACAGCAGGCAGGCGCAGCAAAAACCTCTTCTCCATACAAATGGGACCTTTCTTGCAAGGGGATTTCTGGAGGCACCCACAGGGTGTGGGAAAGAGGAGGAATACCTCTGGACCAACGGTAAGCATCTGGGGGAAATGCTACCTTCAGCTGTGTTTTTCAAAATCTGAAGTACTGAGAAATGTACAGGAGTGATTGATTATGCAGTAACCACACAGGGTCCAAAACGCATCAACTTGTGGTCATGCGCTGAGCGAGGGCCTTGCTGCCCCTTCCAACACCAGCCTCCTACGATCTATGCTCTGTGCAGGAACTTGTTCAGCCCAATGCTGCTAATACTCACCTCCACAAAGTTGTGAATGGCTTCTAGGTAAGCCAGGTTGTTGTCGTTCACATCCACGCAGATACAGAAATAGAGCCCTGCGTAGCGCCTGTAGATGATCTTGAAGTTTCGGAACTGAAAGGAAAGGGGTGGCAGTGAGCCACTGCAGCGGAGACAGCCCTGGAGGGCAGGGCAGGGCAGAGCTGCACAGCACCTGCTCCACGCAGTGACCCAGCGGGAAGCCCACAAGCAGCCAGGGGTGCAAAATCCCCTTCTAGCTTGTGCCTCCAGCAACTGGGGCACGGAGTCACTGCCTCCGATAGTGGAGGGGCATTCAGCCATGCGGACTAGCAGCCCGTGATGGCCTCATCTTTCGTGATGCATCCTTTTCTTTTTGCAGTCAAGTTTTGATACTGGAGCTTTTATTGATGTTTTGTACTTGAAGCTGCCCCAAGAACCCTGTGGAGGAATACAAGCCCTGAGCACACACACAACAGGCATCCCACCACAGAGATGCATCAAGAAGATCTGCTGAAACTCGAGCCATCCAGCCAAGCCGCACGGCATCCAGCTCGGGGCCCTCTGAGATTTCCCCTGCGCAAGATCACATCCGCCACATGGCCTTACCTCAACAAAGTTGGTGTGCTTTGCATCCCTCACAGTGACCACTGCATGGACCTCCTCAATGAGCTTTTGCTTCTCGTCGTCATCAAACTGCATGTACCACTTGGCCAGGCGTGTTTTGCCAGCCCGGTTCTGGATCAGAATAAAGCGGATCTGTGGCAGGAAGAAGCAGACCAGTCAAAGGTGCCTGGGATTCAGGCTGCATTCCCCAGACTATTGATGCCCAAGGCACCTTTACCTGTATTGCAAACATTCTCGGAAGCACACCTTGCTCTTTGCTATAGTGAGTGTGAACAGGAGTAAAGGACACTTTTCCTCAGAGGCTGCCACCGAGTCGCTGTTTCAAGCACACTCCTTGGGTCAGGATACAAGCACAAGGTAGACCATTGCTTGGACTCGCAAAGGACCGTTTCCCTCAAAAGCCACGGAATCTACTGAGGCTTCTGCAATCATTTGCCCCCCACCCAGACCGACACAGCACATTTGGCCACCCTCAGCACTTGTGCCTGGAAAAGACACAGTTAGAGCAGGTGTTCACAGAGAGACATACCAGGTGCCCCTCCTCAAGGGACCCAGCTCACTGGTGCATTTATGTTTTCCCTTCACAACACACTTGTGTCCTAGAAGCACCATGGGAATGACAAGCATCTGACCTGAGTCAGACCGCTGTAGTAAGTCTAGCCTAGTGGGGTTTACTCCTAAGTAAACTCACATAGGGTTGCCACCTTACAAATGTGAACAATTCAGATGGAAAATTCACAGGGGTTCCAACTCCATTTCCTAATGTGGGGAAGGTTTGCTTCAGGAACTCCGAGTGCCTGCCTTTTTCCGGCGTTTTGTTTTTGTGCCCCTTGTCCATGATCTAGCTTCAGCTTCCTTCCTTCCACTTCGCTTGCCGCGCTTTGCACATACTGTACGACAGGGACACCCCCAAGCCTTGCCTGAAGAACAGAGCTGTCCTTTCTTGTCAGCCTCCGTGCTGAACTCCTCTTCCTTCTTGGTGTGTTCATGAGATAGGAGAGTGACCCAGCCCAGCAAAATCAGCAGAGACAAACAGCAGATGGCTTACTATCCACTCCAACATTACATGAAGATGAGTCTTCCTTGCCTGCCTCCAAGTGTGAATGGTAATCAAACTTAATCTTAAGGCACTTCTTTTTGGATTAATCAGGAAACACGTCCATGTAATTTTCCTGTTGCAGAAACTAAACAGTGACAGCTGTCCAAAAAGCTAGGTGAAGTACAAGGCAAAGGGCACCCCAACGCACATGACCACGGACACGCAGCCTTGATATGGGGCTTGGAGTGCGTTTACGTCTGATCTACTGGGGCCCTGAGCAAGCCACAGTGCAACATGGAAGGGGCAGGGAGTGTGAGTCCGATGCCACACAGAGGCACAAACCACGGGCAGCCTCTTCAGAGAGCCCTCCTCTCCCTGCTGCAGCCCCTTTCAACACCAGTCGGCCACCCATGCTCTGTACAAACAGTTCAGCAATCAGAACTTTGCCTCCCAGAGACAAAGGCCTACGATAGCCTCCCTCCAATCCAGTGCCTTCCAGATGTACTGGACCACAACTCCCATGATTCCCAGCCAGCATCACCAGCATATCTGAAGGGCACCAGGTTGGGGAAAGCTGCCCTACAAGGTAGGTGAGCCACCTATTAGCTCAAAACTTGGTGAAGAAGGTGGCTCTTGCCAGCTGCAGTCGCTTTTTTAAATATCCCAACACGGAAGGTGTCTTGACATTCGGAACCTGGCCCAGTTCACAAACACCTGCATGCCATGGAGAAGCAGGTGATCATTGCAAGCAGGGATTCAGGCCAAGATCTCAAGGCTGCAGTCCAAGCCTCCGGGGCTGAGCATCTTGCCTGCTCTTCCCAGGAGACTGTTTCCAAAGTTCATCCTTTGGTTCATCCTCGCTTCCTTTAGATTTGAAACAGGTCACATCCGGAGCTCTGCTTGAGGGGGGGCTCTTCAAACAGCCCCAGCCACCCAGACATTGCTGGACTGCAACTCCGAGGCCAATGGTGAGAGATTAAAGAGTGTGCATCTGGAGGGCAGCACATCCTTCCCCTTGCCCCACAGCATATTCAGAAGGGTGCTTTCTACTTCTTGGGAATGCAGGAGACAAAAGCAGAAACACTTGTGAAAAATGCTGACCATGAAGATAGCAAGGAAGCAGTAATTCCTCAACAGTGATAATGGGTTGAGTTATTACACAAAAGAGACTGGTTGCCTGCATTTCTTTGCATGCAACAAATACAAACAAGAGGACAGATAATACTTCCAGATTTCTGATGTGCTTGTGTAATGGATCTGCACTTCCACAGAAAAGCCACAAGGGAAATGTGTTGCACAACTACCCCCACTTCGCCCAACAGATGTTAAATACATCCTTCCTTTTAGATTTTTTTTTCTTTACCAAGAATTTATTTGGGAAGTAATGCCACAGATCTAAAGACATACAGACATATTACCCCACTTTCTCTGGACTCGCCAGGAATAGATATTTTATGAGTTTAGAGCAGAGCATAACCCAAATAATGTTTAGGACTCTGATTCTTCTGCCTACCATTAAGATTTACTCCAAATTTGAAAAAAGCCCATAGGAAAAAAATCTAGTCTCCCAGCCTACCACAAATCACGGTCACAGTTCCTTCCACAAGATCTCACATTAACATGCTTGAAGAGGAGACAATTCCAGGTGACTCAAGTAAATAAGGCAATTCAAATGGGAAAACTGTTGCCAACTCCAAAAACATGTTTTGCAAAGTCCTCATAAGAGAGTTTAATGAAGCCCTTTTTACTGGGATATAAACAATCCTACAAGAGAAATCCTACAATGTTTTACCGATTAACCAGAAACACTTTTGTTTCAGCAGGTCGGAGAGTTTTTGTCACTTAAACTGGGAGCAGTTCAAAAAGTTTATTTTTAAACATAAGTGGCAAACTTTTTTTCCAAAGAGGCACAGGGTATATTCACACACATCTTGTTCATACCTTCCTGGCTCCTCTCACTAGCTGCCAAGCGAACTAAAAACAATAGGCTTGGCCACAGCACCCAAACTCAAAATTCCAGTTTTGAGTTCCTAAGTTCACAAACTAGGGTTGCTCTGGATTATTTGTGTGCAGCAAACCAGGTGTAGACATCAAGGACACCTCTTTCTAGTTAGTTTAGCTGGTAGTAGGCAGAGCTAAGGCGGTATGGATGGTGAGATGTGCTACGGGGTGCCAGCGCTTGCTTTGCCCCCAGTAAGGCAGGCTTTTCCAGAATCCTGGCTTACCCTTCTGCCCTCCTCCCAGAGGGGAGGGCATGCCTGCAGCTTTCACTTGCAAAAACAACCGAGCTTCACAGTTCTAGGCTCCCAGCAACCGCCCCTCTGCGACCACAGAAGGCTGCCTGCCCTTCCCCTCTGTTAAACAGGCCTCAGCTGCTCTATCTGTGGCATTTTCTCTTTGGTGGATCCCACCCCACAGCCTCACTCCTAACGGCATAGCGTGACAGTGCACAGGCATCCACCTGCACATCGAGAATCGCTTTCCACAAACGGGCTTTTCTGCAGCCTCTCCTGCTTGGTAGTAACTCTGCTATCCCCCCCCCCCGCCCTAAAACTCGGGGCCCTGGCCTCTGTTTGCAGGAGGGGGATCTCCACAAAAGCACAGTACAGGTCGGTCCAAAGAGGCCCAGGCACGAAGCGCTCTGCTCAGCTCTCACATCTGCAGGCCGCTGATGTTCGCTCTGGGTCTGAATCACAGGCCTCGCACCACCAACCTACCTTACCGGACTGTTGTAAGGCAGTATTTTCCATCAAATGCATTGCCCTACAAGTCCCCCTTTGGTCTGGGGATACTAGGAGCTGCAATCCAACACAGCCTGACGACACCAAGTAGGAAAACGCGGCAGCTAGGCTGAACACAGGGAGGCGAGGTGAGAATAGGTGTGCCCCCCGCCCCCCGGGACATTCTAGACCTGCAAGTCCTAGTCTCCCTCACAGCTGGGCAGGCCTGATGGGAGTTGAAGTCCGGCAGTATCACACCTCCCCCGCCCCCCGCCCATTGCACTAAAACGTTCTCCCCGATCTGGCCTCTTTCAGGCGTCTTGAAAAACTCCCATCAGCCCCTACCAGCACGGTCAGTGACAGGGGATGATGGAGGTTGTAGTCCCACGCATGGAAAGGGCGCCAAGTTAGCGAAGGCTACGCGAAAGCTTGAATCGCCCGTTAGGGCTTGCTCCCAGCTCCCCACCAGGGATCTCCATTCCCACAGCCAGGTCCCCTTCCTTCGTCCCACCCATTCAATTTGGGAACCCGACCGCTGCCTCCCCGTACCGTCACGGAGGCTGCCCTGTCAGAGTGAGGCCCATAAAGACCCCGACACGATTCCTCCCCCACCCCTTCTTACCATGGTGGTCGCTGCCCCGAATTCCTCCTTCCAAACACAGCTAAGGGGTAGCGGGCTCAGCTCCCCACCCCTTACTCTCCTTTCCTGCCAGATATCCGGCGAGCCCCTGAGCAAGCCGGGAATTGTAGTCTAAGAAAGGGAGGGGAGTAACTAGATGCGTTCTACCTCCACGACCCGACATGCAACGGGATAGCCGCGGGGCGTGCCGGGCTTTGTCGTTTCCTAGGGGAACGGGAGGCATATTGTTAGAATGAAGCCGGCTAACTCGGTGCCCGCAGCTTCCAGCAGGGGGAGCACGAGCTACGTGGCGCTCGCCCGAGCCGGGGAATCGCCTGGGAGGACGAAGCCGAGCGTCTCGCACGTCAGCGGCTGAGGGCCTTACTTTAGATCCGCGCTTGGCAAGGCCTAGTAGGCCCTGGATGGACACCTCCGTCACAACGGAAGGAGGAGCCCTCGCCTCAGCGTTAGGGAAACGGAGCCTGGGAACTGGGACAGCGGAGGGAGGAAGACAAGTTCAATATAGGAGCATGCTAATTAGCGTAAGATCATTAAAACGAGGTATTAGTCATTATATAAATATCAGTAAAGGAACACGATATGCTATCATTCCTAACCTGATTACACAGTTATTGCCAAGAACAGCAGCAACAAACATTTCAGGCCACCTTTCCATACAAGCCCCCACGAGGGCTTTAACAAAACCCAAAGAAATAAAATAACAGTCCAAATTTGGACAGCACATCTGGAGGGCAACAGGTTGAGGAAAACAGCTTTATGTGGATTGTGCACTATAATTATCGCATGGCAGGTGAATATTTTGTTGGTTTGGTTTTATATGTGTAAACACGCAATCCTGCCCAAGTTTTTACAGGACAGAAGGCCCAGGCAGGCAGGCAGGATGCACCCATCTTCCCATGCACCCCTCCCCAACCTCAGATCTTCCAGAGGAGTTGGACTACTATTCCCACCATCCCCCCAGGATGGCTGGGGATGGAAACGCTGTAATCCAATGCATCTGGGTGCTTGGAAAGGATTTCTAATTCCCAGCTTCACTCCGCTTCCCCCAAAATGTAGGCTTCTGGAATGAGGAAACACGTGTGGAAAACCAGGAGTGGATGACGGGATGTGGGAGACGGTGAGCTCAATCCTGAAAACGGATCTCAAGGGCTGCACAGACCTTTCCCCTTTCCGTACTTGCCCATTCCCAGCCCCCAGCCTCCCTCTCGCTCACCGTACAGCCTCTTTGTCCGGAAGGAAAGCTACGCAGCAGCCCTGAAGGAAAGCTACGGGAGCCATTTCGCGGTGGTGCCCACAAGACCTTTCCCAATTCCCAAAGTGCCCATGGGTCCAGAAGGTGGGAGGCTCCTGTGCCAGATGCTCTGGCATACGGTTCCCATCATTCCTCACTGCTGAGGACGGCCGAAGGCCAATATCTGAGCAGTGGCCGCCTCCCTCTCCTAAGCGCATGGCTACCTCACCCCCAAGCCACTGCTTTGCACTGTATTTCAGTTAGTCTGGGAAAAACAAGCCAAGCCAAAGGAGGTCAACCCCAAATGCCCGAAAGAAGGTGCTCAGTTATGCATTGGCAAGAAAGAAATAGAAAGCTAAACGTCCGCATAAGTTTCCTCTATTCCTCATTTTTTTTAGTTTATAATGTTCAATTTTAGTTGTTTTAATAATTGTAGTTTTAATACTGTATTTCAGAATCTTATATTATGTAAACCGTCCTGAGTGCCTCTGTGGAAGGACGGGATATAAATGCTTGTACTAAATAATAAGTAATAAATAAAATGTCCAACTCTGAATTTACATGTATAGTTTAAAATTTCAAAATAATGACAGTAACATGGGGCACAATCCTGTGCATGCCTAACGAGAAAAAATCCCAGCATGCTGGCTGGGAATGCTGGGAACTGTAGGACTTTTCCCTGTCTACACATGCATAGGATTGCACCCTTAAATAGCAATGCCGTGCAGCCCATCACTGCGTGGACAGCCGTGACCGGGGGATCTGCAGACCAAATGCTGACTATGGAAGGGTGATTCAAGGCCCATGCAGATTCCACCCCCTCCTTAGGGTGCGCCATCCTTGAACTGGCCTTGGACTGGACAAGCCTTCCAAGAGACGACACCTTCTCACAAAAAGAAGCGCATCCTCAGTGAAGGAGGAGACACGGCCACCCTGGCTTGATGTCCACCCACCCCTGCAACGCAGCACCGTGGCTGAGATGAGCGAGGGAAGAAGCGGGTCCCTGAGGAGGGTGGAAGAAATGGCTTCGGCGTCGATCGCCAGCCTGTCACCCTGCAGCCGGGAAGCCTGGTGTTGACTCCCGCAGCGAGTCAAAAGCTGCTAATTGTTGGTTCTATTTTTGGAGTGTCCCGGCGCGGGGCTGGCATTCAGCACGGAGGTGTCTCGGATAAGCGTCTGCTTCCCCGCATCAGCTGACAGCTGCCTCCCTCTCTCTCTCGTTTCGGTTGTTTGTTCACCAAAGCTGGAAGGAAGGACTTCTGTAAAACAGATGCTGCTCAGTCTGAGGCACTGTTCACCTTTCAGGTGTGGCCCTGGGCACCGGCAAGCCCCTCGGTTTGGGGGCAGGGCAGGCACCCACGGCAGGTGCTATCGTTTCAGCCCTTGAGTTGCTGGGATCACGTGTTGGAGGCTCTGGGAAACGCCAGGCACCGATGGGCCCTGGCAGTCTTCCAGCAGCGTTATGAGCCATTCAGTGCTGCAGAGGGGCTGTGGCTCTCCGGGGGCGCATGCTCTGCGTGTGGCAGGTCCGGGCACTGCCTCTTCCCGTCGTGTGAAGGCAGATCATCATGCCAGGGAAGGCCGATGGCCGAAGCCAAATGGAAGACCAAGCAGGAGATGGAACATGATGGCACAGCTTTCAGAATTCAAGGGCCGTCGGGCTACTTGGGAAAAGGATCGAGCTGGGAGGACAGAACCGCCTTTGCCAGGACACTCCAAGCACAGACTTTGTGTCACTCCAACCCCCCCGCTCCCCATCATGCACTTTCCAAGCTGCAGCCTCTTCTTTCCATTCACAGATGGAGCAAGACAGAGGCCACAATTAGCAAATGCTCCAAGGAGGCACCGTGGTTTGGAGCCAGCAGCCCCCTTGTTTCAAGAAGAGATGGCCTGGGGGAAAGAGAAAAATTGACGGTTATTCTGTATAATTGTGTTATTTCTGTAACAGAACAGAAATGATGCCTCACGCCAACCCTGTGGAGGGGCACCCAGGGCCTGCCCCCCCCCGTTTTGCTCCCCTTCCCCCCTCTGGGATTCCAGGGTGCTGAATGGGTCCCATTTGGTCAGTTCTTTTGCTTGCTTAAGATCCTGGGCAAGGGTTCAGGCACAGGAAAGAGTTCAGATCTCACTGGCCAGGAGTCTGAATGGGAAATATTGACTTAAGTCCTTGCAGCAGGCAAAGGTCACTGGAAGCAAATGACTTAACAAATACGGACAACTGTCCTTCCACCACCAGCAGGACAGCCTCTCCTGGGATTGTGACCCGTTCCTTGTTCTTGCTTTGCAAGGATCTTCTTTGGGCACTCACTCGTTTGGATGGGTGTCTCCCCTGCTCATTCCCCCCCCCCCATACCAGATTTCAAAATGTCTGAGGTAACACTGCAAAACTAGCAGCGATGCAAACACCTCCAGCCTGCCTCCCTTCTCAGCCCAGTGGAGGAGACAAACCAGATTCATTCAGCTGCAGGGGACCTCACCAGAGAACCCTTTCCTGTTGCATCATCCCGTAAGATGATGGACTGATTCTTAGCCCCACGGGGCCAAAGATGGGGATGCCGGTCATTGGTTCTGAATCTTGAGTAATAATTTCTATTCTTGCCTGTTTTTCTAGCATGTGTGTTGTTCAGCTGTTGGAAATAATACCAGAGCCCTCAAATCCAAACGAAAAAGCTCCAACTGGAAATCGTAACTCAAAATAAAAATGCATTTCCTGCCTGCCTAAATACTGTTGGGCACGTGGCTAATCGCATGTCCTTCAGGAGGGAACTCCGCAGCCGCGGTGCTGCCACAAACGCAATTGCCTGGCATTCTCACGACTGCGCTTCTTCTGGAGCTTGGGCACCCGCAGATCATCTCGTCTCATCGGCCGGTCCGCATGGGGAGAGGAGACCTTTCAGATACCTTTCCATTAGGGAAACCCTTTGCATGTTTAGGCAGAAAACGGTCCAGCGCTGGATTGTTTCCCCTATCTAAGCATGTGCAGGATTGTGCCCTTGGCTCCTTAGGGCTTTATAGCTGAGCACCACCCCTGGACCAACCTGGGCCCAGTGACATGAACTGGAAGCCAGCACAGGTTTGTGCCAGGTTGCCCAGAAGTGACCCGGAGGCTGCGCAGCGCCCCAGCCGTTGTCTCCGAGAGCTTTTCGGGAGCAGCTCCACACAGAGGGCATCGCAGCAAGGACATGGCCGGGCCGTGCTTCGGTGTGGTCACAACCACCTTTCCCGGGAAAAGCAGGGCGCGCTGAAGCTCTGTGGAAGCGTGGCCAGCCATGGCAGCCCCCTGCGCACCGGGGAGCACGGCGGGCCCTGGAGCACCACCAAGTCGGACGGCCTCCCCAGCATCCCGAAAGAACACTACGTTTCCGACTCGCCATCGCTTCCATTTCCTTATATGATCCACTTCTTCCCAGCATCTCTTCTCCTCGAGCCCGAGGTGGAGGTTCGGCTGAGAGGCAGTGACTGGGCCAAGCACCTGATGAGTCCCATGGCCGAAAGGGATCGGCACTCGGCTTCACGGAGTTCGACACTGGCCACCACACCATGCTGGCTTTTAAAGCCGGTGCTGCCATCGCCCATCAGAAGTTCCGACTGGAACCCCCCTTCTCTTTTTCAGAGCTCTTCTTCTCCCCAAATAGTGGGAAAACTTTTGCCACACCTAACATCCCAGAGGGAACTCCCCTGTGTGAGCAAGCAGTTTTTGGTCATCTAGGCGCAGGCCTTTTCCAGGGCCCGGCCCCGTAACTGACAGAGCAAAATGACTGTGTATTCTGCATTAGCATACCCGTTATCTATATTAAGAAACCACATCAATAGCTAGGATGCATTTGCCGTGCTCGTTGCGGCGGAAAGGGTTTGAGGCCCAGCTGTTTCAACAGAACGCTAGACGCTGTTAGGGCTCTGTCATGGTTTGGCGGGCCTCTGCCAGGTCGCTAACCAACCTTGGGTTTTAATTGCACGAGGAGGATCTCAGCAGACTGCAGAGCGAAGATTAAAGAAAGCAACACGATTTAAAACACACACACACACACACACACACACGCTCTTTCCAATTTTCCAAGATTTTGGTCTGAAAAGTCACAAACTGCGTGAACAAATGGGTCGTGTTGCTGTATGCCATGACGTCTCTGCCTCAGAGCGCCCCACGGATGGAAGACCTCCCCAAGACCCGCCTGGGGGCAGCCCTGCTCAGCTCTTCCGGCCTCGGCGGTGGGGCTTCCCGTATGCAATCCATCCATCGAAAATTGGAACAAATTGGAGTGGGGGAGAATAACGAGGAGGCAACAGGAGCAAGAATCTTTGGCGTTTTTTTGCTTTTATGTACAGGACAAAATGATGTAGTAACCTCACCCTTGCACGTTTGCTCAGTATTGCCCACTATATGCAACGAAGCTTGCTCACAAATAAATAAGCACCGTGGTCCTATGTCACAGTCCGGCACTGACCGAGGGCACAGACTGAGGGCCAACCTAGCCTACCTCACAGGGTTGTTGGGAGGAGTGGCGAAGGGTGGGATAGCCTATGTAAGTGGCCCTGATCTCCTCGGAGCAAGGGCGGAATAAAAAGCGAGCATCCTGCGGAGAACGGTAAACTTTGGATCAGAAACTCGTTTCTCTGGACGGACGCTCCGAGGAGAGGAGGGCCAGCCAGGGACCCCCCCCCCCCGGTCAGTTCCTTCGCAGCCTTTCCGTTTCCTCCCGTTTCTTCTACCCCGGTTCTTGGAGAGGGATCGGGTTCCCTCACGGTGGGCCCCGCTTTGGAGACAGGCCGCGAATTGCAGGCGTGATGCAGGAATACCGCTGATGCCCAGGAGGCTCCCGGCTTCCTGCATTTCTCGTTCTTTTACTTCCCCCCTCTAAGGACCCTGCAACAAAAACGGCGCAGCGCG
>NW_025335760.1:476405-543983 GCF_004798865.1 Varanus komodoensis
CGCCCGCCGGGCGCGCGAGGTGGGCACCGGGCGCTCGGCCCTCGGAGGCCGGGCCGCGCTGCAGCCGCGCGGGAGGCGGGTGGGCGGCCCGGGTCGGGGAAGGGGCCCGGGATGCCCGGCGCACGCCCTGCGCGCGCGCGCGTGGTGGGGGGCCAGAGCCCGTCCCCCGAAGGGGCCCGCCCAGGGAAACCTGGCGGGAGGCCGTCTGGGGGAGGGCAGGGCGCCCGGGGCCGGGGCTGCCCCGCTGCCCGGGGCATCTGGGTTCGGGGGGGGCTTTGCCCTCGCAGGCGCGGGAGGGGGCTGCCGGCCCGCATCCCCTCGCGGGACGCCGCCAGCCGCGGGGCGGCTCTCCCTCCGGGAAGCGCCGAGGTGGGCGATGGGGCCCGTCGCTTGCCCTGGCTCGGCTCTCCAGACCCTGGACATGCCTCCTCCTGATTTTGAAGGAATTTGGCTCTGCTGAGATCGTGCCTTCGGGGAGGAGTGGATCTCCCTGTCATGCGTTAACGAGGCCGGAAAGCGGTGCTAGTTGCCCTCGGAGGGAGTGGGCACATGCCCCCCGCCATCCATCGCAGAGGCTTGGCGGGCGGGTGCGGGGGGGGGACGGGGCTGCCCTTTTCCCTCCCGGTGGGTGTGCAAGTGTTGTTGCCCCTCCATGCGTGCCTCTCGCATCTTGTACGCGAGTGGAGGCAAAATTAGGACCACTCTCCTTTTGCCATCTTCCCTGCATGGGAGTGTTTTGATGCAGGGAGTCCACCACATTCAGAGCAGCTCCTCGCTCTCTCCATCCATGCATGCGTGAGTCGTAGAATTGTGTGAGAGGTGAGATTTCTTCTCCAGTGTTTCTCTGTTTGTTCGTGTGTTGCTCTCCGGTGACATCTCTCAGCCAAAGGATAGCGTCCTTTTTTGCCATGTGTGGTAGTTAACGCTATGAAAGATAATAACGATTTCCCCTTGATCTGGTGTTTTATTTTTTGACAGTTTATCCAGATGATGATAATAAGTCTCTTGAAGATGGTGGTACTGGAGGAGAAGGTGGAATGGGGAGTGCTGGAGAACGCTTGGGAATAGAAATATCCTGTCTTTCTGACTGTGCCGATGTTGCTTGAGGACCTGGAGTTATGTCAAAATACTCTTTCATTTATAGAAACATGTAAAGACAAGGATGGGGAAATTTAAGGAATATTATCAACTCTTTTGAAACTTTCCGCATAACCTTTCTTTATTTTTTCAAGCTCCCAAGTTATTTCTCCACTTTTCTTTTCTGTATTGTATTTCTTAGCAGTTTTAACCTTCCAGGCATTTATCTTCAGGTCCATGCAATTCCTGGCCTTTGTGCTTTCCTGAAGGAGTGGGGATACTTGACAGCAGTGGCCTTTTTCTTTGGAATGTATTGTGATTAAGTGGCTTCACTGGGAAAAGTTTATTTTCTGACTTTGTGATGGGCTATAAAGTGTGAGTGTACCATCTTATCTGCTCCAGGTTTAGGGAAGGGTCAGGGTGGCACTCTTACTTACTGTGTAGACTTTGGACTTCCCTAAGCATCTTATAGGAAGACATAGATGAACATCTCAAATTGTTTCTCCGCTTTAACACATTTTTCAGCTTATTTTTCTTGCTGTTAACCCAGCCTCTGTGTTGAAGTTTCACTAAGCAAGCATCCTTCCACCAAAATTATTTCAGTGCTGAAAAAAGTTGGAATGTGGCATAGCTAAATGACTAGTGATGAGCATCTAGATTAATGACTTCATCTTTGTCTGTAGTAATTAATTATACTGTAGAGACTCTAGCCCAAGATTCAAAGCTAAGCCAGAACTTTATTTTGAGAACGCGAGGCATTAGTAAATGTTTCCTGGCATACTGGGTATGCTAAACAGTAACCCTGACAGCAGGACGGGAAACTGAGGCTAAAATGTAAGCGTTCATCTTCAGCTAGTTGAACAAATGCATTCTTGGGTGTTTCCGAAAGTTCTCTGTTATCCTCAGGTTGTGTTCATGCATAATGCTAACCTATTATGTACGAATGCATGAGCCATTGAATTCTTGGTTGAAGTGTAGTGTGAGCATAACTATAGTAACAAACTATAGTTTGACCATGAACAACCCAGAACGGGGACCCATGGTTTGTTGCTGGGTTGTGAACTCTGGAACCTGGTTCCCATGTCATGACAGCCCTGCATACAAGTAGAATGTGGATGGTGGTTTAATTGTGGGTTGTCATAATGTTTGAGCCCTGCACTGTGGTTTAATTAGTTGTTAAGTGCAATCCAACCAAGTGTAGCCTAGTTCACGTCTAACTACAGCCAGGATATGAGTTGACCTATGAGTTACGTGCGGAAGCCATGCTCTGGGTGGTTGTTGCACGTGGAGTCCAAATGCTGGGTTGGAGTTCACATGGGTTTTTTCATCAGGTTGCACACTTGGCTGGCAAAAGTGATATAAAAAATAACGGTATGACAGTGCAGCAAAAGCATTTGCTGGTACAGGTGGTGGGCTGGTGAGGAAGAGGGGAAACGAGCACTCCAGGGACGGAGAAAACCATTCGATCTTTTGTCAGACAACCCCATGTAGGGCAGTAAACCATGGTTTAGTGTCATGTGCCGGGATCAGGTCACTGACCTTGTTCATGCACTCCTCTTTCATTGTGTGTAGGTCTCTGATAATTTTGTGCACTTTTCTAGTTCGTACTATGCACAGGCCCAAAGTCTAGTTATAAATTTCTGCCTAGTCTTGTGCAAAGAAGAATCAACTGGATTCTTTGACCTTGGCAACAGGATCCAACCATTTAGATTATTGTGCAGAGAAAGTCTTGCAAAGGATAATTCAATTCAGTCACTATTTGGTTCTTCAAGAAAGCATTACTTTAAATCAAAATATGGCATATACATGTATGTAAACTTCTGGATCACCAGGTATATTCTGTGTCAGATAGCTAAAACAATTGTTCCTTTGTGGCACAAGTCAAAATAATGATGAACAGCGGGGAAGTCATGAGGTTTTAATTGTAAATGGTGTTGGGAGAAAGCGAGCACTCAGAGCATGCTTACCATTAGCTTTTTGGGGTTATAATTCTGGTTAATTACATTCAGTAGGAAATTAATTTGATCCTGAAAGGCCTTTTAGATTCTTCTGTATCTGAGCATTCAGTTGCAAGGCATTCTGGCCGCGAGGACTGAAGTTCCCTCTCTGCAGTGATGGCCAAAAATCTTGCCAGCAGCAGGATGTGGCAGTAAGTAGATACTCTTGTCTTCACCTAGTACGGATCCAAGCCGTGTGCCTGGCTTTTTACCACCACTCACATTCTTGGAGATCAATGTTTGTGTGTTTTCCTCTGTTTTTATGCAATAGACAGCTCCACTCAGTGGGTTTCCCCCATGCTCCCAAGCTAGGTCGCTGGCTTGGTAGAATCTGTTGGAGGTGTAGAAGATGAGACACTGAAGGAGGAAATTGAAAGCGAATGTCATATGTACAACTTCTTTTCTCCATGTATTGATGGATTCAAGAATCCGTAAGAGGTAACACTTTCTGACAGTTAGGGATGCCTGTTGCTGAGGTGTTTTGACTCAAGGACCTTCAGCTTTTTTCCTGAGGTGCTCAGGATGTGCTGAGCCAAGGGAATAGATAGCAATGTATTGTTTCAACAAATAATTGTAGCAGTAGCTTAGAATGCAGTGTTGGATGCAGTGCACTATTGATAAGTTTCACATTTGTCTGGGAAAAGATCTGTGGCATAATGCTACTGCATCTTCTTCAGTCAGGTCTGGATAATGCAAATAATTGATTTTTGTGGGTCATCTAAAAGTGTGTGATTTTGTCTCTCAATCAGTCCAGACATTATTTTCCTCTTATAACTGACATGCCAGCTGTCTTTGCCTGGAAAACAGTGTAGATTTTTTTATGCAACCAATAATTGTGTTTTAGGATTGCCATTTTGAGCATCCTTAAAAATACTTGCAATTCTAAATGTTTCTTGCAGAGTTATTTTGACCTTGTCCTCAAACAGCAATTGAATGAATAGTTTGAACTGCTGTGTTTCTGGGACAAACTTACAATTTTGGGCAAGTGTTTTTAGCCCTGTTGATTTATTAATTTTAACCACAGAACTGTTACAGATTTACTGCAGCAGAGAGGTTTTTACGTGCTCTGTAATCCTGCTATTGAGTTCTTATTTTTGAAGGATGGTAGGATATTTTCAACATTAAGTGTCCTCCTGAGCCATTTTAATGTAATCGCCTGAAATATCCTGCTTTTTCAGAGTCTCTCCACCTTTCCTTTTGTTGAAAGTGAATTCCTTTCTTACATGCTTATCATGAAACTATGTAGCTCACTTTCTTATTCCAATATAGCCTAGTCATTGCAGGATGACAGATAATGCAGAAACTTTTCCTTTTGTTTTTTGGTGGTTACAGACAAAGTTAATCTATTTTATAAGCACAGGAGTTTACAGTTAGGCAAAAAAGTGCTTCACTTAATACTTGCAAAGTCTGCATTGATGGATTAGAAGCATACAACTTGTTCAATACTGGAGACACATTTGGGAAGTATTAGGAACTGGAATGATGCCACCAAATCGCATATTTTAAGTACTCAAAAGGTGAATGGTGCAAGTGAGCTGGTTACTGGAACAGAGAAGTACCTTCTGACAAGTTGGTCACTGTACGTGTAATCAAGAGGTTTGTTGTTACTGTTCCCAAATGTTTTTGAATCTTGGTGTGTAGAGTTTTCAAGTAAGTTGGTTGCTGTTGACTGAACACAAAACATAGTTTGGCACCCCATGTGCTCCTATGTTCTGCTTCCTTCCTACATTCTGGTTTCTTCTTTTACTGCTGATTTAGTAGAAACCAGTTTGCTCTTACCTTGTATCACACAAGCTATGCATAAACACAGGCAGGACAAATCTAGTCTTAAAGCTTGTCATGGCATTCATGAATGTTTGTGACTAGATGTGTGTTTGTGGAACACTGGCCATATTTGCATGGTTTAACACAGGCCTTCCCAAAAGGGTGCCCTTCCGTGGTTTTAGAGGTCAGCTCACATCAGTCCTAGCTAGCACAGCCAATAATGCAATAATATTGCGAATTGTTTAGTTGCAAAGATCTGCAAGGCACCAGGTTCGTGGAGTCTGATCTAACAAGACGCATCGAACCTTGGTCCTGTGCTTTCTCCCGTTCCGTTCCTGTGCAGCCAAGAGGAGATGCTCAGAAGGCTTCGTTGCTTCTTTTACTTAACCACAATTTGTTGTGGTGTGTGAACCCAGAACTGCGGTTAATACCGACTCTGGTTAGTTTCAGGAAGGCAGTTCCAGGACCATAGTTTGTGCTAACTACAGTGAGCCATCGCAGATGACATGACAAGCCGGTTGAGAGTGGCGGAGGAAAGTAGAAGGTTCCACACGCGTCCGTGTGTCTGTGCCCAAGGGTCCTTTTTGCTTCTGCACACTGTTCTTGTCATGGTTTAGTGCAATGTGGAGAGTTGGCTGCTGTGAGTTGTATGTTGCACCTCTAGAAGCAAAATACTTGGCGCTAGTTAGTTAGAAAGGTTGAGCACCGAGGGGAGAACGCCACTCGCTGCCTGTATTGATCTTGACCTTAGAACTCATGTGCACATTGCAGTGGGCAGAATAGTTTATTGCAACGTAAAAATTAAATGTGTTTCAGTTAGAATTCATTTACAGCATGGTAAATGGAATGTATCAGAATAAGTGGCAGCAAGAATAGGACCGACTGGTTGTGCTCAGCCAAACTGGCTGGTATTTGGCTGAATTCTTTAGGAATCCCGGAGTTGATGGGCAGGCGCTGCGGACAAGCTCTGCATAAGCAGCACAAGGGGCAGACTCCTGTCCCGCCGTCATGAGCACTGGGCCTCCTTGCAGAAACTACCCCTGAGAGTTTGGCCGCTGGCGCCTGCTGGATGCTTTGGACTTCGACGCACATTGGTCCCAGCCAGCATGGTAAATGGTCAGGGGTGATAGGAGCTGGGGTCCACCCGGCAGGTCACGGGTTCCCACCCTGCTTCTACTCTGAAGTATGCTAGCTTTAAACTCTTCAATCAGCCTTGTAGATAGGCACAGAATTACTACTATAAATATATATGCAGGTTTTCTGTGCTTCTTTTAAGTATACCAGATGTACTTTTAAGATTCTTTTTTTTTTTACATCTTGGATTTTGGGGAAATAGCAAATCTACCATAATGGAATACTTTTATTAGAATTAACAGCAATATCTCAGAATAGTGGGCAAGCTTTTTAATTACTATCAAGTTGGTGGCAGTGCTGTGTCACTAAAAGAAAGCTGCAAGTTTTCACTCTTTATGGAAAGGTTGAACATATGCAGCTTGTTTGGGGCCTGGTGTACTGGAGAAAGTGCGCTTATGAAGCTGATACTAGACTAAGTTTAGTTGAAGTGCTGGGATGCGGTAAGATACGTTTTCTGTAAAGTTCATATTTACATGAATCCTGTGCTTCACTTTTAGAAATATGTCTCTGGAGGTGAATTGATTTTTAAATCAGGCTAATTTAAATAATTGATCTAAATCAATTTTCTAACTTTCCAAGTCTTTTATTTCTGGAACAAGTATACAAATTGTTTGTTACTTAAAACATGTCTGTTTTCAACTAAATTCTCTGGTCATACAGCACACGTGCCCTTTTGTGCTGCATAATTCATTTCAGCTTTGGGTAATTGTGAAATGAAGGATTTTTGTGTGGTATAGTCTGTCCAGGAAAGGAAGTGAAGCAAGATGATTTAATTGACTATGAAGTGCCCAGAACATTCCAGAAGCAGGGCTGCTAATTCGGTGTTGTTACTATTTTGCCATCTAAAATAAGCATCTACCCTCTTTGGAATACCGTCACTAAATGTTAATCATTTAAAGAAAAATATATGACTTGTACATAATATTTAACCACAAAAGTCACATTTTTTCCCTATTTTATAGAATACTGGCTGTAAGCCAGCTTTTCCCAACATGGTGTCTTCTGGATATGCTGGAATACAACTCCCATCATCCCTAGCAATATATATTTATACTGTCTTCATAATTTTGACATGCTGGCTGGGGAAATCGAGAAAAACAATACAGTACATCCAGTGGACATCAGGTTGGAGAACAAATAGATTTAACTTAAGGGGCTTCATTAAGAGTCATGAGTTCAATTTTAAGGAGCTTCGCTCACAATCAAGTTGAAGTTGTTCTAAGTCCCCACTGAAGCCTGGGACTTAGTGTTGACTATACTGACTTAAATGAGATAGTTGTCATGACTAGCATCAGTTGTATCAGGACGTAGGAGTATGGGAGGTAATATATTTGTATTGCATTCATAGTTTCAAATCATATATTTTAAGTACTTCAGTGTAACTGTCATTATAAAAATTGATTGTTTTTTGAAAAAACAAATCCACGCACACCCGTTTTTTTCCACCCTAGTCTCTAGCCCTGAATGAGCATGAAAGAAAAATTGATGGTATTGTGGCGAAATAGATGGATAAGAAATGAGGCAGATAGAGGGCCCTGGCCCAATTTTTACTTCCAAGGGGCATAATTGCATTTTTAAAAAGAAAAGCCTGCAGGGTTTTTTTCTTTCTAGTCGTTTGCGGATAAAATACCTGGGGCTTTCCACGTTGAATATGTTCACTAACAATATATTGTCAGCATCAGTTATTTCTACAGCAGCTAGAGGTGCTCCCAATGCATTGCTGATCATTGTTATTACAAACCAATGAGCTAAGCTTCCAGTGCAAGCTTATTTCTGGGTTATTGTCTCAATACTGGAGTTATATCAGAGGTTATTTCTGGGTGACGGGAAGCTATTAAGCTAGGTTACTTTACTTAATAGCTTGAAATTCCTGGCTATTTTTCAGACCTCCATTAGCAAAAACATATAAATAGCGTTTTGGATATATTTAATAAAATAAGGTATTTGCACATCACCCGGCAGACGGAGAAATAAGCATGGCACCATTGCCCAGCAGACACGTATGTCTCAAAGAACAGCTGTTTGGTAAGAACACAGGAACGGCCTGGCAAGATGGGCCCAGAAGGCCCGTGCAGCCTGGCGTTCTGGTTCCGGAACGGCCCGGTTCAGACAGGGCAGGGAGGCAAGAGCTCTTGTGTGGGCTGTTGCTGGCACCCGCTGTTCAGAGGCGCACGGCTTCTGAGCATGACGGTTCCTTCGCATTTCGCTGCTCTCTGACTTGCCGAATCCTCTTTTCAAAGCGATCACAGCCAGTTTTGTTGGTGCTGGGCTGGGCAAAGGCCAGCCTGGTTGAGGCTAGAAGGTTGCTTGTCTGCGACAGGTGTGACCCAGTTGATGCCCAGATACTTTAGCAGCCTGATTTTAAAGCAGAGCGGCACCAGACACAGGGAACAGACTAGTTGCAGCATCTGTGCTGAGCCTCGGGGGCATCGTCCCGACACAGTGGCATCCCATATAAGCAGAATGTTTAGGGTTGGGGGGGTGCGCGGGGGGTGGGGGCTCCGAACTTCTATTGAAAGGCAAGAACTTGCTGTCACGCTTGCCTCCAGCGCGGCAGTGGGAGCGTCTCGCCCCCTGAGAGCCAGCCTTCCTTATGCCCGGAGAGTGACTTGGCTATATTACACTTTCAAGAGGAGAGAAATCATGACAAACAGTATCCTGACATTCTGAATGCCAACACGAATGATGTTTTGTAAGCCGCCCCGAGGCTTCGGCGAACGGGGCGGCATAGAAATTCTTAAATAAACAAATAAATAAATAAAACATTTGGTTTGGATACAAGACACGAAAAGCAAACACGTACACTGAAACATCGCTGTGCATTTCCTACTTCCGTGCCTTGATTCCATAACGTGTAGGAGACGTGCATTAGAAATTAGGCAGAGACGTGATGCAGGTTGTTGTTGTTGTTGTTGTTGTTATTATTATTATTAGAACATTTCTATGCCGCCCCTTGCCGAAGCCTCGGGGCGGCTTACAACACAATAAAATACAATACAATACAATACAAAAATAACAATATAAAATTAATAATATAAAATAAAAAATATAAAAGATATAAAAGAAGTTATAAAAGAAACGTTATAAAAGAAAAGAAGTAAAGAAAAGTAAAAGGGAAAAAAAAGAAAAAAGGTTGTGTGAGACAACATAGGGCAGATTTAGGGGAAAGAGGACAGCCTCGTATTCGCGCTCCGGACTGGAGGGCGTTAGGTGGCACAGGCAGATTCGTCGGATTCCAGGCGGTAGGGGAGCTGGCTGGCAGCGGAGTGGGACCACGCTCTGTTCCCTGCTGGTGTGCTGCAGAGCAGAGAAAAGCGGGGGGCTGCGAGGCCCCTCCAGTGAGGATGGTCCGCTGTCCACCCAGAAGCCAAAGGTTGCGATCCCTCCCTCCTTCCCTCCCTCCCTCACTACCCTCCAGCAGGCTTCGTAATCCATTTCGCCAGCTAATAATTTATGTGGATTTATTTAAATGGATGAAATATGATACCAGTGGGTGGTCTTGCTGTTGCCCCGTTTCATCTTTTAAATGAATTTTAGTCACTAATATTTTACGACAAAAATTTGCATCATTTTATCCTTGACTCCTTCTAAGTGCTGTATCCTACTTAAATTGCAGGTTTTTTCTTTTGTTGCTGTGTACTTCTAGAGTAATAGTGTGTTCAGTGGCTTGCATATTAATTTGGTTAAATTCGTCGCATTGAATGGGTGCCTGCTACTTGTACTTTCTTTTAGTACTTCAGCTTGGGATAGAGGCATTTTTGAAAATCTGGCCTTGCTGTCAGGGAGCTTTTGATTTAGAACCACATTACTCCTGTTTAGCTCATCAATTACTGTTTTACAGTAGCCCAGGTAAACGTTTGGGTGAATGCATTGGAAGCTCGGGTAACACTAATTTGTCGCGCCACTTCCAGGCCCTTCTGGCCATTCTCACTCCTGGTTCCAGATTTGCATCAGATGCCTGTGTGTCTTTTAAAAACGACACACTCTGGCTACTATAAATGAGGCGTACTGAAGGGGTCTTCACATCCATCCGCAGGGTTAAGTCTTACAGAGCAGTGGTTCGGGAATAAAACACTGTTGCATTCACTCTTAATGGAGCTCCATAACTCTGTTCCATTTTAGAAGCTTTTGGTGTGCTCCTTTGACCATGACATAGTCATCTTCCTCAAATCCGCTGGGGCAGCGATGGTAGGGAGTGCATTACAATGAGGTGAACCAACAGGCCACTAGAGTAGCAGCTTTCAGGTTTTAACAGCCAGTGCCTGCAAGCCGGACCAGCCAATATCTTGACTAAATTAAATAGTCTCTGTGCTTAATAATTTGCAGTGGAAAATAGCCTAGATGAACTTCAAAACTGGGATGATAGAATAGCCGTTCTTTTTTAAAAAATTGCCATTTTTTCTTGATCCTTCACTTCTGATAAATCTGCAGATTTTAAATTTACTGTGATGCACAGAAACCTTAGATACGTAACTTTTCATGCGTTTTGCTATAATTTTATTACCGTCTTATATCTGGAGAGATTCACACATTTGGACCCTTAATGATGCTATCAGATTTGGAAGCCTTTCAGATTTTTATAAAACCCAAGGTGGTACCCAAGGCTAGATGGGGACTGGCAAAGAATCCGGTGCCCCTTTCTTAACAATTTGGGGCAGAAAGTGAGTTTATTAGCGCAGGAATGGGCGATATGTAGCCTTTGGCCCTGTATGTTCACCTCAGTTTCAACTAAAGCACTAGGGAGGTTTAGTTTCATCAATAAACTGCTGCAGCATCTTGGAAACAGCAAATTATCTTGGTTAGCTAATTTTTAAGTTTCATTTGTCCACTACACCACTGAATTCAGCAGCACAGTGGTGGTAGGCGTTTGATCCACAGGCAGGAGTAGGGGTGGAACTAGCCCCCCCTTCGCCCCATGTTCCCCCTCTGGCATTGTCCCTCTGAGAAGCTCTACTTGGGCTATCAGACAAGCCACAATGAAAATATTCTATGGGGGTTTTGTTGTTGCTGTGTTCATTTCCCCCTTAGCGCCGCCAGCTCATATCCCATAGGCTGCACTGCCCCAAAGCCTACTCTGCTAATGAGCACAAATGCACTCTTGACTGGAGGCTTCTTTATAGTTGTTTTTTTAAGCCTCCACAGCGATTTGCACAAATTCACCAGTGCAGAGGAGTTACTATGCATTTATCCAGTTCTCCACAAAAGTTAAATAAAATAAAGTTAAATTTGTGAAAGCCTTCTCGTAGGTGAAAAATCCTATTTCCATGAATCTCTGGAATTGAAAAAAGGAAGGTCTCGTCATCCTGGGAGGGGCTGAAATGGAGGGCTAAGGCGACAAGTGTTGTTTCTAGTAAGTGTCACGGAGGAGGGGTGGATGGTGACGCAGGTGGGAGATGGCACCAGCAAGACCGTGAAGGGCGTCCTGGTGTTTCCTGTCGTAGCCCTTTGCCCAGCTGTGCAAATGCCACGCTGCCGAGTTTGCATGTCATGGCAAGCCGCCACAAGCCAGGATTCCTTAGGGTGGCCTGCGTGTCGTTAAACCACTCTGAGGAAGCCACCCTGAAGCAGAACGAGGATGGCAACCCATTATAAGTCGGATCATTTTGTGACTCCAAAGGCAAACATTGAGTTACTTTTATAAGCCACAGAGAACAGCCATCTCCCAACCTGGTACCCTCGCATGTATGTTGGGCTTGAAACATCCTCAGCCATTTTGGGGAGGGCTATCCTAGGAAGCCATCTTAGCATCTTTTTGGTAAAAGATGAAAGGCTGAAATGGTTTGTCGTATTTCTCTGGGCTTGGACATGCTGGCACCTTCATGGGATCCTTCCTGCAGTGAGTTGGTAGGTGTGTCATTTGTCCTAAATTTCATGCTAGTTCCACTAATAGGGGATAACAATAGGATTCTTGACTCTAGGAAAATGTCAGACTCTCGTTAGTCAAGTTGTTAGTGGATTTGGTTCTCATTCCTCTGGGAACATCGCGATTGTATGTCCATACGAAATGGAACGAAAGCGCGAGTTCCTCTGACCTGCAGCATGTATTCATTTCGCTGTGGCTTGTGCAGGTAGCATTCCCCCAACGGGCCGCTCCGTTTCTTTTTTACTTCAGTTGCTAAATTTATAGCAACTGTCTCATTTTGGAGACTAAATGCTAGGTATTAGCCGACTGTTTATGGCTGCAAAAGCCTCCAGCTGGTATTTCAACGGTGGCTTTACCTGCTTCTTTTGAAAACATGTTTGACCTTTCAAGATACCTCTGGATGTAAGGAAGGTAAACGATATAATGCCCTGAGATACGGTTTTAACTAGAGCCTGGGTCTTCCCCACCCCCATTCGTTGGATTTAATGACCCAGCTGGGAAGAGAGTCCAGTCGGCTTGGCTTCCCTCCAAGACTTTCACCATCTGAGCTGTTAGATGCTTCGGAGGGCTCTGATGCCGCTCTGATGCCGCAGCGATAGGAGTACTTAAGAAAGCCATAGAATGCCTCGGATTAGTTGCCTAATTCTTGCACATTTAAAGCCCAGTTCTGCTTCCCTAAGAGTTTGTTTGGGGTTACTACGAGGTATAATGTCACAACCAGGCCCTTACTGTTTAGTTTGCTGCTTGAAATGTGACGAGAAAACGGGTCTTTCCTCTGCTAGTGACTGATGTGCTTGATTTGATAGGCTATGCTCGGTTAGTTTTTCCTAATACACAAAACAGAAGAAAGACCTTGTTTATAGCTTTCTGAACAGTAACAGTGCTAACCAAATATATAGATTACAAAAAGGCTGTATGACTTGTAAATCATGCAGCAGGGGGAGGCTTGTTCCTGTAGGGCACAGTTTAAAATGAATGGACGTTACACAGTAGCCGTGCCTTGCACTATTGAGTGGTTAACCAGAGTGAAAAGACTGGAAGGGTGCAGGGTGATAACGAACTACAGAAGTTGCTGTGTATTCCCTTTGCATCTTAATTGGCATGCAGATACATCTAAGCTGTACACTGGGAATTCTTAACATTCTTCTTTGGTGATACAGAAAGACTTGAAAAGCCTTGTTAGTAAAAATAGCTCTTTAATTATCAAAAATAGATTTATCTCACAATTATGGTGAAGGCATGGCCTGGTTGAATTTTTAGATATTTTCGTAGCCCGAAGCATGTTGCCGTTTGGGAATGGAGAATTTCTTGTTTATTAAATTGCTCATCCTAATGACCTGTACCTAATATTGGTAGGTACAGATATTTGTCATTCTGTTCTGCCTTCTGGGCTTCATATGTAGAATCCCTAACGTCCACACTTATAATTAACAGGTACAAGTATAATATCCCATATTCCACTTTGGCTGGACATGTATAGAAAAGATGGGAAAACATGGGGCATTTTTAGTGTAGCAAGATGGTTAAAGAGTGCAAAGGAATGAATAATGTGGATCCAAACTGGAGTGTACGCTACCAGCCTCTCGTCCGTTTGCAGTGATCCTTCATTTTTATGGCAATAAGTGTGTATTTATTAATTGACCCTCTATCCTCAGAACAAGGTGAATAGATTTGAGCTCATGGCCCTATTAGGCAGATCACTTTTTAAAGTTAAATTTGTGGGGTAATAAGGTTCCTGTATATTGCATTTTGAAAAGTTCTTGTAAATTCTTAGCTGTGCTGCTACTTCTCCTCAGCGTTTCGTATGTTTCATGTTTATTTTCTAAGTTATATTAAATAAACTTCCCATTAGGTATGCAGAGTCTCATTCTTAAAAGCCGGAGGTGAAAGGGTTGATCCGACGTGCTTGCTTCTTTAAAATGTGTGTAAGACTTTCTGATCCCAATTTTGGCCATGTGTTTAGGTGTGGAAGTATGTCCAAAACTGAGGACTCAAATCAGGAGGCTAGGATTCCTGTGTGCTTCAGATTTTCATGGTCTTGGTTATGCATGTCAAGAGAAATGTATCTTGTCAAGTACTACTTGGAAACTTTGCTCTTGTCGAGAAGCAAGATTTGTTTTGTCTTTCTCCTGGAAAAAGGGATATTATTTTGAATGACTCAGTTGAGTTGACAGTATTCCATTCTTTTGTATGAACTGACATAGTATCAGCTCTTGTTGGAGACAGCTCTGGACTCAGGAAAGCAAAGGGGCGTTTGTGCAGCCGTCATGCGCAGTGTATTGGTAAACTGCACATACGCATGAATCTTGCGCCTTAGTGCCTTGCAGAGTTGTTTGAGCACCGAGTGGGTTGCATGCATCCTGAGTTAGCAGAAATGTTGCTTGCACAAATCTATTTCAGTCAATGGGAGCTGGGTAAAAGTGGAGCTTTCTTTAGAAAGGAAAACATTTTGCCGCTTAAATGACATGATGCAAGTGCTTTAAAAGTAGTAACAACCCCCCTACCCTTTCTCTTGATACCAGTCACATAAGTAGCGGACTTCCTAGGTGGAATTTAAAGAGCTGTATGATAGATTTAGTGCATGCACTGGGATTTTTCAGAGTCAGCCCCTCCCACTTACAGCCCTTGAGTTAATTTGGAAGGCTGCTTTCAAAACCAGGAGGACCTCTGGAGTAGGCATTTGATGTCGCAGTAGAGCCCCATAGCATGGTAAGGACAGCTGGAGGAGGACTCGGGCACAAGAGCCGAGAGCAGAAACCTTTGTTTCAGCCTAAGCCAGAGAAGCACATTCTTCTACTGATTGTGAGTTAACCTTCCCTACCCCCAGCCGGCTTTAGAGACGGGAAAAAGCAGGCTATTAATGTGTCATAACTTTGTTAACTTAAGTTTTGCAATAGATTTACTTAAGCTAGAGCATTCATTTGGTTTCCACGAGTTCTTGCCAGCATTCTAAAGATTGCAGAATGAACCATTATGCTAAAAGCACATCAAAGATTTATTTATTTATTTATTTAAGATGGCTCCCCTTCATAGTGGACCTTTACTTAGCCAGCGGTGTGGGTTCTGTCTGCTGAGGATGATACTTGTTGCTCCATAATCCCCCCCCCCATTTAAGAGCAAAAAATGGGGGTCGTGCAGACAGTAGTGCCAATGTGAATTGCGTACATGTTTAGTTTTTCTCCTCATACTGGTAAATTTCCAAAGGGTTCTAGATGTGGGATGACTCTGTGGTTGATGTGCCTGGCCTGAAAACTCATGTACACCCTTTGTTTAAGAATAGCCCATCTGTTGCCTGAGATTAAATGTTTCAGATCCAGATGGTTAAAAGCTTAAACCAGCCTTTCCAAAAATACAAATGACCCATTTCAGAGATTTTCTACACTTGAGCCACTGTGGTGCAGTGAGAAAATTTACGACTCCACGAGGAAATCCTTTCCCATTGTTGCACCTACAGTATATTCAGCCAGCTGAAGCAGCACCTCTTGCGCCACTGTGCTGCAGGGTCACCTGGAGCCGGCTTTATGAAAAGCGATTTTGAGCAGCGTGTCATTCTGAAAGCATGACAGAATGTTTGCAGCATTGCACACCCCTGAAATTAAGTTAATTTGTGGTCTGTTGTAAGGAAAGCACTCCGTTGGGATGTGTTTAATTTTGCACAAGAATGGTATCGAGCAAACCAAGATAATTCAGTCATGGGCTACTTGCAGCAATGGAACATTTCTTGTTTCCACCAATAAAACATGGTAGTATAATGCTGTGTTTCTTGTATTTAATGGCAGACTAACTAGTTTGGCTCCAGTTTTGTGCCACTGCTTAGCTAACTAGCTTTTCACGCTAGTGTTCCCTGTTTTTCTTCCTAGGAGCATTTGCTGTCGAGAGGCTGTCCCTTACCTTCTTGTTTGTTTCTTCGTGCATGTTGTATTTTTGATTTGTAAGCTGCATGTCAGTGATGGTGGGGGAGATACAAATATAGTGAAGAAATAAATACAGCTGTGATGGCACACACAATTGCCGTTTCAGATTTCTGTGCATAACAATATTAAGAACAACTGTTGAAATACTGGAAGGTTCTGTTGCAGATACCGTCTGATAGATGAAAAACATTTTTTGTAAACAGGTATCCTGGATTGGGCAACACATTGTAATATAATGTGTGTTTCATACAGATCGAGGGAGAATTTTTCCGGAATGCTGATCGAGAGGCCCAAAGGCCAAGCCTGACCCTCCGGGGAGCCCCAGAAGGCCGTGCTCCCGTCCCTTGTCCCCAGCCATTTCCTCCAGTCATTCAGTGGCTTCTCAGCTTTTGCAGTTTGTCCCTGTCCCAGAAGACCACAGCCCTCATTTGTTCATTGCCCCACTCACAACTTGTTCAGGACATCTGCTACCTCACCTGGATTAAATGAAAAGGAGAGTAAAGCTGAGAAGACTTCCTCCGGCATCTTCAGGCACTTTCATGTAGATGCTAAATAGCTTGAGGGGTAAAATGGATTCTTGGGCGATGCCGTGGCAGAACCGCCTCCCAGATGGAGTGGACCAGTGTCAAGCGGTGCCCCCGCCTCTCAGTTCGGCCATGGAAGGACTGAATGATATTCATTCATTCATTCATTCAGTGCCTATATAGCCCGCTTTACACATCGTAACTCTCACAAAGCAGTTGTGCAGGGGTTAGGCACAAGCACATATAAAAGTACACAAGTGCTATCAGTATTTACCAGGACTTGGAGAAACTTTCAAGCCAGGAGTCTGTCTAGTCCAGGGTCTGCTCACGCAGTGGCCAGCCCTCTGCTCACAGAATCACACAAGCAAGGCCCTTCCTGCCCAGTTCCCCAGCAAAGGGTGCACTGCCTCGAAGGTAAATTTTTGCAGGGTTGCGATGGAAAAAGCAACAAGAACGGCAATATTTAGGCAGCAGGAGAAAACAGTAATTTTGGAGCGCGTTGAGTGAGCGTGGAATGAAGTGGAACTATTCTAGTCATGTGGCTATTAACTGCTGGGAAACTTATCTTTATTGCTCGTAATTTTTGTTTGTTTCTGATTTTAAGTGTTTACTTGGTACGAAACTTGCTGACACAGTCTTAAATGTTTATAGTTTCATTTTTGAAATACTGCGGCCAAGTCCAAGGAGAAGAATAGCAATGCATCGGGATGTCCCAAAGCCGCAGGATTTCATTAAGCGCACTTAAATAGTTCACCAGATGCCCAGGAAGCATATTTGTGATTAAAGTTTCAGTGGCACAGAAGTTCAGTATCTAGAAAGGTTTATTTCTTTGAAACACCGTACTCAATAAGGGCTGTTTATGTGGCAGTGTGCCAGATCCTGGCTCTTGCTTGCCCTTGTTTAGCTGTATCGTCAATCGGTTGCATGTGTCATTCCGCTGCGTTGTTGAATGACGTTGAATCCCACCTCTTTTCTCCTGCTGGGGAAGCTCCCTGCTGCCCTTCCCAGGCCCGTGGGTGCTTCCCTTTGCCTCCTGGGCTTTCCAGTACCGGCCACCTCAGTCCTTTCCCTGCTGATCCGTGGAGTTTTCTGTTGCGGCTGACTCGTTTCAGGCACTTCCCAGGAGCTGAAGCAGTTTAGTACTGGAGGCATAGGATGGAGCCGGCTGCTGGGATTCTCCAGACTCCGTCTGCCAGCTAACTGGCTTCCGTTGATCTTGCCTAAAGCCATTCCTTGCCGCTTCTGAGGGTATAACCTATCAAAACCGCATCTGATAGGTTGTGCAATCTGACTGCTCTACCTCCATGTGTTGGGTTACAATTTACTCCCTCTGTGACTCACTCTATGCAGGCTGGAAATTGCACTTTAGTCTTTGTACTGGGACCGGCAGGATTATCACACGAACTTGTTTCCATGTTAAGATGTTTTTTTTTCAATTTACTACTTGCGTAAGCCCCCGTGTGTTGCAGCAGCTGCATCTGTGAATTACGCGCCCACAGGCTTTTTGCTGAGTACCTTCACATCTTCCATCGGGAATGGGGAGGAAGGGCTTTGTTGCAAGGGTGGCACATGATGGGCCTGGTTTATAGCAGCAGCTCTAAGGTTCTGTTCTGCACAATGCACCGGTATTCCGGTCGAGGGGATTCAAGTCGAGAGATGCTGCTGGCGAGGCTTATCCCAGAGCTTGCCCTTCAGCTGCAGAACACTCCAGAGGTCCTGAGGCTCAGAGTCCCTGGGGCGCAACCTCTGGTGCTGGCCGGGGTGAGGAAACGGGTGTCAAGAAAGCGGTCTCTGAACATGCCAGAGTTCAAGGGGGCAACCCTGGCGGCGGCCTGGTTCCGTCCACCATTTAGTGCAGTGGTGCTGCCTGGTTGGGAGCCAGCATGCATGCTCGCGCCTGTTTGTTCACAGCCACATGTGGTTTGTTTAATCATGGGGGGGGGGGGCATGATCCATGTGCTGCATGTGACCTGTGCTGCCCACCAGAATTGCTTAATCTTTTAATAAAAGGGCCTGGAACAGCCTTTTGTGCCCTTTTAGTGTTCTGTAGCTGTTCTAGACATCGTTTTAATTCTGTTTTGTACTATTTTGGTGGTGTGTGGGGGAGATGAAGTCTATGGGAAGGGGCCCATTGAGATGAAATTGGCCATAAGTTTAAATTTACCCTGGTTTAAACTGTGGACCTTTGCATCACCCAAATCAGATAAATAGCATGAAAAAGGCTGCTTTTGCTCTGAGCTTTGTAGGCTGTAAACCACCTTTTAAATGATAGGGTGAATTGTAGAGACAAAAACAGATTTTTTTTCCAAGACCGAAAATCTAGTGGCTTATGACTTTTCCTTTTGTTAATACAAAAAAAAAAAAAAAAAAAATCCCAGCTCTTCAGAAGATTCCTCTTGCAGAAGCCCTGGTGAAGGGTGTTTGGGGTTGGTAGAAAACCTCTGAGTTATAACTGCACTCAACTAGGATAAACTTTTCAAGTGACCTTCGATTTAGAGCAGCCTTGAATTTCTAGTTTGTGTCAGCTTCCTCTTTCCCACTTTGCTGTAGCGTTGCAAATACTTAATCTGGTGACTCAGCTAATTTTTCTAAAAACGGCCTCTTAGAAAAGTTGAATGCAGTTAGGATCAAATGCCCCAGGTTTCTTTTTCTAGTTCAAGTGCACAATAGCATTTTCAAACTTACAGCAATCTTTTGTCTTCTGTAATTCATCCAACTGAAGAACTAGTTAAACTGCATTATTCAGCCATCAAAGCAAAGAATAACTTATACTGACTGCAGATTCAAAGTCCACATTCTCTGACAACAGGCATGTTATAACTATGAAAACTAGCAATGTCATCTAGATGCTGGGTTTTTCTTTCTTTCTTTTCCGAATTTTAATACCACAGTATCAGTTTTTATCTGAATTTTAAAAAACACTGCAAGGGTATTTAAACATGTTTAACATGACACAAAACCTACATGACTGACACAATTTCTTATTGCTTCTTAATTTAAGTAAAATCTACTTTTGTATTGAGACCTTGGTTGATGTATCAACAACTTAACAGTTTTCACTGGTGGTGATCCCCTTAAACAGAGCCCACCTGTTCAGGTGGATATTATCTTCCTGATGAAAGGAAAGATAGAGATCATTTTGACCTTAACAGAAAGATAAATTTGGCTTGCTACGTTCTGGGTTTATTTATTTATTTAGTAAGCTTCTATGCTGCCCGTTCTCCGAAGCCTCGGGGCGGCTCACAATAATTGTTGACAATATTGTGCCCATAAAATATCTTTGAAGGGAAGGAAGGATAGCACGGCTGTTTCTGCTGGTCCCGGACTTGCCTTTCTTACTGGTCAAGATGTTCTCTTTTGCATTCTCCTTGTTGATCATGCTAAATCTCAAATTGTGGCCAGGTGGAAAAGGGAGTTCATAAAGTTGACGCGTGGCTAAGCGCCCACAAACCTCAGAAGGTGGCAGTTAATTGGTAGTTAGCGAGGTTTCTGATTGGTTGTGATTAACTCTTGGTTTGTAACTACTGCCAGATAAACTATATGAATCAAATGTGCGTAGCTGTTTAAAACTTTATTGGCATAACCTTTTTCCTGATGAGTAAGAATCCCTGCTTGTAAACCAGCTTACCTGTGTGGCTGCTTTTGCACACTTGTTCAGGAAATCTGAAAATAGGCTTGCCTTTTCTTGTGCACATTTTCAGTCTAGGGTGCTTGAAACATCCTCCAAAGCAAGATAAGCCAGAGCTGAGATACAATGATATCACAGTCCTGAGTCATGTGCAGCATCTCCCTCGAGGAAGCATTCCTAGCGCTTTGGGAACATTGCCAGCTGAATTTTCCAGCAGGCAGCAATCTCAGATATCCAAATGCTGCTAACCTCAAATTGTCGCCGTGGCAAGTATTAAACTGTAACGAATTGCCTCTGTCTTCATAACCGAAGAACACCTCATTTTTTAAAATAACAAAATTCAAATTCAAGTACTGTTAATGAACCACTCTGGTATAGTACAGAGTAGGATAGATCTGTATGGGGGAAGCTTAGATTCAAATTCTTCACGTGTCATGGGTGGCCTTGGGCAAAAATACCTTCAAATAACGAGTTGCTCATCAGTAGCATAAGGATGCATCCATCTGCAATGGTTAATTAGCAGTCGGATAAGACCAGATATTAACGTAGGTTCCATGTTGAATGTATATTTTATTTATTTTCCATGGGATTCAGGTTAGCATACCAGGCCTGTCTGTGCATACAGGGGTGTAAAGAAAGCCAGTAGAAATGTGCCAGTGGCAAAATTTATTCATTGTAATATTTGCTTTGTTCACGACTCCGTCGATTTTTCCTCTGAAGGTTGTCGTGTTGCTTTTGAGACTGCCTGCTGCAAGTCTGAGCTCCTTCACTTGGGGCAACCTGCGTCCCCTTCCGTCCTGGCAGTCTGCCTTATAACCCTCCTCAGTTGTGTTTCCCTCTGCACAGAGCGTGGTGGATGCCACAGGAGAGCAGCCTTAGGGTTCACAACTGCACGTAAAGTTTATTGTGCTGAGTGATCCTAGCCATGCTGGCAAAGCACGGTGGGTCAGCCATGAACAACCCCCTCCAAAAAACACACAGTTTGGGGGACTGGTAATCGCAGTGCTTTTTTTGTCATAGAACGCACCGGAGCAGAGTTCTGGCACCTTTTTTTGACAGATTTTCCAAGTTTTAAAAGTAACTTTTGAAAATTTTATGTTTGGTCCACGTGGATTTGAATCGCCCTGTCGAGCGTAGCAGGTCAGCGGCAAAATCATTAAAACGGTGCATGCGGGCTGCTTGTGTGTCGAGTCTGATGCGTGTGTACTTTGTCCGCGCTGGTTGTGATGCTGCTGCTCGGCTTGTGGCGCTGCTCGGCTTGTGATTGGTCGTGTGGTCACGCACGGAGCTTACTGTGGGTGGCAACCGTTATGTTTCGTTACACAACTGACGTGTGTGGGTGTGTGAACAGTGATTGACTACGTACGAAAGGTAAATAATTTCTTGAGTTCCGGCACCTTTTTTCTTACAAAAAAAGCACTGGGTAACCGTGATTAACAAACAATGATTTGTCAGCAAGGCTAGGTTCACACAGTCACAACAGCCCGTGCTCAACTTGAGTGCTATTGTCACGTTGTGTGAAACCAGCAAGTGTTTTGAAGTGCTTCCAGGCAAGACTTGCTTTGCACTTCCACTCCCTTGTCCATGGCATTTTATTTGCAGTGCGTATGCCGTACCCTCCGATTTGTAGTGCTTTTGTGTTTTCCAACCACCACTTCTATAATTTTCCTCACTGGAAAAAAATCCTTTGAGGAAGAAAAGGTTGAATAGGAGCCTTCTGTCTGGACGTTGCTTGTAAGAGGAAGAAGTGCTACAAAAGAGCACAGCAGTCAGGTGTGCTGCTGAAGCAGTGGGAGAGGTGGGGACGCTGCCCGTGGGTCTGGTTTCCCCCTGCCCCACCTCGCATGCTGCTTTCGGATCCTGTCCAGACTTGCTCTCTTTTTACTGAGAAGGGCTGCATCCTCAAGTAACGTGCAAGGGGTGTTGCTCACTTGCGTTCTGGTGGTGAGGGGCATCCAGCTGCATCGCGAGCTTTCAGAACACAGCCTTGGCGTCAGCTTGAAGGGGCTATTTCACCTTTGCGGAGGTTTTAGTCGCACATTCGAAGCTGAACAGGGACTTCTGTGGGTGCTCTGGCTCGCTCTTCTAACTGTGTTTTTGCTGTACTTTCAAACGTCCTAAGGCCACCTGTTTTTCCTTTTCTCTAGGGGGAAATGCTGCCTCTCCCACTGTGAGGACCCACCGAGCTGCTGTGGATGCCTTCGAGATGGAAGCTGCCACCCTCACTGTCCTGGCGATCGCTCACCTGGATTGCTAATCGTCACAGAACCGTTTTGAGGTGGCACGGGGCCGCAGCGGACAGCAGTCACCTCGGAAGCAGCCCGGCGTAACAGGATGTTTGGACGATGATGATGGCACGAAAGCAAGATGTCCGCATTCCCACCTACAACATCAGTGTGGTGGGGCTGTCGGGGACGGAGAAGGAGAAGGGGCAGTGTGGCATCGGCAAGTCGTGCCTGTGCAATCGGTTCGTGCGGCCGAGGGCGGACGACTTCCACTTGGACCACACCTCGGTCCTCAGCACCAGTGACTTTGGGGGAAGGGTGGTTAACAACGACCACTTCTTGTACTGGGGGGAAGTTGTGCGCTCTTTGGAGGACTGTGTGGAATGTAAAATGCATGTGGTGGAACAGACGGAGTTTATCGACGACCAGACTTTCCAGCCCCACCGCAGCACAGCCCTGCAGCCCTACATCAAGAGGGCGGCTGCAACCAAACTCGCGTCGGCTGAGAAGCTCATGTACTTTTGCACGGATCAGCTTGGGCTGGAGCAGGACTTCGAACAAAAGCAAATGCCGGATGGGAAGCTCCTGGTGGATGGCTTTCTCCTCTGCATCGACGTCAGCAGGGGCATGAACAGGAACTTTGATGATCAGCTTAAGTTTGTTTCAAACCTGTACAATCAACTCACAAAAACAAAGAAGGCAACTGTGGTAGTTCTCACCAAGTGTGACGAAGGCGTGGAGCGGTACATTAGAGATGCGCACACCTTTGCCTTAAGCAAAAAGAACCTCCAGGTGGTCGAGACGTCCGCCAGATCCAATGTGAACGTTGACTTGGCTTTCAGCACTTTAGTGCAGCTGATTGACAAAAGCAGGGGCAAGACTAAAATTATCCCTTACTTCGAGGCTTTGAAGCAGCAGAGCCAACAGATCGCTGCTGCGAAAGATAAGTATGAGTGGCTGGTGAGCCGCATTGTCAAAAACCACAATGAGACTTGGTCGAATGTCTCACGCAAGATGCAGTCCTCCCCAGAGTACCAGGATTACGTCTACCTGGAAGGGACACAAAAAGCCAAGAAGCTCTTCTTGCAGCACATCCATCGCCTCAAGCAAGAGCATATAGAGCGGAGGAGGAAGAAGTATCTTGCTGCTTTGCCCCTTGCTTTCGACGCCCTCATTCCAGACCTTGATGATATAAACCACTTGAGCTGCATAAAAGTGGAGAAACTGTTGGAGACGAAGCCGGACTTCTTAAAGTGGTTCGTTGTTCTTGAGGAGACCCCTTGGGATGCCACCAGCCATATCGACAACATGGAAAACGAGCGCATTCCGTTCGATCTGATGGAGACGCTGCCTGCGCAGCAACTCTATGAGGCCCATCTAGAGAAGCTGAGGGACGAAAGGAAAAGGGCGGAAATGAGGAGGGCCTTCAAAGAGAACTTGGACACGTCCCCCTTCATAACACCGGGAAAACCCTGGGAAGAGGCTCGCAGTTTTATCATGAACGAGGATTTCTACATGTGGCTTGAGGAGTCTGTCTACATGGATATTTATAGTAGACACCAGAAGCAAATTATCGAAAAGGCCAAGGAGGAGTTTCAGGAGCTGCTTCTGGAATACTCAGAACTGTTCTATGAGCTGGAGCTCGATGCCAAACCCAGCAAGGAGAAAATGGGAGTCATCCAGGACGTGCTGGGTGAGGAGCAAAGGTTTAAAGCGCTGCAAAAGCTTCAGGCCGAACGAGATGCGCTGATCTTAAAACACATTCACTTTGTGTATCACCCAACGAAGGAAACCTGTCCCAGCTGCCCGACTTGCATAGATGCTAAAATTGAGCACTTGATAAGTTCCAGGTTCACAAGGCCATCCGACCGGAATCAGAAGAACTTGCTTTCTGATTCCAATATAGACAGAATCAACCTAGTCATTCTTGGGAAGGATGGACTTGCCCGTGAGCTGGCAAATGAAATTCGAGCTCTTTGCACGAACGACGACAAATACGTGATAGATGGGAAAATGTATGAACTCTCCTTGAGACCAATTGAGGGTAATGTCAGGCTCCCCGTTAATTCTTTCCAGACCCCAACATTTCAGCCACACGGTTGCCTCTGTCTTTATAACTCTAAGGAGTCTCTGTCTTACGTTGTTGAAAGTATTGAAAAGAGCAGAGAGTCTACCCTTGGCCGAAGGGACAACCACTTGGTCCACCTTCCGTTGACTCTGGTTCTGGTGAACAAGAGAGGCGATCCCAGCGGAGAAACCCTTCATAGCCTAATCCAGCAAGGACAGCAGATCGCCAGTAAGCTGCAGTGTGTCTTCCTTGACCCTGCTTCTGCTGGCATTGGGTACGGGCGTAATATCAACGAAAAGCAGATCAGCCAGGTCCTGAAAGGCTTGTTGGACTCGAAGCGCAACTTAAATCTGATGAGTTCGACGGCGAGCATTAAAGATCTGGCTGATATCGACCTGCGGATTGTCATGTGCTTGTTGTGTGGAGATCCCTTCAATGCAGAGGACATCCTTCTGCCTATCCTTCAGTCCCAAACCTGTCGACCTTCTCATTGTGGAAGCAGCAGCTCCGTGTTACTTGAATATCCCATAGGACCGCACAAGAGGCGCATAGAACTCTCCATGCTGTCGTACCATTCCTCATTCAGCATTAGGAAAAGCTGGTTGGTCCATGGCTACATTTTGTTTTATTCAGCTAAACGTAAAGCATCGCTGGCTATGTTACGTGCCTTTCTTTGTGAAGTGCAGGATATAATCCCTGTTCAGATAGTGGCACTCACGGACGACTCGATAGATGTTCTAGACAATGACTTAAGTAGAGAACAGTTGACCGAGGGAGAAGAAATTGCGCAGGACATAGAAGGAAAGTTTGCAACCATCCCTTGCAGTCAACCTCGACACAAACTCGAGATTTTTCACCTGTTTTTCAAAGATGTCGTGGAGAGAAAAAACATCATTGAAGCCACTCACATGTACGATAATGCTGCCGAGGCCTGTAGTACAACAGAGGAAGTGTTCAATTCTCCCCGGGCTGGCTCACCTCTCTGTAATTCCAACCTCCAGGATTCGGAAGACGACATTGAGTCAACCTACAGTCCTTTCAGAGAGGACTCATCCATGCCCGCGTTGTCCAAAGATCTTTCTAAACTTTCCATGGAACTGGAGGGGAATGACGTTGCTGTCTTTTCCGTTATGAGCACTTTTGAAAGCAAACTGAACAACAAAGTACCTCCGCCAGTAAAACCAAAGCCCCCTGTCCATTTTGATATCACAAAGGGGGATCTCTCCTACTTGGATCAAGGGCACAGGGATGGGCAGAGGAAGTCCGTTTCATCCAGCACCTGGCCCCCCGCAGATGGCTTTGACCCTTCCGATTATGCAGAGCCCATGGATGCAGTAGTGAAGCCAAGAAATGAGGAGGAAAATATTTATTCTGTGCCTCATGACAGCACCCAAGGCAAAATAATCACCATCCGCAATATCAACAAGACCCAGTCCAACGGCAGTGGCAACGGGTCAGACAGCGAAATGGACACGAGCTCCCTAGAACGTGGCCGGAAGGTGTCCGTCATTAGCAAGCCAGTGTTGTATCGGACACGATGCACCAGGCTGGGGAGATTTGCGAGTTTCAGGACCAGTTTCAGTGTAGGGAGTGATGACGAATTGGGGCCTATTAGGAAGAAAGAGGAAGACCAGACTTCCCAAGGATATAAGGGGGATAATGCTGTGATTCCGTATGAAACTACTGACGAAGATCCACGGAAACGAAACATCCTGCGTAGCTTAAGGAGGACAACGAAGGTAACTTTAATGACTTCTGGTGTGTTTTTAACGTCAAATGCTGTGGCTTGGCAGACTTTTACTGCCAATCCAGATTAATTGCTTTGGAAAATAGGTATCTGTGCAGGGCATAGGGGTGCGAGCAGAGAGGCTGGGTCTGGGGGAAATGCCACATCCGCAAGAACATTATGCACCTGTTCAGGTCTTTGGGGGCAAAAATAGAGGTGGAGTGCCTGTGTTTTAGGAAAATTTCAGGTGCCGTGACCGGTTTGCATGTCATGGCAAAAGCTTCGGTTCTTTAACCTGGGAATTGACAGGGTAGCACTGCCTGTATTTCCCCCCGCCCCCTCACCTCTTTGACTTCCAGTTGGAAACCCAGAAACCCGGCACTGGCTCTGGGTGGTTTAACCCGTAGACAACCCTGAATTCCAGGTGTGGACATTATGAAAGTGCCCACGAGCAGCGAGTGCCTTGTGCTCTTAGCTGAATGTGAAAGTGAGAAGGTGGGGCAAGCACGTTTGCCAGACCCGTGTTCACAAGTAGCCTGTGGTTGGCTAACCTTGGGTTTGGTCATCTGAACCTGGCCGGCGTGTTACATCTGTGGGAGATAGTGCCAGCTCTTTTCCTTTGCCTGTTCAGCTGTCTGAGCACTCAACAAAACCAAAGGGTGTTGACCAACTTTTCTGGGGCTTGCTGTAAAGCTAAAGGAATTCAGCATTTTCACTCTCGTCTTTTTACTGCATCAGTAAAAATTATTACTGCATCAGTTCCGATTGTTGCTGGTAAACTTCTCTAATCAACATGATAGAATTAATGTGTCCGCTGAAGAATTATCTAAAATGTGTTGTGATAAAAGTTTATGTATTTCCCTTCCATCCCTCCAAGATCCTATGTTTCCTTTTCAAATCCATCTTCTGCAAGAAATTCATAAACAAGAAGAAGCTGACCCTGTAAGGAGTGGTGAATTTTGATGTTGTCTATTGTGCATGTGAAGCCTGTGTTTAAACTTCTATTTGGGAACTTCATTATTGTAAAATGGAGCCACTTACAATATCCCACCCACATGTGTGAGCAGATGACAGTTTTTAGCCTTGCAAATAGGATATATGGAGAGAGCTGGTTTTATGTAAGTTTAAGATAACTCTCTTCATTTGAAACTCTCTTTCTCTGAGTTATTTTCTTAACCTGGACTTTTTGTGGGGAGATTTTTTCATTGCAACACAGAAAGCTACTGAAGAGAAGTAAGTTCATTTCTTTCATGCGAAGACTTTTGTCTCTTTAAACAATGTCGTGACTGCTTTGCAAAACAGTGGCGATTTCATACTTGTAGCAGCTGTCCCCTGCCAGCCGGGTATACTTCTCTTCATTGGCATTGGAGTCCTGTTCCTGGAAGAGAGAAAAACACAAAGGCAGGCTGCATTGGTGAAACACTTTTTGAGAAAGATTGAATAATGGGTTAGAGCTTTCTTTTTCTAGTTTCAAAATATCTATTATATTTCCTCCCAAAATCTGTTATGGCTTAATACAGTTGAAAGCTGGAAGTAGAAAAAGCTTCAAAGCTATTTTTAGAGAACGATTCCCAGTCATGAATTCCACAATGGTTTCTTGGATCTCTCAGTAGGAAAACAACCCTTGATTAGAAAGAGTGTGAATATCATTAACTCTTCCCTTCCGGAGCAGGACAGCGAAACCTGTGCGGGCCGTATTTGTGCTATGGCACCTGTCTGAACTGCCAGTGAAGGGAAGAGAGGAAATTTAAAAGTACGGGGTGGGAGGAGGTAGCCAACTTGCTAATCAGCTTCAAGAAGCACGGAAGCCGTTTCTAGAAGTGTTCGCTTACCATCAGAAAATGAACAAAAACTATGACTGGAATGCTTTAGGAGGGAGGAGCTCCGTAAGGGGCTGAGCGCAGGGGAAGGTGCTTAGCCGCCATATAATCAGCAGAGGGAGCACAAGTTAACTGCCAGACACGATTATTAAAGCCTTAAGCTGGTGCAAGAACAGCTAAGTGAATCGAAAGCCTTTGTCAAGCTCTCTTGAAAGTGCAGGAAAGCTTCTCAAATGCTTGCTTAATAAGGGTTGGGGACGGGGGAGGCAAAGCGGGGGAACCGTGTTGCTTCCACAGAAGGAATAACAGCATGGAACTTAGTGGCCCCACATTTAAAAATTGCAGATTAAACCAAAAGAGCTGGCCACGTTGGTATTCTTGTGAGCTGCCGGTGGAGCAGCAGGTCGCTTTCGTGGGCCTTCAGAGTAACGGGTATTAATTTCTTCCATTCTTCCTGATGTGGTGCTCAGCCTGTCATGTCCGTATGCTCTGAAGCAACTCGAGGTTCCAGGGGCTGCACCTCCTTGCCAGACAATCAGGCGAGCTCAGTAACAGCGCTTGCCCACCGGCAGTGCCCCCAGCGACACATGCCCACCCTTAATCGCAGCAGGTGCCATGTTAAGGTCGGCATCGCATGGATGTTGGGCAGGCACCATCTTTAAAGGAGCAACCGCTGTCGCTCCGTGTGGGTAAAACCGGGCTTGAATTGGCGTGACTTGTCCGGGTTGGTGGAGCATTTTCCTTCTCGGCAATTAACCCGCCTTGCCTCGGTGCCTAATTTATAAAATGAGAGGCTCTGTAGTGACGGCCTTTACCCTCTCACCTAGAATTCTTCCTGGCTCTCAAGATGGCGTTCAGGTGGGTCACATCCTGTGTGATGAGGAAAAAGTATCTCTGCGCAGGCTTGGGGTCACCAGTTTTTCAGTGGATGGAATCTCTCCCTTGGCGTCTATTTATGAATTTCTTTTCTTTATATATAATGGAGGAGTCGGTGTTCCCTCTGGTTATGATGATATTTCTTTTTAAGTAGTTAACATAAAGACATCTAACTTACTAGATTATTTATTTATTTATTTATGGATTTATATCCTGCCTTTTTCCTCAAAGGGCTCAAGGCAGCTTACATCATTCTCCTCCTCCATCTTATCCCAACCACAACAACCCTGTGAGGTAGGTTGGGCTGAGAGTCTGTGACTGGCCCAAAGTCACCCAGTTGGCTCCGTGGCCGCGCGGGGACTAGAACCCAGGTTGTCTGAGTCCCAGTCCCATGCTCTTAACCACTACACCACTATAAAGGAATTGTGGCAGAAAGTTCTGAAATGGTTTTAGGAAATGCCATTTTAAAGGGGCTGGTTGAGCTTAGCAAATACCCTGTGGCCACATTTCTGACTTTTACCAGAGAGTAAACTGGTAGAATTCTACAAATTAATTTCTTGATACCTCCCTTCATGGTAGCGCACTTGCTTCAGGCCAGACAGTGGTCCTTCTAGTCTTTCCTGTGCACTGGGAGAAAAACTGAGCTGAAATAGTAGTTTGCTGAAAGGCGCACGGAGCGCCTGTTCACTGAATTCCAGGAGCCGATGCAGGCAGAGATGACAAGCGCGTCCTCTGACTCGCGAGTTTGGTTCGTTCTCTGACATCGTAACTTCTGCGCAGGCTTTGCACGCATCTCATGGACGTCTTGCCCTGCTTTTAGCTCAGTCATACACTGCTGGTATCTTGCCTCTTCTGACTCCCTGGTATTACAGAATGTACATGCACTTTGTTCCATAGATAAAATGAGCTCCCAGTGCACGTTTCCTTTGCCGTGCATATAAGCAGCTCCCCGGCATCCCTGCCTGTGCCGGCAGCAGGCGGGACGGTAGTGTCAACAGCCGTATGACCCACGCTGCCTGGCTAGGTGCTTAAAGCCCCCCATGTCCCACAGCTGCATCAGGCCAGACTTCAGGTGCCTGCAGCATGGCTTCCTATCTGCTTCTGTCACTGTATTGATTTTGTTCGTGATAAATCTCTCCCTCTTTTCATCCGCCTTCCGAGACTGAAAGTTAAATAGCTGATTCAACACTAAGTGTGAGCCTATTGTGAATAGAAACAGTAACTTAATTTCCTCTAATTTTCCCAGATGATGCAGCAGAAGAACCCTAACAATGCATGCTGACCATGGACTATAAATCCCTTAACCCAGTAAGGCAGCGTGGATGATAGTTAAGAAAGCTACCCAATTTCATTCCGCTGAAAGTAGCTAATTGGTCTTGGTCACACATCGCCATTGGCAGTCATTGATCCGCATGTTGACAGCCTCATTAAAAACCAAGGATTGAATTGACTGCAAAAGTCTTATCTGGATGCTGGACAGCACTGGGAGAGACCAGCTGGACCATACCAAGGCCTGTCTCGTCCAGCATTCTGTTCCCACAGTGGGCAACCAGATGTCAATGGGAAACCCACACGAAGAACAGAACGTGCCCTTAATGAAGCGGAAGTAACAGTTTGGAAGTGCTGAAAAACCAAACTGATTTCATTCACTTGTAGGTGATAATCCAGCTCTTCCCAAAAGGCAAGCGTATATTTGCCTCTTTCCTATATTTCTGGTCTTCGTTGCCATATTTTTGTGCTACTGGATTGTGTAGACTTAAAAATCATTCTCCTTTCTAGTAGGAAAGATTCTCCTAGATTCCTTAGAACTATCGTTCTAATGCAGACTTCTGTTTAGCTACCTGCCTGCTCATTTACAGGTGACAAGTAACTCCATCTCGGTGGGAGAGCACCCACGTCGCTCCGTCCCTCCTCCACCTGTCTGCAGGGGCTCCCTTTATGGTTGCAAGAGAAAGCAAGCCGCTCCCTTTGCAGCCCGCACAGAAATCACGTTGGCTGGCAGGACTAGGAACGTTGCAATGGCTGATCGCTCCGGCACCATCTCCCTTGGCAGAAAACTTTGGAAAAACCAAGCGGCCTCATGCTCGTTTGTTCAGGGTGCATACTGTTCTGTGAAGGAAAAGGATGTACCTCATTCTCTCTGTTTAGGAAGGGCAACATTTTCGCTTTTATGACAAGGGGGTGTTGAATAAGCCTGTGGACAAGGCTTCAGCCAGTATGAAATTAGAAAACCAGTTTCTACTATGTTGATGGCAGCCGGTATCAAAAGAGTTAATTATGTGTTGCAAGTGCTTTGTATGATTATGATATGATTTCTTCAGTGCTAAGGAACGCAATGTATGCACAAGAAAGGCTTCTGGAGGATGCTCTGGGGAGCAAGGTTTTCTTGAGCAGTCACTGGCGGAGGACCCTCAGAGATTTGCATCAGCTTCCAGACAATCAACCGTTTGCTCTTCCTGAGGGAGGGGGAGCCCCAATCCTCTCGGTCAGATTGAGGATTCTTTTGTAAACCTGTTTTTTTTTTTTTTGAGGAATTCAGCTAAAGGAGGGTTTAGGAAATGGAGTACCACTTGTAATTTTGGGTGGAAAGCTGAATTCCTGCTAGCATGAGGAATATATGGTGTATTTCTCACACTCCACCCTTTTCTCCATGGCTGTAGCCAGGAAACGGGAGTCCTGAGCCAGATTCCAAATGAGTCTGTGACATATTTATAAATTATAAATAACATTCTCTTCAGTCTTTTTTTTTTTTTTTTGCAAGTCTCTGAGTGCTGTTGTTCAAACACCTGCTGCTTTTATGGACTCTGCAAGCCCGCTGGAGGGAACGGGGGGCCGGCTCCCCCCTTGCAGCCAGCGCAGCTCCGTCCTCTCGGATAGTGTGAGGATGTGTCCAGTTCACCCGTGGCCCACTCCGCGACTCTGCTCTCTGTTGACAGCTTATGATGGGCCCATTTTGGGGTTCTGAACATGCAGGAGCCCAGAACGCCATGTTGTTCAGGGACTAGTGAAGTCCGTTTGTTGTAGGTTTACTTATTTATTTTTATTTATTTGGAATTTTTGTATGCCATCCCATTCGTATAAGCCTCGGGACGGCTTCCAACATCATAAAAAAATAAACATACAAATACATACATGTAAGGATAGAAGGATGTGGCTTCTGGCTGAAGGATTTGGTCGGTGACCGTGAGAGGCGCCCAAGAGGCTGGCTAGCTTAGGTCAAGTCATACCATTTGTGCCTCTGGGCCCAGTTTTGCAGCGCCCCTGGGGTGTCAAGCCAGTGTCTTTCCTGTAACCTTCAAGCCCCAGAGATCGAACGTGGAGCTTTCCGGGCCCTTTCCTGCCACTTAGCTGTGCTCCGTTTCTTGGGCCGCCTCGTGCTGATGTGTGATGGACATTGTAACCTAAAGGAACGGGGGCGTGAAGCCTGGCACTCACCCTGGGCTCGGGGGGATTTTGGGATGGTGAAGTGGGAAAGGAGGGGCCCCAGAGTCTGCGCTGTTTCATTTCAGTTGCTCCAAGCTCTCCCTGCTAGGTTTGTTTGTTTGTTTGTTTGTTTTTCGATTTATACCCTGCCTTTTTCCTTCAAAGGGCTCAAGGCAGCTTACAGCCTCCTCCTCCTCTATCCTATCCCCACCACAACAACCCTGTGAGGCAGGCTGGGCCGAGAGCCTGTGCCTGGCCCAGAGTCCCCCAGTGGGCTCCATGGCCGAGCGGGGACTCGCACCCGGATCGCCTGAGTCCCAGTCCCGTGCTCTTCACCACCACACCGCCCTGGCTCTCTCAAGGTTGCTCGCCTCAAGGGGGGGACTAGGCCTGCATTCTGGCCGCCCACCATTTTGTCCATGCGGCTTGGCCCCTTGGCCCAGGCTGGAGAAGGCCGCAGCTGCGCCTGGCACCTCGCACAGCCCCGTGAGGAGTTCTGGCCATGCGTTCCTAGTTGGACTTGCTCGGCCAGCTCCTGGGGGGATTCTTCCCAGAGAAATGAGGCTGTGGCTGCCTCATGTGTCCCCGTTCCATTTCACTCTATTTTCGGCCTTGAAATAAATGCTGCAGAAGCAGGGGGAAATTTGCAGCTTCCAGAGTTGTATTAGGCTTTTCCCCTGCTGTGCTGTACATCATTAAAATGATGTACAGTGTGACATTTTTCACTGATGGGAGACATCTCAATTTTTCTTCCCTATCTCATCTGAGTGCTAGACCTCTCTCCCTCTTTTATTTCTGAGGTGCTGATTGCGGAGCGCCGGTGCTTTTGAAAGCCCTGGTTTTCTTTTGTTATTTCTCAAGGCCATGATCAAATGTGTAGTGCTCTTTGTACTGAGTGTTTGTTAGTGGTGGCTTTTTTGTAGTTACAGGGCAACATCACAGCACTGCTGCCAGCAGTTTTCTAAAGGTTGTGGATTGAGCTGCTTTAATCTTGAACCATAATTTGCTGTGGCTTTAACTTTGCATATGCCCATTTTCAAATTTTTCATATGCCTCGTGTTTCACAGCACATGGCAAACTGTGTCACCTCTTTTATGTCCCCTTGTCAAGGAACTTGAATGTATTTTATTCATTGAAGTCAATGATATTTGTAAATAACTCTCAATATTAAAAGTGCTGCTGATTTGTTTCTTGCGCACATACCCAGTGCAGGAAAATACATAAATTACTATATATTGAACTGAATGCACAGATCGCACTTAGGCTGATGAGTGGTTTCTCCATTAGGGAGGGTTAAGTTTTGGTTACTTGGTTTATTTCTGTAATGTACTGTGTCACCTTTGGGAGAACGGTTCTTCTCTGAGGTGCTGGTCCAAAAACAGTCTGGTCTGTCTTTGACTTCTCTTGTTGGAAGCCAGCATTGTTCCGAATATCCTCCTGTCACTCGTGCTTGAGTGGAGGAAGTTGTATGGAAACAGACTAAACAGGAAGCGATCATTTTCAGTTAGGAAGGGGGCATAGACAATGGCGAGGGGGAAGAGGGAGAAGTTTCCTGAGGTTACATGGTTCCACAGATGTCTTCAAGGGAAGCCAGCTCGCTCCTAGCCAGTGACCCCAAAATAACAAAGCACCTGCCCTCGTATAATGCTTATCAAGCTGGAAGCCTCCTTCCAATTGAGTCATACACCACATTGTGACTTTTCAATTCTTACAGTGTGTCCATCTTCCACAGGTTTCCTGTCAACTTCCTCATCTGGCAAGAATGTTGTGAACTATTTTTGAGATGGGGTGTAATCACCGCTTTCTTCTTGAACTTATCTCAGAACTGACAAAGGTCGTCTTAAAAATACTGATATTAAGGGCTTCCATCACTTTCAGAATTCTCTCTCGGGGGAGAGCTTGCAAAAGCTCCCCCATCACGGGGTGGCAATAGCATCTTCAGGCAAATTCCAGGGCTGAGAAGATATTAATGAGGGATTACCTTGCCTCTTAGCCCTCTCTTTCAGTTTTTTAATATCTGGTTACCAAAGGTCAACCAACATATATCCAAGGAGACCATGACGGAATCATGCTTTTGCCCAAATGCAGCTGAGTGAGGGTGTATGTGGATTTTTTTTTAATTTATTTAGAATTTTTGTACGCCGTCCCATCGCATAGCCTCGGGACGGCTTACATAAAATAAATAAACATAATACAAATAGTATAAATAAAATCCAGATTCACCCTGGCTGCAGATTAAAACCTATAGATGATATTAAAAGTTGTTAATATATTGTTTAAATAAAAAGGTCTTAGCCTGGCACCGAAAAACAAATAACGAAGGCGCCAGGCAGACCTCTCTGGGGAGCGCATTCCACAGATGGGGCGCCACCGCAGAGAAGGCCCTCCTCCGGGTACTTTGCCTCCTGATGTCTCTCACGGAGGGCTCCCGGAGGAGGGCCTCTGCTGCTGATCTCGGGGCGGGAGGGGATATATGGATGTAAGCGCTCCTTTGGGTAACCAGGCCCCAAGCCATTAAGGGCTATATAGGTGATAACCAGCACCTTGAATTGAGCCCAGACTTCAATGGGGAGCCAGTGAAGCTGGTAGAGGACTGGGGTTATGTGAGAATAATGCCCAGTCCCTGTCAGCAACCTGGCTGCTCTATGTTGCACCATCTGAAGCATCCGGACTGTCTTCAAGGGCAGCCCCACATAGAGCGTGTTACAGAAATCCAACCGGGAAGTAACCTGTGCATGTCGCTGTCGCCAGGCAATCGTCCTCAATTGAGGCTATACTATGGGAAGCGCCCTACCATGTGATTGCCATCCTGTGTGTTATGCCTGGGTGGTTTGTGCTCTGTGGTGAAAAGCTCAGGAGCAAAAATTGCGGGGGTTCCCCCTCCTCATTGCGCTGGAGCCCAAACCCAGATCGCCCCCTTCCTTGGCAAAAGCAGGTCTGAGGGAGAGCTGTTTGCATGTTCTCCTCATGGCGTAAGAGGCTGCTCTTTCTGGGACATGCCTCCAATAGCTGAGCCGCACAAGAGCGGAAGAAGACCGGGCCTCAGAGCTTGGCTTGACCTGTGGCGTTACGTTCTCGTAACTGTCGCTCTATACAGTTTTTGGCACATCACTGCTTGAGAATAAGACCTGCTGAGAGCAGAACAACGTACTTGCTATTCTTTATCCATTACGAGAAAGGAATACTGGTTTCATAGCACTCTTTCCCGAGTTTGCATCCTAATCCGAGGGGTGAAATGCAGAATGTTCCTTGTTAGGGTTCTGTTGATTTTTTGTTCTGTTCTAGTCTCTGTGGCAATCAGGTGTAAAAGGTACTCTGGGTGCAGACGTTTGTCGCAATTAACCTGTTATGTGTAGGGTTTGCTGTGACAGGCTGTGCATTACCTTTCAGTTTAACATTGAGTCAGTCTCTGTATCCGTATTTATATCAAAACACTGTATGTAGTCATATGCATTCACATTAGATCTATGTAGCAATAGCAAGTATTACAATTTGAGCCTGTATTTGTATTTAGCAATATAGTTTGTATTTGCTTTACCAGTCAACTGATTTTAAAGTTAAATCTGAGCTCTTTTTTTTAACCTTTTGGTGACTTTGATGCAGCCTCATTAAATCCATCGCTTCCTGATTTATAGCTTTGTAAGTGTCTGACTCTATTAATTCTTTTCTGCAGAAACCAAAGCCTAAGCCTCGGCCATCTATCACGAAGACTACATGGGAGAGCAACTATTTTGGGGTGCCTTTGATCACTGTAGTGACACCAGAGAAACCCATTCCCATTTTTATTGAGAGATGTATTGAGTACATTGAAGCAACAGGTAAGCTTTCTGTATAGCAACAGGTGGCAGGTAAACACTAAGATCCTAGGGCAGAATCAGTTGGGTTATCTCCCTAATTAGCACATTTCAAACAATGAGGTATTAGTAAAAGTGTATATTGCTCCATTTGTACAGGCAGGCAGAGGTGGGAAATACAGAAGCGCTGAATACTCCTGTGTGCATCCTTTTTGGAGGAATGGCTTGTATAGTTTACCGTTATAGTATACCTATAGCTTAGCTTTGAAGGAAAGGTTGATTCAATGTTATCTCCGTTGTGGATCGTACTTTGGTTTAAAGGACATTTATTCATTTATTATTTATTTAACACTCTTATATATGCTGTCACCACATGCCTTGGCATCTCAAGACGGCTCACAAACGTACAATTAAAGCAATAACAAATTACATAAAATTATATAAAAACAAAAGAGCGACTGTTAACGATAAAATATTAATTTTTAAAACAGCAATTAAATAAAAAGGTTTTAACCTGGCGCCGAAAAGAATATAAACTCGGCGCCAGGCACACCTCTTGAAGGAGCGCATTCCGTAATCTTTTGATGTCACAGAGCACATGGCTTCTTTAAAAAGGGCCCCCCAAAACCATAACTGTACTCAGAATTTCTTTGAGGAAGTTCTGGAACATGATTGTACTAAACATTTTTTAAACGTGGCCTTTTCTCACCTGTATTCATAGCCATCACCTTTTTTTAAGTTAAAGACTGAATGTTTCACAGATTAGCATCGACAGAGAAAGAAACGGTCTTTGTTCAGCAGTTTTTTTAACTTAATGCCATCTAAGCTTAAGCAGGTCTGTGGGTGAATTACATGTTACTTCAGTTTGTTTTCTGGTAGGCTGAATTTTCAGTAACATCTAATCTCTTTGTTTAAATCTTCATATCCTAGTTGCTGCCAAAACATAATGTATTTCTCACTCCAGAGTAGGTCATCAAAAGTGTAATAACACGATACTGATGGTTTTGTTTTATCAGGTGTAGAGAAATAACTATATTCGTATGGAATGTCAAAATGAATTCCTTCTTAGAATGAATTAATTCTAATGAATTAATTAATTACATTTCTATTCCACTCAATAGCTCATCTCTATTTTGAGCAACTAACATCTGTAGTTCCTTGCGAGGAGAAACTTTAAGGACTCTCCATCTCTTACTGTGGCTTAGCTTCTGCATCTAAGAATGTTGTGATACAGTTTTTTGTACAGTTCCATTTTGCTCTGAGTGTTAAGTGAATTTTGACTTCATTGCTGATTTTCGCCTCTGCCGCTTGCTTTTAGCCTCCTTCAATAATTCATAGTGTATGATTGGTTTTTTCAGTGAAATGGCAAGTATACAAAAAAATCATATTCCTTTGATCTTATGTTTTATGGGATAGTAACTTGAATTCTGTTTGCAAGAGAAAGGAGCTTGCTCTGCATTGTGAAACTGGGGTTTTCTATTCTTAAAGATAAATCAGAAAGTCTAATCTTAGAGAGAGATTAGACGTTCCTTCTGTCTGCAAAAAGCTAGTGTAGTGTAGATAGGCCGAGTAAAAATATATCTGTTCCATTAAGCAACACATCCCAAGCAATGATGGGAAAACTTTTGCTGTGCAACACATTTATTTTAAAAAGATTCTCTCACACAAGTGGACTGACATGTTCCTTCTCTGCTTAAAGGGAACTCAAACCTTACGACAGCATTGCCGGCAATTCATCTTAGTGGCAAACCTATTTCAAACATCCTAAGTATTTTTAGGAGAGCCGTCTTCCCAGAAACAGGTCCAGATAAAATTTGCTAACAGTGGATTTGAATTGTACTATTTGACATACCCATAAAGGGAAATCATATATACCAAAAGCAAACTCATTTTCTGTGTGCAAATTCTTATGTAGTCCAAAAGGCACCATCCACATACAAGCGATAGGCATCGCCAGACACGGGAATTCCAGGTTTTTCAGACGCAAGAGGAACAAAACAGCTTAGGAGGGGGAGAGAACAAGAGAACACCAAAACTGTCTGATGAGGACTGAACATGCTTAGAGGACCTGGAATATTAGTTTATTTGTTTTGGCAGGAAAAGGGGAAATGGAGTATCTGTGGAATGTGCCTGTTCAGGAATTTGGTCAGGTCCTACTTAAGGATAGAAAAATGTATATTGGATACACATGGATCCTGTTTGCATGATCATAGATCGTTGAGTTTGTTGTCCTGAATTGGCAGCCCCTGTAACCACAGGGTGGCTCTCCTTGCTTCTTTGCTCTCCTTATTTATTTGGCTTCACAGTCTCTTGGATAATTAGCTGCTTTCTTGGAATGGAAAACTGTGTTCCTCTGTGCTTAATTGTGATAATGATGGTGTTAGCACACTAAAAATTAAGTCAGGAGCTCCTAATCAGGCTTTCCTGCTTTGCTTCTGTCTCACTTCGATCTCTGACTTAAAAGCTGCTGGCACTGGAGCAAAATGAAAGATTTGCACCATGGCTTGTTCTGGATTTCCTGAGCAGATCACAGCGCTCCATTCGGCAACGGAAAGTCTCCCGTCACCTTCACAGCTGAGGTTGCACAGGCCTCTTTACGTGAGATGCCCAGGTCATCAGAGATAGCAGGTGGAGCGCAGTGGTCAGCGTCCCCAGAATAAGTTTCAGTGCCTTTAAGGGGCCACCTGGGATGTGGTTCCTGCTGCAGCCTCAGCAGCAGCTGAGTGGACACCCAGCACGGCTTCTTCTAAGAGAGCTCAGTCAGGGCTCCGGTGAACAAATCTCCAAATGAAAGGAATGTTTGCATACATGTTGAACCAGCTACCGAGATCTTGATTTCTGGGTGAGTTAAAAAGCATTCCTCTATGGTGTGGAAAAGAAAATGCCAAATCCTAACTGATACGCCCCTTCTACAAACTGAAAGGATTCATCCACGTTGCTACTAAACGTTGACTTAAACTATTGACTAAAAATGCTTCATGTGCTGCTTTCTGTCCTGGCAGGATGTGAATTTGGCATTTTAGGCTGTTCTGTGGATATCACGACTATATTGCCTTTTCTCTAAGTTATGCATAGATGTCCTGGGTGTTGAAATGTCAAAAGAATTCTAGGTGCCTGCCTTGTACATAAAAGCAGTGTCTGTTTTTCTTGCTAACTCCTCCTCCTCGTGTCTTGTGAGATCAGAAAGATGATCCATGTTACATGGAAAGCTGCTGCTTTCAGTTGCCTCTAACGTATTTGGCAGTAATACATTCAGACAGTATGGTATAAATAGCTACAAGAACAAGGCTTTTTTAGCGTTTCTGTGACTTGTTGTCCGAGTAGGACGAAATGCCCTGTAGATAGCATCACAATTCTTTCTCTTCTAATGCAGAATTCCAAATAGTCTCCTTTTTCCTGTGAAAGAGACCCATCTTTTGACAGGTTTCATTGCTTGGAGCCCAGCCAGTGGAGGAATAGCAGAGTGAGAGCCTGGCAAAACTATTTTGAATTCTTAGGCATTGCTTTCCTATTTGTGGAAAACAGCTTGAGCTCTTGGGGCACCCGTTCTCCAGCGGCTGAACAAATACTCCACATTCCTGGGTGTCAGCACAGAATCTAGAATTGTCCAGGCTGTCTCCGGGTGTCGGGATTTTCCTCTCCGGGCACGTGCAGCAGGGAGAACGCAAGGCTTATTGCTTGGACCATAGAACTCTGCCAGAAGGAGCGCCAGCATGTTAACTGTGCCAGTCTGGGGCGCAGGAGACCCGGGTTCTGGTCCCCGCCATGCCATGACGCTCATCGTGTGACTTCAGGCCGGCCACAGATTCTCAGCCTGAGTCTGCCTCGCACGCTTCTGCAAGAACTCTTCCTCATCTTGCACCCTGGCCGAAGACCCTGGGCGTGATCCGAGGGGGACTGCCAGTTCCATCAGGGCCTTGCGCCGCTGTAACCTGGCCCAGCTCATCGCGCCCTACGCTCTCCTCTAGCGTCACACTGCAGGGGAAGATGGGCACTGATGCTCGAGCTGCTTTTCCAGGAAGGTCGTCAGCCACTTTTAAGAGAACCCCAGTGTAACATGACGCTTTAGGGTTCCTTGAAATGCTGATGGAAACTACTTTATCTGGTTAAGACGTGGCGCTTGAGGCATCCCGGGTGATAACAGTGATCAGACTGAACATGGCACGTGGATCAGGAGCTGCGGGTTCGTTTCCTTTTCAGCCATTATGCTTATTTTATGGGTTTGTGGTGAAGATACGGGGTTGGGGAGAAGCGTGTGCCCTGTTTCAAGCTTATTGGAGGAGGGGTGGGATAGTGATAAAAATAATATTTAAACCTCTTGCACCTGAGTTGTTTAGAGTAAAAAATCGAATGGCTGTTTTTCAGTGATGGCTTAAAGCTAATTCACTAGTTAAAACCCCACCTCATCTGAGCGCCTTCCAAGCTTCATTCCTCATCAGCTCACCTGTTTGCTGCATCAATAATTGACGTATAATGTGCCTAACTGTGGAAGTTCAAACGGAATGCAGATCTTTTTATCCCCTACAGCAACAGTGGATGCAATTGGATAACATCTGTGGACTGTATTAATATTTAATTTCCAGCCAGGTTGATCTTGAAGCCTGAAAAGAAATTCTTGCATATGTCTGTCCCCTTAGGATAAATGCTCGATGAACCTTGGGGCTGGAGCTGCTGAGCTTTGTGGGTGCACGAGAGGTCCGCTCATTTACAGCGAGAGTGAACAGGCCGGGTCCGCCGCTGCGTGGCCCTCGGTGTTCACTTCGGGGGCACTCCTGTGCTAGGTTAGGCAGAAAGGAGGGCCCTGTTTTCGTCCTGACGTTGCACCGGAGAATGCTGCTAGCTTTCCTGCATAGTCCCCATCCCTCCTTATAAGGAGGGATCTTGGCTGTGGTATCGCGTTGTGGTATGAGTGGTATTTGTTTGTGGCTTTGTGTGGTTACTTGTTGAAGCAGCTTGTTCCCTGGTGGCTGGCAGTGCCGCTTTGTTACCCTGCCCACTTAGGAACGATGTTCCCGGTCTCTAGTAACGACCCAGAAGTTCTTGTCAGGGTGAAATACGGGTAAACATTCTGGTTATTGTAGCAGGTTGGATGCAGCAATGCAACTATTTATTTTAATGCCCAGGCTTCAGTTTCTAGAACTGCCACTGGCAGGAGATAAAGATCGTCTTTGTTACTGGGAAATAGACATTTCCCAGAGAACATGGAAACCTGAAGTTGTAGATAAATGGCTGCATTAGAGCTGTGTGTGTGTCTGCGTCGCTCAGTTCATTAGTAGTGAGGAAAATATTGAAACTGGATCAGTGTCTGAAGAAGCCTGAAACCAGATGTGTCAGTTGAGGGAAGCTGTCAAGCTCTTTGTCCATCTAGCCCAGTCTTTCCTGCTCCAGCTGGCAGCACCGCCTCGTGGCCTCAGGCAAATGAAGGCCTCTCCCAGCACCGCCACCTGATCCTATGAAATGGAGGTGCTGGGGATTGATCCCGGGGCGCTCCATATGCGGAACATGCTCTTGCCACCAAGCCAGGGCTCCCCACTCCTCTTCCTCGGAAGGCTGTGCTCCGTGGTTGTTTCTCAGCTAAATTGTGAATGGCAGATACTGCTGTTTAGTGTAGCGTTTTCTGCACAATCTGGACTTGCGGTAACAGGGATGTTCATTTCTTGCCACCCCCAGCCCCAAATTTGAAAGCCCCGGTATTTTCCATTTAACTCACTCAGAAAGTTGTCTTTTGAACTTGACTTCCTGGTTTGTTTTCAGTGACTATTAGCTTGAGGAGTGAGATTGTCTTTAGCAATTAGGCAGATGTGAGATTAGCCCTGTGGGATCCAGAATGCTGGATGTGAGAGGCCTTTTGTCCGCTCGGATGCTGCTGCTGTCAGGTTGCGCACATCACATTTCAAAGTATTACCTAAACAATCTTGCATGTGGTTTAATATCGTTGGATGAAAACAAGGTTGTGTAGGACATGAGCAGGCTATCACTGTCTTTACAAAATGTCAGCATACAATTCCCCATTCTTAAAATGAACCTAATGTGGATGAGGAGGTACAGATAAAGAGCACCAGGAAGGAGAAAGACACCGTTCCTTATTTCAAGGAACACTGTACTTGCCCTTTCTATAGCAGAAGCCTCTGGGCAGCTCCGCTGGAGCTTTTCCTCGGGATGAGCGGGATATATCGGTTTGCACAGGAAGCCACTGGGGAATCCGCAAACATGTTCTGCGTAATGCATTTATTCTGTCAGGATTAAAGAGATCGCTTTCTGCTGTTTGCAGACATGGCATGAAGTTTGTATCTGGAAAAACCTTTTGCAGTGGTCGTGCAGCAGATTCAGAGAAGCAGAAGCCCATCTGCTTTAGGGGAGAGAGCTCTGGCAGGGTGTCTTTCTGATGCTGGCGGGGGCGTTCTCAGCTTCAGGGCCGCTGCGGGGGGCTTTCAGCAAGCAAGCAAGCAGCCCTTGCTCCTTCTGGTCAGTCTGGAGGACCTTCCCTGCCGGAATGTTACATCGGGAGGGAGCGATGCGTTCCTTGGGTTTTCTGGGACTTCGAGGCAGCAGCAGGGTGCAGTTCCTCATTAAATATCCCAGCTGTGATTCCAGTGCTTCCGCCAGTTTATCTTGCGTTGGGTGTGCACGTGTGTTCGTGTTCATTTGTGGATCTCAGTGCTACCAGCTGTGCCATTACCATTCTAACTGGCATTTCTCCGATGTTCTGCGTTCTCGTGGTTCTCTCTCTCATCAGGTTCATAGGGCCTGCTTGTTCTGGCATTATTCAAAATAGCAAACCCAGTATTAGCAGAATGAATGATGTGTCAGGACCGGAAAGCATGTTCCCCAGCGTCACCATATAGTGGTGGGGCTCCAGGCTGGAGGTGAGCAGTGAAGCTGGGTGGGGGTTAATCCTCCTTACCCCCATTGAAGTGGCACCCCACCCCCAGCAGCTGATTACCCGCACTGGGGCCTTGGGGCACACAGGATCCCACTGAGAGTCCCCTTTAAGTAAATATTAAACGATGTGGAAACTGGGTTGCGGATTCTCTGCCTGATGCCCGTGTCCCGAGTGAACCGATCGCGGGTCGCCGTTGCCACTTTGCTTGCTGCTTATGTCAGACCTGCTTCTTGGGTTCGTGCCACCTGGGGCGCTTAGATAAACCTGACAGTGACCGGAGCTTATCTCTTCCACTCTACAACGCATGGCTTCTTCGTGTTCCTTTCCGGCTTTGTTTTGGCACTCGCACCCGCCTATTATAAGGCGCTCACATGCTGTTCGTAGCATATGAAGCCCAGCTAGTTCTGTGCATGGCCGGCGCTGGTGTAAAACAGGATTTTATAACATAAACATGGAAGTGGATTGCAGGAACTATTGAGCCGTTATTAAACATGGTTGCTTCTGTGTGGTGAAGTCAAGTGGCTTTGACAATGGAGTCGCATTCCTCGCGGCTCGCTGCACGGGTCGTGAGCCACCGTCGGCTCGCGTTGCTCTCGGCTCGGGGGCGGCCGATGTGTTTGTGTCCGTGTGGCTGATGGTGCAGAGGAGAAATAGCGTAGCCGCAGACCTGTGAGACGCACTTGACATTTCCAGGGCGGGCGCAGTGAAAGGGATGGCTCTTGCGAAGGTACCTTACAGACCCCGCCTCCCAAGGCATTGTTTCGTCGCTCGGTACACCTTTGCGTGGTCGAGCTTTTCAGGGCAAAACTGCTTTTGTATCTCACCTTGGACGTTGTGCCGTGCTTCAGGCAGGCACGTCCCCCATAGTTCCGTGGCACCCGTGCTCCCACCGCGGGAACGAGGCCGGCTTTGCTCGGTGCGGTGCGGCAGGGAGCATCTGGGGTCAGGCTCGCGACCCAGAGCGCCGAGTGAGCCTGGCGCGGCTTAATGACTGCGCGGGGTGTTCAAGCGGCCCTCCGTGTCGCTCGCTGGCACCTTTCTTCTCCTCCTGGTTTGCACACTTGCCTTTTGAGGCTCCGCCTGGGCCGTGTTGCGCGTGGAAAAGGAGCCAGCGTGGGGAGGTGCCTCGCCGGCCAGCGATTGTCGCAGAGGTGTCGCCGTGGTTGGCTCCGAGACATCCCGGGGACAAGGAACCACCGGGGAGCCCCAGGAAATGTGGCAGCCTGCCGTACGTCTCGGACTACAGGCAGCCCGGAAGTTCCTGTAGGTGGTTATGCCTTTGGGGCAGCCCAGCCCTGCTAGATCAGCACGTGGGAATTGAACCTGAAAAGGCACGATGAGAGAGAAGCTTTTTCGGTACTGGACCCGGCTGACTAGATTGCAGTTTCTCAGGTAAAAAATACACAGATGGCTGGAACCTCGGAGCGTTCCCCTGCGACGGCCTTAAATGCCAGGGCCTTGGGCAAGAGGCTTGGGCAGGAGAACGTCCGGGTGCCGGAGGACCCCGCTCCGGCACCCTCGGTGGTGGCCAGAGGCACCAGCACCCCTCGCCCGGCGGCCAGGGCTGCCTCTGAGCAGGCGGCAGGGCACTGCGGGTACTTTGTGTGTCTGTGCTTAATGTACCCTGTATCATCCATTGACAAGTTTGCTCGGACTTGAGGCCGAGGGAAGACAGATGACAGCAGCGGCAGCTGCTCCACTCCTCTCCCCGGTGCCTGGGCACAGTGGCTCTTTTGTTCAAGGCTTGGGATTATACGGCCCTTTGGGCTGGTCCATTAACCCAGTTTCCCTCCCCGATGAGGTGAATTGCTTTCTATGAAATGAGGTCCCTGTGCAGGCAGCCTCTGTGGCAATTAGAGCTTTTAAGCTGTGCAGTTGATGACCTGTACTCTGAATAAATGCCGTGCTCTCCAGAGCCACCTCTCATCAATCTACCCTGGACGAAGAGGCGGGCCAGCCTCCGCTTTTACCGCGCCAAATACGGGCTTTGTAGAACGCGGCAATTAAAACAATTGCTAAATTGAGACGCCCTGCTCCCATCCCCAGCCTATAGATTCACCGAAGAAAGCCTCCCTCCTAATGAGGGCAGCCACCTTTGCCCTCTCATGTCTCACCCTTTAAAAAGTTATTTATTTATTTGCAAAATGTACATAGCATGCTACATCCAGTAAATTTCCAAGGTGGTAAACCATGTAAAGGAAGGCGAGGGGAGGAATTAAAATGCAGAGTTTAAAATGTGTTCAGTCGGATTGTGCTAATACAACTGTGGCTGAAAGTCAGCGTCTTGCTTAAGTAAAAATATCTTCAGCAAGCACCACGGCAAAGCTGGGCATCCAGAAAACAAAAATCACGACTGCAGAAGAGCTACGCGTTGTAAGCCGTCCCAAGATGCCGAGGCATGTGGTGACAGCATATAAAAGTTCTAAATGCATACATTATATACTGCTGTCAACAGTAAGGAAACAAATTGTGAAAGAGTTTTCATGCCTTGGCTCAGTTAATTCATAGCGAAACTGCAGCCAAGAAATTTGGAGGGGACTTGGAAGGGCAGCGAGGAAGGGACTAGAAAAGATGCTAGGATCTTAAGGCCAGCATCATCCTCACTCTCGTATTCCAGTCACTGTGGGTGGGTGAGAAAGCTGGACGGGGAAAGAAGCGGACAGGATGCGTTCGAGGCCTGGTGCTGGAGGAGAGCTTTGCAGGTGGCCTGGACCAACGGAGAGGCGAACGAGGGGCCCCCAGAGCAAATCAGGCCGGTGCTTTCCCTGGAAGCAAAATGACAAAACCGAGGCTGTCCTACTTTGGCCATAACAGGAGGAGCTCCCTGCTCAAGCTCTGCCTGTATATTCCTTTTTAGCAAATTAAAATGTAGAAGCAGAGGGGCTTAGCAGGAAGTGAAAAAGCGAGCCAGCTGTGCCATTCTTCTACCTCTCTTGATACTTCAAATGTTTACAACCGTGTGCATTTAGTATGAAACACTAGGCCATATTTTCCTAACTTTTTGTCATGTGAACGTCCACACAGTCTTTGCTTTTCAAGGCAACAATCTTGAGCACATTTTCTGTTGCTCAGGATCTCGTATCTGCTGTTACGGCTTTTAGATTTCCTCCATCATCGTTTGCTTATTTATCTCGCCAGGGCTGGGGACTGAAGGTATTTACCGGGTGAGTGGAAACAAATCGGAAATGGAAAGTTTACAGCGGCAGTTCGATCAAGGTAAGACCCATTTCTTCCATGCTTCCTCGAATATCGTGAATCAGCACATGTATATTTCTGGACATATTCAGACACCTGTATTTTTGTGTTAATTCTGTTCAAATAAGTGTTGGCACAACGAAATAGGACCTCACAGTTTGCAAACGGACTTTGCAAAATTTTTGATGGAGCAGCCCATCTGCTACGGCTTCAGTATCTGAATTGCAGAAAATTCCATTGGCTTGGGGGCCAGGGGGAGTGAATCCTCACACACACACACACACACACACACACACACTGGAAGTAAGGAGCCCCATCAGTGTAGTTGTTCCAGCAAGAAGGTGCCACTAGCAGCATTCCTTGCACCCGTGGCTGTAAGGCCCTGGAGCGGGGTGGGCGCAAGGCCGTTTCCTCACACGTGCGCCTGAGCAAGCCAGCAAAGGGGGATCTGCTGCTCCACTGCCCGAGCGAGGCCCACCTGAGTGCTCTCTGAGTAGGCACTTTATTTCCAGATGCTGGAAATGCTGAACATGCCATTTCCACCCAGCTCCTAACTCACCTCACACCCCACACATCTGTTCAGCGCCGCTACACCCCACTCGTCAGCGCAGCTCTCCAGCGAGGGCCTCGGCACCAGGAGCGCACAGGGCGGTAGACCCACCCGCCGTCTTTTCCACCCCGTGAAAGAAGCCGGCCTCTGATCTTGGCAAATGAGCTGCACCCGGGCACCCTCTGAATTTGGGCAGAGGTGAGGGGGGAACCGCCCCCCCCGTGGGCTCCAGAGTCCTGTTAGAGCCTCATGCTGCCCCCGCACTTGAGCTCAGCAGGGGGAGACCCCTGACAGCAGGGGGAGACCCCCTGAAGGCCCCCGAGAACTGAACTGGGACGTGGTGCAGAAGGGGGCACAGCAGCACACTGCCCCCCCTGCCAGGAGGCGGGCGGCGAGGGGAGAACCGGCTGCGCGGGCCTGTCCCAGCATCCAGCGGCCCCCCAGACAGCTGGCTCTGCCTCCCAGGGCTTGCGCTGGGTGGCATAGCTGGCAGGAAGTGCGGGTTGAGGAGGTGGGGGGTCCTGCCAGTGCCCCCCTTTGAGGTCGCTAACCGAAACCAGCCCAAGTCTGTGGACCCTTGGACGAGGGCCCTTCCCCTTTCAGTTGCTGTTGGTGAGATCCTCGGGAGAGTAAGCGCCGGGACTTCAGCCAGATTCCCGTGCATCGCCTGCCTCCTTGCGGCAGCTGGGCGGCTGCGGCTGGCGAGGCGCCGCCATGACATGGCTCTCCTTGCAGATCACAGTCTGGATCTCGCTGAGAAGGATTTCACTGTGAACGCGGTTGGCGGGGCCATGAAGAGCTTCTTCTCGGAACTGCCCGATCCCCTGGTTCCTTACAACATGCAGACGGAGCTGGTGGAGGCTCACAGTGAGTATGTGCCGATCCGTGAGGAGAGGCGTGGTTTTGACGGTCTTCGTGGACCTCCCGGCTGCTCGCCCTGTTTGTGGCAGGGGCACGCAGTAATCTTCTTCTACAGACCTTGGCTATTATGGCGCAAACACAGGTTGAACAACCCCAAGTTAACCAGTTTAGATTACCTCTGCATTGTTTAACCCCCCAATTAACCCGTCGTGCCTCGATTTGCAGGAGATGGTGAGCGTGGCAGTTGTTGCGTGTTCGGAATGTTTGTGGCATGCAGCCGCGGCGGGTTGTGAAGAGCCTGTGAGTTGTGGCTGTTCTGTGCGAGCGGACCGCACATGCCAAGGTTTTGTGCACATCTGCTCTTTAACAGAGTTCTCTGCAAGGCCCAGAACTCACCCCCGAGTTTTGCCTCCCTTGGAATTCCAGACTGTCGCTTACAAAAACGCCTGTGCTGCCTCAGATCGGTGTCTGCATTTCCAGCCCCTGCGCTCAGGCCTCTGAGTTTGTCTGTGGCCGGTTTTTTTGGCTCAAGGGAAATGGGGCAAGACGGATGATCTGAGCAGCGTCTCCCATGAATCAGTTGAGTTCTGAGACCTGGGCCCGTTTGTGGCGTGCGCTGCCCCCCGCCAGGTGCAGTTGCGATTCAGCCTCGAAGGGGGACTTGCACTGGAAGGGGAAAAAACCAAGGAGATTTTGCAGGTGGGCGCTTCTGATGCACACGGCCCTCCAGCCCCCAGGCATTTGATAGTAGCGCATCCATGCGCAACACGTTTTCCGTTCTGGCTGCACTGGAGGCACCTTACAGAAGCTCCGTGTGCACAAAGGGAAAGATCTAGAACCCTCTCAGCACTGGCTGCTTCTCTGACGCTGTGCCTGCTTTTTTTTCCAATCACAGATGAAGCTGGAAAAGGTCCAGCTGGGAACTACAAAGATGCCAGATTAAAATGAGGAAGCTGGGGGAAGAGGGTGCTCTTGGAGGGACTGATAAAAGTGTTCCAATATTTGACAGGCAGCAGCCTTTATAAGCACGGAAATCACAGGCAGCAGAAGCCCTGCGAAAGCAGATTCGACCAGTTCTGTTCATTAAAACTTCCTTTGATTTAACCTGTGGCTAGCCAAAATGACTTACAGTTTTATGAATTGTTAGGGAAATAAATAAATATTATTCTCCCCACCCACCCACCCAAGAAAAACTCCTCTTCAGAAGAACTGAAGTCGTTTCTTCTGACAGGTTTATTTAAATAAGTTATTTTTAAACACACTTTTTCTGGAGGGATGTAATGAACAGATGTGCCTCTGGCTATAGTGCCATCTAGAGGCAAAAAAGAAAAAAGAAAAACCGCGTGGAAAATAAAATCCATTGTGTGTGCAAATTGCTGAGGTAGCATCTTTTGGGTTTTAATTTTTCTAATGATTTTGATTTTTAAAAAATCAAATTACTTCAGCTCGTCACAGCTTTTAATATCTGTTGGCATAGAATGAAAGCATGTGTAGCTTTTTCCTGGCAGAAGGAGGCGTATCATGAAACGGAGCGAAGTAGCTGCTTCGTGACCCACCTTGCCCCGCATGGCAACCCCCTGCAGCTGAATTTGTCAGCAGGACTTCCATGCAGCCCAGTGGGCAACGCTCTCTGGGCAGTTTGCGGAAACACACAAAATACAGTGTCACGAACAGACCGCACCAAGAACGTCAGAGATCGCCTCACCACATTGAAAACCACGCTCAAAACAAATGTTAAAAAGCTGCAGTGGTGTATGCAGATTAAATTGCAAAGCCCCAAATGAGAGTCACCTGATGGATCGCTCTGTGGTGGAGGACAGCCGGGCACCAAAAAAGATGCTGCAGTTGGCAGCAGACAGACCTCAGCTGGGAACTTGTTCCGTCCCCAGAGGCCACTGCTGAAAAGGCCCTTCTTGTTGCCACCAACTACGGCTCCCTTGGAGGCAGTAGTCAGGGGCAGGGCTGGATCTCGAGCATCCCACCTGGGAGATCGCAGGCAGGAGAGGTGCTCCAGCGGGTATCGCAGTCCCAAGCCCTGGAGGGCCTTTTAGCTCGAACTGGGCTCAGAAACATACAAGGCTAGGCAGCCATCAGTTAACAGCTGGCTTATTTTAGACTTATTTGAAAGTTGACCAGTCTTCAGACAACCCCTGCCACCTGGGTTTGGGTGATGCAAACTGCTGTGGGAAGCCAGGCAGCCCTGGGCACCAGGCAGAAGCAGCCCTGGGGCACGGCAGCGGCCCCCAGCAGGTAAACTGAGCCCCAGCAGGCTGTGAGGTGTGCTGGGCACCATGAAGGGCTGCCAGGTGTGGGAAGAGCAGATCCGAGCAAAGGGGCCACTCCCCCAGGAGCAGTTCCTGCTCAGAGTTCTAAGGAACTAATGGGTACAAATTTGACCCTGCTGAGAACAGTTGCTGCCTGCCTAGCCAGGGTCAATTCCAGGGTGGTGAGCAAGTTTTTATTTTCATAGGATGCATGGAGCTTGCTGGGATTTTTAAAAGCTGCTTTGGACAATATTTGGCAGAGCAGAAGGCAAGCAATTAAACCCTTCAGAAGGTGTAATTGTGGAAAGCAGCGGCCTCTGGCCCTTTGTTCCATAACTCACAGCGGAGGCAGAGCTGAAGCCCCAAGTGTCGACACAAAGGGGGCTTCTGGTGGCGAGTTGCGCAGCTGCAGAGGAAGGGGCTGCAGTCGCTGCCGCGAAGGAGAGCCCACACCATCGCGGAGGATGCTCCATTTCAGGTTTGGGGGCAGGAAATGTACTTTGGCTGCACGCAGCCCGTGGGTCTCCCCTCCGGGTGTCAGAAACAAACTGCCGTTTCTGCTCACTGGAAAGCATAGCCTTTTATACCTGGGGGGAGCAGCGATGCTTTCCTGGGGTAACACAGTCATAGGAACGGGCGTGCAGGAGTGTCACAGAAGCACCTGCTGCTTACTTTAATCGGTATAATTAGTGGCCGGTGACAACAGTGCTGTAAAAATGACGAATAAGCTTCCCTTAGATGCCTTCTGACTGATTTCACAAGATAAAAACGGCTATTTCCAGCCTATTTAGTCCCCTTTCACAACATGCTTGGCTTATTAGCACGCTTTGAAGCAAGTGAAGCAGTGAGAGGTCCTATTCTGTACCGTCACTGTTGTGTATGTAAAAACATTTTGGGAAACATTTGCTCACGCCTCACTGCATTCTGGTCAACGCCAAAGTCTCAAGAGACGATGCCTTGTGCCGGCCATTCCTCTTCCCTGCATTTCTGAATTTAACTTCAGACATGCTCAGAGTTGTTCCAGCATGGAAGTGCCTTGGCATTGGACAGCGTGTAAATGCTCAGCTGGCTTAGACCATGCGAATCAAACCTGCTGTCTCTGCTTTAGAAGCACTCTTCTGGTGATTTCTGAGAAATATAGCATTCACTGCTGTGATGCCCATGCGCTGTTATGAAAATGCAGTGGAATGAAGAGCAGGGGTAGATAAGAGGAGCCTCTGCTACATGTCTAGCAAATTGACATTCACATAATTTTACACTTGAGACCCTTGAAAATGAGCAGGAAGTGGGGCTTTTCTTTGGATCTTGAAGAAAAAAGCAATAAAGCATTGAAAGAGAGCGCGTCCCGCTTCCCTGCTCGAACAGAGTTGGCCATAAACAGGGAGGCAAGTATCTGGAAGCTCAGTTTCATTGTATTCTGTGCCTCCGTAGTTTCCAGCAATACATAAAGATCCTTCCCCAGGTCAGGATTGGTACCACACAAGATGAAAGCGGCGTGTATCTGGCCTGGCACTTGAATTTAAAAAGCAAGGAAGTCATTTTAATGTCTTGTGAGTTAGCCGTGATCCACCTGCACGAAGCCCTCACTGTAACAAGTGGTCCACATTTGCTCGTTGTGTCACTCGATCGTCCTCTTGTCTGCATAAAATTCTGCTACGGCTTCAGAGGAGGCCTTCCGAGGGCAGGTTCCCGGGGGTGCATTTGGCCAGCCAGTCGCACGTGGCCGTTTGCGCCGGGAAAGATGCCGAGCTCTCCTCCTTTCCCCCTCTAAACAGAGATCAACGACAGGGAGCAGAAGCTGCATGCACTGAAAGAGGTGCTGAAGAAATTTCCCAAGGAGAACTACGAGGTCTTCAAATACGTCATCTCCCATTTGAACAAGTATGTTCCGCACGTGCCGCTTCTGCCACGCCAGGCTGCAAACGGGGGCGGTGGGGCCGTCGCTGTCGCCGTCGCTTTTAGCCGCCCGCTTTTTAAGAGGCGCTCGTTCCATGCAAGACGCATGTTGGGTCATTTCGCAGCCACAGTGGGGCAGCAGAGCCTGCCTGGAGTGACTCTTTTCCCCGTCGTTTCCCCCAATTAGGCAAGCCTGCATTTATCAGGGGCCTCATTAACCTGGGTGCATCCTGCTGCTCCCGAAATCAGCAGTAGTGCGCTGGCTAAGGCCCCGTTCAGCCTGCTGTCTCCCCGGTTTCATTAGCTGTGGCCAGCGGGCCCTGCTGCTTGGCAGAGGACGTATTTGCCTTCCCCGTTAATGGATCTGAAATAGCCAGCAGCCCCTCGGCTCCGTTGATGCAGCCACTAACGCAGAGTGTGAAAACCTGCCACACTTGAAGGTGTGTTTTGGGCATCACTCCCAACTACCTCCTACTTCTGACGAGTGGGGAGGGGCTTCCCTCTCGCATAGGCCTGAATGTAATTTTGCAAGCTGTGTGCTGGCGTTCTGTGTTTATTCATCTGGACGGACAGCCTTCTTCCAGCCTTTAAATAAATATACTTAGAAAGAGAAAAGCAAAATAATCTCTTTGCTATTCTTTTAGCCATGCTGGCTGGTTTGCACAGTAAGGTGCCTAACATTTAAGACCCCGTTAGTTCATGGACAGTCTGCAGGCCAGGCCCAAGCAGGACTTCTGGCCTGCTCAGCAGCTCACCTAGTCTCTGCCTCGCCGCCTCCGGTTCCTGGTGGGTCCCAGCATTTAACCACTGCTACTGGCTGGAGGATCCCGAAAGCAAGACTTGCAGATCGGGAGGATATCAGTTTGAAGACAGCTGGTTTATGTTGCTTCGTTACCATCTGTTTGAAGCCGACCAAGTCAGCTGAGCCGGGGGGTCCCTCGTGAGAAGGCAGCCAAGGCCCTGTCCACAGCCACCCCCAACTCGCGCCCCTTGGCCCTCGCCTGCATATCGCTGCTTTGGAAAATGCAGGGCGCCCGTTCTGGCTGAATCCAGGCGTTTGTTCAGTGGGTGCTCTTGGAGGAGGGCCAGGCCGGTTGGGGAGTTGGGGGGCTGCGCGCTCCCCCCCGGGGAGCCACGAGCAGGCCCGGCTAACAGGGGGCGGCGCTGTCTCCGTGTCTTGCAGGGTGAGCCACAACAGCAGGACCAACCTGATGACGAGCGAGAACCTCTCCATCTGCTTCTGGCCCACGCTGATGCGGCCCGACTTCAGCACCATGGACGCGCTCACGGCCACCCGCATCTATCAGACAATCATCGAACTCTTCATCCAGCAGTGCCCCTTCTTCTTCTACAATCGGCCCATCGTCGAGCCCCCCGGGGCCCCGCCCGGCTCCCCCTCCGCCCTGCCCGCCAGCACGCCCTTCCTGTCCCCCACGCCCGCGATGGCCCAGCCGTCTCCCCCGCAGACGCCGCCCCCCTCGCCGCAGTCGCCCCTCCAGCCCCTCCTGCCCCCCCAGCTTCAGGCTGAGCAGCATTCACTGTGAACCTTGGCGCAGGAAGGAAGCCGCGGCCGCCTCCTGTTGCCCCACGTGGCACGGGGCCCGGAGGCTCCGCCCGGACTCCCAGCTCTCCCTCTCCCCACGCTCGGCTCTGCTGGGATCTTCGGCCGGGCAGAGCAGCGGCGGGGCGGCGCGCCCGACCCGCGTGGCGCCTCGGTTCTGCCTCAGTGCCTGACACAGAAGGGCCTGCTGGGCCGAGGATGGCGCTGGACGTTCTCCTGAGCAGGAGAGGTCTGGGCCTCTCTTGCAACGCTGAATCTGCCCGGTCCGGACCCGTCTTGACCGGAGTGAGCCTGCAGGATCAGTTGGACCACTGCCACGTCGGACTGTGCGGGGCGGAGGCCGCAAGTGCCTCCTGCCCCTTCTTCAGCCCACGCAGGAGCGGAGAGGATCTGCGGGAGCCCGGCGGGGCACGGAGCCTCCCCGACACATTCCACGGGCGACGGCCGAGGCCTCTCCTGCGCTGCTGGATGTCTCACTCGTTTCGGGGACCCTCATGTTAGCTTAGGCCCACTGGCACCGTCCCGGCGAAGCTGCTCAGAAGGTCTGGACCAACACGTCTGGGAAAAACGGCTTTTATGTTTTGGCAAAGCTGGAGTGTAACTTTCCCTTGACTTTTTCAGTAACAGTCAATGATAAAGTGGGAAGCGAGTCTGCTTGAAACAAACGTAACAAGGAATGGTAGGAAAATGGAACACTTCCACTGTCCGCTGGTGGGGTTGTTTTCGACCAGTCAGAGCAGTGTGGAACAGTGGCTCCTTTTGACTTGCGCAGCGCATTTGTGCATGGCGGAGGTATCCCGGCAAGGTAGGGTGGGGGACACCCAGATCTGCTCTGGCTGGTTCTGCTGTCTTCATTTGCGAAATCATTACATATCTCTCACCCCGTCTCCTGGCAGAATATTGGGGTTAGCACTTAGCAGAGGAGAGGAGAGGAAAGCGCGCGTGCATTTTGCCAGCACATTCGATGTTTTGCTGTCTGACCTGGGGCATGATTAGTTCAGAACACTATGTTGACAGGAACACTGTGTGTGTGTTTGCGTGTGTATGTGTGTGTGTGTGTGTGTGAGAGAGAGAGAGAGAGCAAGAGAGAGAGCAAGACAGAGACCGCGCGCATGGAACCTGAAGCAAGTACAGCTAGAACTGTGTTTTTAAATGTTGCCAGTGGAAATGTGTTTAGTGTAAAGCATGATGCGGGAAGGACATGGAGTGGTGTGCAGGCCCCCCAGAAAACTGGAGCTGGAAGTGGCGAGCCAGAGAAGGCCTTCTATCGGAGCAGTTTTGACGAGCCCCACCACCCCGTGGCTCTGCCTACATGGAACGGCAGCGTAAGACGCAGGTTGGGCCGCTCCGCACCCGGCTGTTTGCCACGCGCGGGGGCCTCGTTTCCTTGCGCGCCGTCCGTGGCCTCTGCCGTTCTCTCCCCGGCTGCTTCAGCGCATGACTTCCTGCAGCTCAGCGCCAAGCGGGAGGCGGCTGGCGGTCCGGCTGCGTGTCTCTGCGTGAGGCCCGACGGGCCACGGTAGGCTCTTGATGTCTGAGGGCAGACCCCGCACTGCAGGGAGAGCGGCCCAGCCAGCACTGCCGGACAGGCGTAGCCGGTCACAAGCGCGGTGTGCAGACCTGGCTTGCATGCCGTCGCCGGGCTCTGTCCACTGCCGGGCTCCCAGCCTCTTCCGCCCCGTGAGGATGAACGTGCCCCGGCTCCCTTGCCCAGCGCCCGGCTCGTGCCCCCGAAGCACGCGTGTGCCGCCCCCCTTTCCTAGTGAGGGTTGGGCATTGCAGCATCCCCAGCCCCCTATGCCCTGCGCATTTTTCTGCACCATGCCTGGGATACGGATTCCGCAAAGCGGAAGAAGAGCCGCTCGGGAAGGGCAGTTCCTCCTTCCCACGCAGGCACCATTGAAGCGAATGGCGGTGGAGCATAAGCAGTGCCCGGTAAACTCTTGTGAGGGGCAAGGAGGAGAGGCGACGGGCAGCGCACCTGTAGTCAGTAATGGGGCAGTTTTAACTGGAGTTTCCACGGTACCACGAGGGAGTGATCCCTATGCCATCCTTTCTCTCTCTTCGCACTTTAAAACGGAATCTGTGGTTTATTGCTATTTTTAGCATTTCAAGGATGTTTGTGTTAAAATTCAGTGGTGGTAGGAGTTGGGGGGGGGACCCCAATCCTTTCTAAAATAAAACTCCTTTGATCTGTTCCTTTTCGGCATAAAGTCTTCAGCAAATGGACTTTCTCTCCTATAAATAAGCTGATTTATTACTCCTTATTTTAGAACCACATTTAAAGTTGTATCTGTGTCCAGATTGCCTGCTTGAAAGCCATCCCTTGCAAGCATTCCTCCCAAGTTTTTATATTCTCATGTGTTAAGAGATGAAGCTGTTGTGTAAATAATTGAACTGGGGGGGGTGGAGTTAGACTGTTAAAAGCAAAGCAGAATATCCCATCTCCCTTCAATTCTGCATGTATAACACTAAGGAAAAGAACAATCGCACAGGAAAGAGGATGAAAACGGCCCTCTGACCTTCCAGTTGCCAAAGACGAGGGTCACTTCATCTGTGCCCAGTAAAGGTCTTGGGCTGGTGACCGCCGGTGTGTGTCTTTGCTTGGCTTTGTCTTCCCCCACGAACAACATGGGCTGAGAGCTTTGCTTTCCACCTGGGACAGGTGACTTCTGTTGAGGAGACCAAGGTGTGTTTCTGTGCCTTCGCTAAGGGTCTGATGTGAAGCGTCTCCCTAAAAGACCTTCTGCCGACAACTGTTTGAACTCGGGACAGTTGTCCTTGCCAGCCTGCCTTGCGGGGGGCATTCCTCGTGGGGAGCCCCTTGAGTTCGCAGGCCTCTGTTGCACCTTGGCTCCTGCTTCACGGCCGGATGCTGGCCTGCCTGCAGGCATCCACACGGCGCTTACTCCTGGTTCCTCCGACTGCTCTGACGTGGGTGCGTCACCCTCGCAAGCAGCCCCCCCCCAGAGCAGAATTTTCGGGCACACAGGTAGCCTTGCCACACTCCACCTGGGGCTCCGTGGCTGATCTGTGCCTTTTGATGCTGCTTCAGGTGCTGTGCTGGGAGCAGGAAGGAGCGCAGCTGTGCTTCTCCCAGATCCTTCCCCATTTGCTAGGTGCGGTGCGCTGAGGGAGGCGGTTCTGGTGTCTCATATTCTTTAGAATATCACGATGGCCCTGTAAAATGCCTTCTTCCAAATTGCACCTGTAATTCCACAAGCCTGCTCAAAAGGTCAAGTTGGTATCCCGGTGCCGTGAGCCAGGCTTTTCCTCCCTTCGCACATTCAAGGCGACAGACCAATCCTTTTGCAAAAAGTGCTTTATTCGCCAAAGTATGCCCAGAAGACTCAGTCGCCACTGAATGTATCTCTGAGCATGTGCAGAGCGGTTTGTTGGACCCAATCTAAACCACTTCCACAAAGCCTCCTTTTGAGTATGCCTGGATCCCGCCCCTGGGAAGCGAGCATGCCTTCTCGTGCGCCAGCCTTCTCGCTGGCCCGCCCTCCCCTCCCCTCCCCTCCCAGCACCGCGTCTCGGGGTCAGGAGCCGTGCCCGTCTCGTGCCCCTACCTGGCAGCTGTACCCTCTGGTTAGGCTCAGAGCCCGCTGGAGCACTTGGGCGGAGAGGTCTTGAGGTAAGCGCCCCCGCGCCGCTCCTCTTAAACTCCGGAGGCCCACTTCCCCCGGCGCCCTCCGCCGCCTCCCCTTCAGTCCCAGACTTGGAGTCATCGTCGGCATGACCCAGGAGTGCGGGCAGAGAACACCCAGCCTGGCGCAGGCGGCTTGATGCAGAACCAAGAGGCCTTTTTATTTCTCGGCGAGAAAGAGACGGAGCAGACGGTAGCTGCAGATCCCCCTTCCTGCTCCCTGCTCTACATTCTGGTGCTGTTCACATGTAACAACAGCAGGTTGTGGGTCAGTTCAGTCCAGAGCCGCCTCAGTGTGTATCAGATACGCCACAGACTTTGCATCGCCAGCCCTGATCGGACCAGTTGGGTTGCTACATCTGAATCCAGGCACTGTCGCTTGATAAGGGCTTAAGCAACCCACAGTTAACCTAGCTATTGATTGTAGGTTAACTACAAGTTGCTTAACTCATCATTAACTTGCACTGTCCAGCTTCAGATGTCACACAGCAACACCCTGTCGGGGTCTGAAAATTCAAACTGGCCGTGGCGTGCACCCCGCATCCGTCAATGACGCGTTGATGAATTAACCCACAATGTGACTGTTACGTGCAAACCAGGTCAGAGTAGTTCCTTCATTTGAGACTGACGGTGCCGGCGTCCGGGACTTGCTGTCCCCTCCGAGTGACAGAGAGCAAGTCGCTCGAGTCTCTGGTTACAAGGAGCTCTTCTGAAACTAGTTACTCTTGCTAATACCCAAACTGCTCCCCTGCACCTCAGACGCAGCAGCTTTCCTTCGCACCCACACCAGCGGCCCCCTTCCGCGTCCACACCGATTACATACCACTTGCAAGCGGAAGGAATATTTTTGGTGTTCCCACAGCTGAGTTAGGTGGTTGGAGAATCGTGTGGGTTTGGGTTTTGTTACACGCTGGGGAGGTGGGCTTCACGGAAGAACAAAGAGGAAGGCGTCTTGTCTGGCCTGGCTTAAACTCTGGTTTCCAGGATCACGTTCGACTTGGAGGCTGCAAACTGCGCTTCCTTCCATTGGCCAAATTTGCTTTTTCCACCTTTGGCCGTGGCAGGACGCTTCTGTTCAGTGAGGGCGAGTGGGGTGGTTTCCCTCCGGCCTTGATCGTCCAGGACTTAGTTTCTAAAGGTTGTCCCACATCCCTTTTTTCTGTGATGGTTCAAAGTAAACGGATGTTGTTGAGAAGGCGCGGGGCTGCTTTGCTGCCGTGACCGAGCGTGGCGTGGCAAACATTTCGAGTGATCGCACTCACTCCGCTTCTAGTGGCCGCTGCGTCGGAGCAGCTCCACAATTTATCAGCTTCCTTGCACACTTGTTTAAGTTCTCAAAAAAGAAAGTTCTCCGTTGCTCGCCTGAATCATTCATCTCTAACTTGGGTAACCCGGCAGCAGCTGTTCCAAGTCTGTCTTGCAGTTCATCGCGGTTTTCTGGCTTGTGGTCTCTGTGCATCTGTTTGTCACCTGGCCAGTGGGAGGCGAGTTGGTCCGCAGCTGAAGCAGTGAGCCCCCAGAGCCTGGGCGCAGCCGGATGCTGGGAATTGTAGTCCCAGTGCATCTGAGGGAGACCGGGCTGTTAACATCTGCTTGTAAGGTGTGTCTGTCTGTCCCAGCTGCAGCTCTGGCTAGTCTCCTGTAGAAGTTCAGTGGAGGGTACGTTCCCCTTGCTGCCTGTGTAATAGATCCTAGCTTAACTGTTAGATTTAACCCCCCCCCTTTTGTTAAATTGAAATACGATAGAAATATTGTATTTTAAATGTAGTTTTAAGGCAGGGCATAAGTTATTGTTTAAATGAAAATTAATTTCCCCCCTGTGTACATTAAAAGCAAAGGCCCACCCATCTGTTTCTCAAATTGTATGGGAATAAAACTTGTCCTAAAATGTCAGATTTAGTTCTGCACTCAGCTTATTTTTTTTTCCCCTGGTACTCGTATTTTCACATGTAAAATAATTTCTATATATGTTGAATTAACACTTTTTATTGAAGAGGAAGAAATATTAATGGTCATAAAAATGTGTTAGTAGTTCCAGCTAAGTATGTGCCCAAAACACTCTTCACAGAAACAAAAATCTGTATGTAAAGAAGAAAAATATGGTTATTTCTCTGTATTTTAGGAGCCTAACAACATCCTTTAGTTATTGGTGATAGAATATCTTTTGTTTTATGCTTCTTTTGAGGACATTTTTAACAATTTGTGGTTCTTCCCCACCCCCCTGGGCCAATCCAATTAGTGCATGATAATGTCGAACGCTCTGGGCAAACAGAAAAGCCCCTTTTCTGCTGAGTTGAAAAGAACAAAAATCATGTATTTGCTACAGAGTATTGTATGTGTCTCAATGGGAATGGTGTAAAAACTTAAAGGCCTTACGTGACATGTATCATAGTTAATAAATCAATCTTGTACAAAAAGGATATCCCTCCACACCCGCCCGTGCGGCTGTTTTCTGCACTCGCGTGTGCGCTGGCTGGCTGGCTGGCTCGCTCACACCCCCTTTGTTTGTGGTGCTTCTGTCTCTTTGTCTCCTCTAGAGAAAAATGTGCTGGCTGCTGGCCGCCGTACACCGCGCAGGGGAGCCCAAGCGCTGCAGGAAGGTCCGGGGGGACTGGCCGGCGATCTGCGAGGCGGGTGAGCCTGCTCTGTCGCCCTCCCTGCTGCCCACGGGGCAGGGCCAGCAAGCCCTGGCCCGGCCCCGCACCGGAGTCAGCCCGGTGCCGAGGAAGGGCTGCGTGTCCCTGGAGCTCAGAGAAGACCTGCCCTGCAGATCGGGCCCATGGAGGTGCGAGGCCGAAGGCCGCTGCGTGCGCCGCCGCCGCTGCTGCTGCTTGGCTGCGCCCGGTGCGTGGCTGCAGGCCTCCCGGCAGCCTGGGCTGGTGGCTGTGGGGGGAGGCAGTGGACGGGTTGTGTCCAGCCGCGTGCCCAGTAGCTGTCCTGCGGTTCTGTGAGCCCTTGTCCGGACGTGTGGAAGAAGAGAACAGGCGGGGGGGGGGGGGTTGTCAGCTTTCTGAAATGCCTGCTCCACTCCTCCCCCTTGGCAGCTGCTTCCAGTGCGCAGTCGCTGCATTGGGCCCGTATCTGCTTGCCCTGCACCGCACATGTCTTCCGAAGGTCACGCGCACACAGACCTTGAGAACTATTTGCCTTGTCTTGTTCCAGCTATAACCACTGACCTTTTGCTTTTGCGTATTTTTAATTCGTGTCGGTGGTTCTCATGCCATGTGGAAAGCTAAGATGCCGCAAATCATACAGCTCTTAGGTCAGGCTCTTCCTGTGCGTATCCCGGAGCCGCAGCGCATCCGAGCAGTGCGGGGGCTGCCTCTGCCTCTGTCGCTGCGCCATCAGGCCCTTCCTGCCTCCTGGTGCAGGTAACCGTACCTGCCCTGCAAGGCCTCTCGGGGCCTCTGGATTGCTGGGCTTGGTCCCAGTAGTTACGACTAATTCAGCGCACGCGTGTTGATGCTGTTGGCTCTGTTCCACAACACACACCTCATGATTCCATTTACACTTCTTAGCAACCCTGACCCTGCTGGACTGTGTGCGCCTTTTTTATTGGCTGCATTTCTGAACTTCCCCACATCCAGACCTTGCTGGGGGCTTCACAACTATTCAAGCCCTGAAATACAATATAAGAGCGAATATACAAGTTTAAAACGGCCTGGCCAGCAGTGGCAGGTTTCAGATGAACCGACAGGCTCAGGCGCCTGGGAAAATAACACCAGCTGGCACAGAAAGCGCAACATGGGCACTGGACGGGCCCCTGTGGGAGCTCGCACGTGTGCATGCACCCCTGGCGGGCGCGCCTTGAAACACCCAGGTGTGCTGCTCTGCCTGCCCCATGGCTCATCTGGGGCATGTGCCTTGGCGCCCCCCCTTCCTGTGTGTGCCCGTTCGTCCTGGCACGCTGAGCTGCTTGCGGGAGCGGCTTTAAAGACGAGCAGTGGGGTTGGCGGTGATACCTTTGCCCCAGTCACTCACGAAAGGATTCGGCAGCAACGGGGGCTTCTTGCTGCTGCGTCCTTCGGTGTGGGTTGTGGAGGAGCAGGTGCCTCTGGATCGGAGACGTTTCGCACGTGCATCGAGAACCCGATGGAAGTAGTCTCAAGGGATGGAAAAACGAGCGTTGCAATTTGCCGTTTAATAAAGAAGGACCCTCTCCAGTCAGATCCTGCCCTTCTCCAAAGAGCTCATTTTCTTCTCACAGCAGTCCCGGGAGGTAGATTGAAGGCAAGGAGGTACAAGCGTCATGGTTTGCGTGGCTCCTCGTCCCTGGCTCCTCCTGGCCACGGCCCAGTCCTCCCAGCAGTTCGCCACACTGCCGTTCCCTGTGGCAAGTTTGGTCTTCAGAAACCACAATACGAAATCGTGGTCTGTTCCATGGTTCCTCTGCACCACCATCACTTGGGTTGTCTGAGCCCAGGACGGTGGTTTCCGCAGTCCTGGAATGCAGCTACCACAGACCTCTCTGGAAAGAGTGGCACCTGCTTCTCCAGCCATCTACCCTGTATTTGGGAGCCAGCGAGAAAGAGGCAGATGACAGGCACGGGGCAATGCCTCTTGGGACTGAATTTCAGGCACGGGGGCTTGGGGGTTACATGCCAACTGGGAGGACTGAGCCGCGAGGATGGAAACCCGGACGAAGTTGAAACCTCTTGATTGTCAGGTAGGTCACGGCAAAAAACGGTGGACCGCGGTAACCACAAGCTGCTTGTCGTATATGAATATAATCATAGGCTAAAGATCACTCACTTTGCGTTTTCGATGGCCTTTCCTTTTTCATTCTTTTAGACTATTATACACATGTCATGACCTGGAGTCCTTCATGCACAAGACCTCCGTGACGGGAGATTGGGGAGGGGAAGGCCCAATCCCACAGTAGCTTCCAAACGGAGCAAGCTCGCCCTTACTTTGCAGCCTTGCAGAAGGCTTAAGGCCATTGCACCCGATCCTATTTTGGCTTGGGAGTTACAGGAAAGCACGGAGATTCGGAAGCTCTGGCAAGGGCTTGCTTAAAAAGTCAGGCACTGGAAACCGGCTCGAAGGACACACGAGGCGGAGCCTCGCAGCAAAGGTGGAGTGGTCTGACGGGGGGGCGGAAGGAGCGTGTGAATAGGCCAGGGCTGTGTTAAGATGTGAGCACAGACCCCGGGACCCCCGGCCTGTGAAGCGAGGCTGGTGCTCTGGCATCCAGGAGCGGAGCGGAAGCAAGCTGAGGGTTATGGAGGGAGCGCCGTGTGGTCCGAGCTGGTGAGCAAGGCAGCGGGTGCTGGTGGAGGCTGGGAGGAGGGGGGACAAACCTCAAGACTGCCAGTGGAGGAAGGGGAGGCGTGAACTTCCCTTTCTGGAGCCGCTGGGAAACCACAAGGCTCCTTCGGCAGACTCGAAAACAACAGAGAAGCGCCTTTCCAGCAAGTCAGACTTCCAGTCTTTGAGACGCGAAGCTTGTGGCAGGGGCTGTGTTCTTTTATTGATTATTTGTGAGCCGTTCCTGGACTGGTTTAACAATCTCTGAATAAATAATAAATATAAATAATCCATCTAGCGTGGTACCCACCAGCAGCCTCTGCAGGAAGATCTTTCGCAGCCCTTCCTGAAGAGAGCAGGGATTAAATCTGGGAGCCTAGGCTCTGACACCGAGCCGCTGCCCCTTCCCATAGCTGGGGCTGGGTGCTGGATGTCTGAAGCACATCCCAGGCCCATCCAAGCCCCCTCCTCTAAAAAAAAAAAAAAAGCAAAGCTGCTCAGCCCCAGAGCTCAGGACCAGGGTGAGCCGATCCTGCTGTCGATGCTAATGTACAGCAAGACCATTGGCCGCGGACCGGTCCTTTTCCCCACATGTGGTCGGGGGTCCGGCTGCAGCTGCGCTCGCTCGCTCACAGGGTTAATGCCGGAGCCCGGCCTCTCGCCGGCTTCCGCATCACCTCCCAAGAAGGAAAACGTTAACGGGGGTCAGGCACGTGTCAGCAGCTGGCAGTGTCTGGAAACCGGTGCATCAGTGATGAGGCAGCGCCGCCCCCGGGGAGCATCTGACATGGACTGGAAGCGGCCTGATTGACAGGTGTGGCGCGGCTGGAGTCAAAGTCCTTCCCAGCTGAGCCACAGGTCAAGTTTGGGCCTAGTCCCTCAAGGCGGCATGGGGAAGAGACCTCCTGACACGGGAGCCGCACGCTCCCGCTCCGTCTTCACGCACGGCCCGCGTCGCCAGCTGCCTCCCGGCCCGCCCTTGTCTTGACCCAAGCAGCTTCCCGTCCCCCCCTGTGGCAGCGCTTGGCTCCTGGGAAGGAAGGGCCTCTAGCCTGGCTGGAATCCACGTCTCGCTCGCCCGCGTGGGAAAAGCAACGAGCGCTTCGTGCTGCGCCACCAGCCGCTTTGCGTGCACCACGCCTGGCCGTGGGTGACTGCCGTGGCCGGGCAGCTTTGCGCGGGGGCAAAGGCGCCGCTGTGGATGCAGCATCTCTCCCAGTTCAAGGGGGGGTTACGAACTGACAAAAAAGGACAAAACTGGCGTGATGTTTGTTAATTTATAGGTATCGTTGCAAAGTCAGAAATAATTGGTTTGGTTTAATTCAGTGCTTCTCTGCCGCATCTGGTGCCCAGGCGCTGTGGACAGGCGCCGTTTGGAGGGTGCGTGATCCTTCAGCAGGAATCAGGCAGGACGACCCTACAGATGGAGAAGGCTTCCCAACAGAGGAGTCTCCCTTGTAAAAGAGGACACCCGGCCATGCTGCCCCGCCTGTCATGGCTGGCCCGACCCTTCCGCCCTGGGCAGCCTCTGTCAGACCCGATACTGTGAAAAGGAGGCCGTTCGTTCGTGCGGGCAGGGGCAGGGGCAGGGGCAGGGCAGGGGGTGCCCCAGGTTCCGCCTCATGTCGACAGGATGCCCAAGGGCCTCGCATGCAACACTGAGGCGGAGTTTGAGAACAGCCGAGTCTTCAGCCATGAGCCTTCCCAAGCACCGCGCCCTCCACCCCCGAGACAGCGAAGGTCTCCTTGCACGGAAGAGCGCACTTGCACGAGCGTCGTGGGCCCGCAGGTCCAGCTCTCCTGCTAACGGGGATGCAGATGCCGCGTTTCCCCCGCATGTGCGAACCTTTCCTGGGGCGGCATTTTCCACAGGGAAATGTGCACATCAGATCTCGGATGGAAGCGAGCGATGAGATGCCGCCGCTGCCGCTGCTCTCGGCAGAAAGACATTCTCACGTTTATGTTGCTAATTTCAGGAAGCAAGGTAACTTTGGAATAATTTTCCACCCCCACCTCTGGATCTAACGAGGCGCTTGATGAGTTGACGGAGGGAGTGTGCAGAAACTTCAGTGGGGCAGCGGGGCAGGCAGTTCTCGGGGCAGGCGGGACATGGGCACCGAAGGTGAGGCCCACCCACTCTGCCCCACACGGTGTTTGGAGGCATGTGGCAGCCCCCGCACCCACGTGGCCCCCTGCCTCCCCTCCCCTCCCCCACGCCACCCGCATCAATCTGTCAATCAGGTGTAGGCTGACACGCCGCTGTCCTTGGTCATTACGGCTGACAGATGTCCATTATCTGCTAATCTCCCGCATTAATACAGTGTTTGCTGCCAATCACGCTTGTCGGAGAAGATGCGTATTTATTTGCATCTGTCAGGCCCAATTACCACCACGCAGACAAAAGCACTCCGCAGTCATCGCTCGCTCGCTCCACACGGCATCTTCCTTCCCCTTCTCCTGCTTTCAGCCTCTTGGTTTCTGAGCGGGAGAGGCGGCTGCTGGGGTCTGATGGAATCTCTGCCCCACGCCGCCCGCCAGGCCCAGTTGCCGCAGGGGCCCCCCAGGGCCGGGGCGTGCCGTGTGCCGTGGCTGCTGGCCTTGGAGGGCCTCCAGGCACAGTGCCTTCTCAGGGCCCCCCCCCCCCGTGACGCAACCTGCTCCCGGCCACGGTCACCAGCAGCTCGCCCCCTTTCTCCTCCAGGCTCCCGCTGGCGGCTGGGCAAGTGAGAGAGCCCCAGCGAGCGAGTTGGCCGGGCATCCCCTGCTCTGCTCCGCGCCAGCCCTGCGGCCTGGGCAGGCACGGGGAGCAAGCAGGCGGCCCTGCCAAAGGGCTCTTTCCGCACGGAGCTGCCCTCCCTTGGGCTGGCCCTTGCCTCGGCCGTCCTGCGGCTCAGACCAAGGACAAGACGGAGCCCCCTCGCCCTCGCCTTCCCCCTTCAGTAAGAGCCTCGACGGTTACGTGACTCCCGCAGCTGCCTCCGTGACTGAAACACCCGGACTGTGATAACGGAGAGGCTGCTTTCGCTGGCTCTCGGAAATGGAATCCACGTGGCGCCGTGTGACAAGAACTGTCGCTTAGGTGGGTTTGTGAGCTCAGAGCCTGGTTTGGAGGCTCTTTGGGGCAGCCCAGGCTAAATCAATGCCAGAGCCCTCCTCCCCGCAGAGAACAAGCCCTGAATCCAGCAAAGCGTCCAAAGAAAAAGGGGCTGGAGTCCCATGCACCTGGAGGGCGCCAGGTTGGAGAAAATGGCTCCCCCCGTCCCTAGAGTGAGTTGCATTTGCCATTCTGGGCCCCACGCACCCCTTTGAGAGAATGCCTTCGGGGGTTCTGTGCCATCGGCCGCCCCGGTGGACTCCGGGCTCCCCGAGAAAGGCCACCCGCTGCTCACCTGCGCCATTCTTCAGGCGTCTGTTTGTCTTAAACTGGGACCGGTTTTTCAAAATGCCTCCCGGTGTGGGGTGGCCTGTCCTGCTTGTGAAACGGTTGACCGGGGTGCACAGAAACCAAGGGGAAAGGGGTGTCCCCTTAACGGGGCCTCGTAGAGCGTTTCCCGCAGCCAGCAGAGGAGCCAAGTGGCTGGCCGGCGGGACGACCCCTTGGCTGGGAAAAGGAAGCGAGCGAGAAGGGACGGGCTGCGGCGCCCAGCGCCTGTCCTGCGGGGGGCGCGGAGCCTCTGCCAGCCCAGAGGAGCCCTCGCAGGGGGCCCTCCGGCAGCGGGCGGGCCTGAATGCAGAGGACGGCCCAAACACCAAGAGTAGTTAGCATCGGGCCCTTACTGCGTGTACGTGAGACTTTGGAGAGGAATCTCAGTCTTCTTAAATGGGGAACAGGTTGAAAACTGCACAGAAGCTGGGATGCCACGGAATGACCAGGAGCAGGAAACGGTCATGTCACTTGCTGAACAGATCGCGGGCGGTCTTCTCAGTCTGGGGCTGCCGCAGAGGGGCTCTGGCAGGTCAGCCCCGACAGCATCAGGAGGGGAAGGGGAATCAAGGCAGGACCACGAGAGAGGAAAGGGACTGCCTGCTAGCGTGCTGTGGGGCCAGAGTGCCAGACTGGGACCCGGTTCCATCTCTGCTCAGCTGGGGGACTCCGGGCAGCCCAGCTCACATGCCCAGGTTTGCCTTTCAAACTCGCCGACATCGCAGCACCGCCAGATGCTCCCGCTGTCCCAGCGCTTAGACATGCTTAATGTGCAAATAAGCACCCTTCGTTGTGAAAGAGAGTGTTTTTAAAGGAAAAATAATGGAACGGGCATCGAGGACCAGCCACCTCCAATGCCGAGCTTGCTGTCATGCCAAGGAAGGGGGGCACGGCAGTGTGTGGGGTGGGCGTGTTAATTCTGGCTCAATAGCCCACTGTGGGCCTGCCGGCCACTGTCCTGTCACACGTCATTCTGGGGGCAACCCACTCCCCACCAGGCGAGGGGGCTTCAGCCCCAAGTTCTGCTCCACACGCACCCAAGGCCTTAATCTCATTTCTGTTGCTGCCGGGATGTTGCAGATGATGTTGCTAAACGCGGATCGGGGGAAGTGGTCCAAAGTTGGCCCTGGCTTGCCAGACCACCCATCCGGGGCGGCCCCCACCTCCTGGCTCGCCCCCCCTTGGACGCATCTCTTAGCGTGACGCTTGCCATGTTCCACCGCACTCTTGGCTGGGGCATGGGCGCATGGGCTGTGGCAACAGCTGCCGACCGGGCCCGGGCCCCCTCCAGGCGTTACCCTGGGCTTGCAGCCTGACACGCACCCCTTGGCCTTCTAACGCGGTTGGCAGCCAGGGGGCCTCCCGCGGCTCTGCCCTCCCGCTGGGGGGGGGCTCTCCCGGCCCCCCAGTCCTGGAGGCGCAGAGAAGCAGGCCTTTTCGGTCCTTGGACCCTGCTCCCAGAGAGGCCCCTGCCAGCTCAGCTGTGCCTCTCCAGGCAGTCCTGGCGACGCCTTAGGATGCAGACCGAGCGCGTGGGGTGGGGGTGGGGGGCAGAAAAGGCCCTGCAGGGCCCGCCATCCGCCCATTTCATGCAGATGCTGCTTTTGCAGTGCCTGATGGTGGTGGTGGTCGTTTTCCGATTGGGCACCCCAGTGTTTTCCAGAGTTGCTCAGCCAACCGACACAGACCGCTGGCCGGCCGTCCAAGTACCTTTCGCGGCCCCAGAAGACGGCAGAGCCCTGGGACACCCCCCCCCCAGGCTCCCCAGGGCGGCTCGAGCCCCCGCGCGCCCGATCGGAGGGCTGCCTGCGGCGGGGCGCCGGTCGCTCCAGCCCGCGCAGGGGTGCGCCGCAACTCCAAGCCGGCCGGCGCCTCGCGCGCCCGCGGCCCTGGGCATGTGCAGAGTGCAAGCGCGGGCCCTGCCGGGGGGAGCGGCGCCGCCCCTCCCCTCCCTCCCCTCCCCCTCCCGTCCGCTGAGTGGCGGAGGCGGCATCAGAATGCGCAGCGCCGCGCCCGCTCATCACCATGTGAAAGGCACCCCGGCGGCGGCGGCGGCTCCAGCGCCAGCGCCAGCGAGGGGGTGTGGAGCCCGCCCGCCGCCGCCCGCCCGCCCGCCCGCCCCCTTCGTGCGCGCCGGGCCGGCCGGCTCGCTCCGGCGCCCCGCTCTATGGCGGAGGAGCCCCGCCGGGCCGCCCAGAGGCCGCGGTGGATGGTC
>NW_025335760.1:544083-582721 GCF_004798865.1 Varanus komodoensis
GGCGGCGGGGACCCGCGCCTGGACTCGGGGCCGCGTCCGGCGGGAGGCGGCGGCGCGCGGGCGCCGCTTGGGACGGGGCTCGGCGCTGCCCTGGCCCGGGCTGCCCGCCGGCCGGTGTGAGCCGTCCGGCGCCGGGGACAGGGCTCTGGGGAGAGGGACGCGGCCGGCCGCCCCTTCCCGCGCCCGGGTGTTCCGCCCTGCTCTCCCGCGCCGCCTGCCGCTTTCCCGCAGGAGTCAGGTGAGGGGTGGCGCGCCGGCCCCCGCACCGGTCTTCTCGACTTGGAGCCCTCCACGCGTGTCGGACCACGGCTCCCATCATTCGGAGCCGGCATGTGTTGGAGGGCGCCAGACTGGGGAAGGCTGGCGTGAGACGTACTTCGCCGCGTCTCTCCTGGCGGAAGGTAAGCCTGCACTTTCCCCGCTGCGCTCCTGGCCCGGACCCTCTCGCCTTCCCGGGGGGGGGGGGGCGGAATGGCCGGCTCGGGAGGGGGGGCTGGCTGACATTTTCTCCCTCTGTCACTTCCCTAACGGCCTCCATGGAGCTGCCTCACTTGCTAAGCTGCCTTAGCCTTGCGGAGCATACTGAATAGTGAGGGAAAGGCACTCTGCATGTGGTCAGAGGCACTGTTCCTTAACTCAAACTTCGCGCACCAGGGGCTGCTCCCCTGTGAGTGCTCGGACGGAGGGAGAACGTGGGCAGTGTCCGGCTTTGCTGGCAAAACGCGCAAGGCTTGCGTTGCCTTATGCTTCCCCCACCCGTGGCTGCAGCACTGCATGACATGCGAATTTTCAGCAGGCTGGCAGGATTTGCCACGATTCAGGCTGAGGACGTGGCGAAATGCATGGGACCCGCAGAGATGGAGAGCCCTGCCCGAGCCCTGTAGTCCCAAAAGGATCTTTCCAGAGGCTTCCCGGGGCCTGGAGGGCTGGTCAGCCGAAAGCAGCCGCTTGGGCAGCCCAGCCTTTCCGAACCCGCCGTCTTCCGGGTGTGCTGGGCTGCAACACAAGCAGGCGCCGGGAAACATGGACCAGCGCATCCGGGAAGCACCATGCTGGGGAAGCCGGATTGTGCCTAATGCAGGAGGTCTTTCCTCCCTGCACTGGGGGCATGAGACCCCGTGCAACAGCGAGACTTCCCTGGGTTTTGTCTGATTTGAGTCTGTCTGAGTGGGAGGGTGTGAACGGGAGTCCCGCAACAGCAGGGGGTTGGGCCCGGCGGCCTGGTTCCGCAGCTGCCAAAGTCCAAAGCAAGGAGGTCGCGAGGCCCAGATCTTGACGTGGCCTCCGCTTTCAGGGATGCGTGAAAACACGGCTGGGCTCTTGCCCACCTTTTAACTGGGCTTATCGGTGGCCCCTGGGGTGCTGCTTTGGGCAAGTTAACAGAGAATCCCTGGTAGGTGCAAGAGGGTCGATTCTCTCCCTGACTCCCATTTCTTTCAGCCCCTCAAAGAGCCGCTCGTGGCTGCCGTGGGGGGTTGGGAGGCATGCCTGGACAGACCCCCTTTCAGGGCTGTGCTTCTCTGAAGCCCAGTTGCTGGGTGGAATGGGGCAGATACACCGAGGATGGACTGGAGTTTTCAAGAGAGCACTGCAGGCGGAGAGTACTTTTGCTTCCTGCTGCTTTCTTCTTTTCGACTTTCCTCCTTGCGACCACCTCTGGTTAAGTAGTGCTGGCAAGCTTTTGAAACTGCAAAACCTGCCATGCCTGTTTGATCAGAGAAGGAAGGAGGGTTGAGCAAAGCATTCTCCTTTCAGCACACTGCCCGTTCCTGGGAGGGGGGAAGAGCTGGGAACGGATTTCTCTCCACATGCAACTTTCCGGGCTGCTGGGCATGCTTGCCCTGGCCGCAGAAAGCCTCGTGCCTTAGATCATCCACAGGGTAAAGGCAAGGGAGGGGGAGAGGTGAGTTCAAGCCACCCTGCACGAAACAATTCCTATCTAGTTACCCAGACGACAAGAACTCACAAACTTACAGACGACAAGAATTTCAAATGCAGGAGGTGCCAAAACTCAGCCCGCTCTTTCCGGATCCCTTTTGTATGTTCCTGTTTCATGTGCATTGAAGGAATAGTCCTAGCTTGGCGCTGAAGTGTTTGTTTACCACAGAGAAAGTCCCCTGGTTAGGCCTGGACATCTCCAATTTAGCAGCATCCAAGCGCAAGCGAAAGGAAGGACCCTTGGCCTGAGACGCTGCCAGTCAGAGCAGGCAGTCCTGACCTGGTGGTACGGAAAGCTCGGACTGATCCCGGGGGCCATCGGTGCATCAGTCTTCCACCGGAACACGGGCCTGATGGCCATGGATGATCAGGAATTCCGTGCAGGATGCCTCCTTGGCATCCAGCACAGAGATGGAACGCTGCACCCGCTCCCCCCCAGCAGCCATGCCCTCACACGGAGAACTTTCAGGGACTTGTGTACAAGGCCAGACCAAAGACCTACATAGTTTGGCAGCCCAGCGAAGGGTCTCTTGCAGGGGTGCACTGACGATCCAGGGTTTGGGGTCTCACCTGTCCTCCTCTGTGACTCCTTGGTCATCCGTCGACTCGAGGCATCCTGGACATCTGAGGCTGCCCGGGGTGTTCGGCTGGCCCTGGAGCAGTTTAGGACCTGGGAAAGTTCGCAGCCCCAGCTGCTGAAAACCTGCATGTTTGCTCTCTGGGATTGATATTGCTCCTGAGAAAAACTTCTGGCATCTTTTTCCAGGCCTGCACTGCTGCTGCTGCAGCCTCCTTTGTGATTTTGCAGATACGTGTATTTGGTGTCTGTATATTTGGTGCAATGAAGCCCTGGACTCTGCATGCCAGTTGCCCTTACCCGGCTCACCTCTGGAACAGGCGTGTTTAGCCTGTCCTCTCTCCACCCTGTGATCTTCCTCCAACTGGGCGCTGTAAATGTTCTGGTTTTCCATCGCTCTGAAATCACAGAGTTCGTACTTAGTCATTTTCTCAGAATTCTCTGTTTTGTTGCTGCTGCTGCAATCATTCACGCCCGGCACACATGCACATTTTTAAAAACCCTCGTTTCTGGGCTCAAAAGTTTAAGGGACGCACAAACCTTTGCGGGGGAGTTTCTGCCCCTTCTTCCTCTTCCTCACAACCCTGCCCCCCCCTTTCCGCCGTCCGTCCGTCCGCAGGCTCCTCGGCTGCTCCTGTGGGTGGCATTGGTATGCGCAAGGCAGTGTGTCTATTGATGATCTCGATTTTATATGCGCGAGAGGTGTGGGTTTTGTATTGGTATGTGCGAGAGGCAGTGAGTGCAGTTGTGCGTGCCTCCGGATCGGTATGCGTGGGCGCTCGCGCGCTTGATGCGGGGAGGTTGTGGGGGGGACTGGGCGAGCGGACCTTGGGGTGTGGACCCTCTGCCGAGAGCCTGCTTGTAGGGTGGTGCTTGTGGTGCTGCTGAGGAGTCGAGGCTCGTTCGGGTTCGTTCTTCGTTCCCATCCGCCACAGTCTCGGTTTTCGTCCCTGCTGCTTTGTGTACCCATTTTGGAGAGCGCCATGCAGCCCTGGCGCCCCCCCCGCCCCCGCCCTTCTCCTTCGGCAGGCCGCTCCCCAGCAGCTGGAAAGAAGTTTCTTTGCCACATTCCGGGGGGGGGGGGGGGTGCGTTCAACGCTGTCCTGGTTTGCTTTGGAAAGTTTCTTTTGTTGCCGATGGAAGCAGCCGTGTGCCAGGGTTAAGCGGGAAGGGAGAGCCCTGGCCAGGCGGCTTCGGTGGCACCGGGCTGCACCGGGCGGCGTGTCCGTGGCAGCGGCGAGGAGGACACCCGGCATCAGCAGCGCAGCATCCTTTCCTCACTGCTCTCCAGCTTCTCGCATCCAGGAATACCCTTCCCCTGCTCGTGGGCGGAGGTCCCGCTCGGCTGTCCTGCCGGCCAAGGACAGCCCGGTCCACCACACGCTCGCCACATCCATTTTCCTGGAGTGCCCAGGCCAAGAGCCCCGTGTCCCCCCCCCCCGAGCCGGGGGTCCGAAGCATGTCAGGCCTGCCGTACCTTTGCCTTCTCCGTGGCTCTCCGGCGAGGGGCCTTTGGCGGCTTAAGAACGCGGGACGCCAGCCCTGCCGAGTCTAAGTGGTCCGTCCGCTGGGCTCGGGCCCGGGAGACCCAGGGGCTCGTCCCCACTCGGGCATAATGAAATACAACAAAGAACTGGAAACGAACGAGCCTGCCTGAGTGACGGTGGGCGGTCCCTGCCTCCCAGCCCAACCTGCCCCACCGGGCGCTTGCCGTGAGGATGAACTGGAGGGGAGCAGACCCTCCCCGGGTTCCTCGCAAGAGGAAGGCACGTCCGTGGGGAGGACGATTCGCCAGGCCCTCCTGCTTCCCACCGCCAGCCCCAGAGGTGAAGCCGCAGAGCGGGACATCGGCGCGCACGTGTGCAAGCGCCCCCTGCGCCTCTGCCCCTCGGGACGTGCCCGGAGGCACTTTCGCGCGCGTGACGCAGAGGCAAGGGCGGCCGGAGGCGTCTGCGGCGGCGCCTCCGCGCAGGGAAAGCGGGCCAGGCCCTCTGTGGCTGGCAGTGGCTGGCGGAGGCCTCCCTCCGGGAATGCTGGCCAGCCTCTTCCCGAGGCCAGGGGCTGCTGCTCCATCGCGGCCCCCCACATCCCACGAATGCATCGCCGGAACCGGCAGTGTGCCTGAGAGGGACGTGTTCTCCCACCAGGCCGATGGGGGGCGCAGCGCGGAGCGTGTGCTGAGCCGATATTGTGCCGCTCAAAGTGCTCCCCCGAGCCCTGGCGCGGCTGCTGTTTTCCGCGCAGACGTCTGGCGTCCCCCTGCGTGGCGGCTGCTCCCGCTGCCTTGCTTCCGCCTTCACTGGGTCCCGAGCAGGAGGCGAAGCCACGGCTCGCCCGGGTGCCGTGCGCTCGCCCTGGCGGACCCCACTTTGGCAAAGAGCGCCGGCGCGGGGGCCTGGTGGCCGGAGGACGGGGGGAGCGGGCAGGGTCCGGGGCGACGTAGCAGCCAGAGGTTCGGCCTGGCAGGGGCACTTAAGCATTCCCGAAATGACTGCAGGCGCCACTCTTGGCGTGTGCTCCGAGAACACGCAGGGTGTCTTTCACTTCTCAGAGCAAGAGGCGCTGGGGCCGGGCCTGCTGTGCACCCTGGGGGGAACATGGCTCCCCCAGGATAGGTCGCGGCTCTTCTGGGGGGAGCAACAAGCACCTTGCACATGCACAGAGGCTATTTGCAATGTACCTCCATGGGGACCATTTGAAATTAAACGCAACAGACCAACTTGCGCAGAAAGGCGAACGTGAGCAAAAAAGATCAGGGAGGCTCACAGGAGAGACGGTGATCCTTGGGGGAGGCCCAGGCCAAGCCATGACCCGCATGCTGAGCGAGGCCCAGAAACGAAGGCTGAGAGCTAAGCGCCTTGCCCAGGCCTGCTCAGCCGCTCGGTGGCAGAGAGGGCGACCCGGGTCCCCCGGGCCGAGTTCAGAGCTCCCCTGCCCCTTGGTCGCGCTGTCGCATCCTCAATGGAGCTTGGTGTGTTCGGATTTCTTTATTTTTGGAGGGTTTGTTCTCTTCCTCTTTGGAGTTGCACTGCGAATGCTCTGCGGATTTTAATTATAACCCCAGCAAGGGAATCAGCGATAATTGAGCTAAATTTGTGTCATACTGTATGCTAATATTTTTTTTTGCAATTAGTGGCTTTTTAGCAAGATTCCTCTCTTGAGCTCAGCTTCTTACTGCTGCACTGGGAAAGTTGTCAGCATGCATTTTTCGTTCTTTTCTTCTCTGTCCCCCCCTCCCCCCCCTGCCCTCCCAGTGTTACAAACTTAATTTCTTGGAAGGCGGTTTTCAGCACCAGCGGAGTGATATCCGGATACCGGGTCCCATGCTCCCAAAGAGCAAAATGTTCATATTCACACCCACACATAAATTTTGTAAGTCCCAAGTTCTTCCTATGGGGTATTCCCCTTGAATTTATGATAAACGTATGCATGCGTTCTTACGTGAAATGTCATCCGTATAACTCTGAGCAATTTTACATAAAGAATAGCCAAGTAAAAGTTTTAATATGTAACCAGGGCAGGATTAAACCAATCCTAAACTTTTAAAATTTAAAATTCACATTAATAACTCTGAAATAGGACAAAATTTCAGCAGCTCCGGAAATTTCAGCCAAGAGGATACCAGATACACTTCCGTAGTAAAGCAGTTTTAGTGATCGAGTTTCTGTGGGTGCGAAGGAGCTTCTCCCCGCTACAGGCTGCGGGGCAGGGGAGAGGCGCACGAGGCCGGGCGGATGGGGAGAGCAGCTCCTTCCGGGACCACAGCCCAGGTTTTGTGGACCCGAAAGGCCGCAACAGCCTCTGAGACGGGCCCCACAACAAAGCCAAAACCCCCTGAAGGTGTTCCGGGAGCACCCTTGCCTGGCAGCCCGTTTTGTGCTCCCTGTGGGGCCGAAATGCATCCAGGGGCAGCCCCACACGGACAATGCTGCAGCAGTCGCTGTTCCTGCCCGGCGTGGCCCACGCCCTCCGTGCAGCTTGCGTTCTGGGTGAGCCGGGGAAGGGGCCCGCAGCACCCCCCTGGGGTGGGGCTGGTGGGCACCTCCCTGTGGCAGGGCTGCCCCTGCAGAGGACGGTGGGCTCAGGCCACACCTGGCCCTCCCCCTGCGCTGGCCCGCCGTGCCCGCGCCGTCCCCACTCGCCCTGAGCGGCGGCTTCCTGGCCCCCCGCCAGCCCATTGCCGATTCTGGACAAGACCTCCGGCTTCCTTGGGATTTGAGGACAAGGACGGCGACGCTTGTGTGTTCCTGGCACGCCGACGGTCCCAACATGCCCAGTCTCCCGGTGACGCCGGCAGCGGCTGAAGAGAATGGGGGGGAGTGGCCCTGTGGGGCAGAACAGCGGGGGCCCGGGACAGGTCAGCGCAGGCCCCCATGCCCCTGGTCCCCGGCACTGCCTTCCCAACCTGCCTGGAGCCCCGCAGATGGGCTCAGCGGCCGATCCCACCCTCCCAGGCAGCTGGGAAGGACGGCGTGGCCAGTGGAGCGGCAGGCTGCGAGGAGGAGGCGAGGAGAGCTGCTCGCCGTCTCGTCTCCGGGGGCAGGTTGGCCGCTCGCTCCCGCCCCACGGCTGCCACCTGCCGGCTTGCCAGGTGAGAGTGGGGGGCAGGGGCCACAGCACCCCTGCTCCCTCCACAGCTCTCCCAACAAGCCATTTGCGGGTGTCCTGGGGGCATGATGTCGCTTTTACCCGATGTGACCCGTCTGTGATTGAGTGAGTGAGTGATTGATTGATTGTTGGAATATATTTCAGTGCTCCAAGCCTCCAGGGAGAGGTTTTGGGCCGATGGGCCGCCTCCAAATCCCTGAGTGAGTGAATGAATGCGTGAATGAGCAGCGGGGAGAGGAGGGGCTGCCCGGGGGCTCATGGCTGAAGGGTGTGCACCCCCCCCTCCGGAGCTGGGAGAAAGCCGGCCTGGAGCGCCAGGGAAGTGTGGCTGCTGGTCCGTGCCGGCGAGGCGAGGCGAGGCGAGGCTGGGCTGCGTGGACCAGGGCGGCGTGCGGCACCCCGGTTTGCAGGCAGGGCGGGGAGAGCATGTGAGCGAGCAGAGCGGGGTGCCGATGGGCCATCCGCCAGAAGGAGCGCCCGGGGGGGCCCTCGGGGACAGACCGGCCGCCCTCGCAGGGCAGTCCGAGCCGGCCGAACGCGAGGGGGGGTTCCCGCAGAGGGTTTAGCGAGCACGTCCCAGCGGGGGCTGAACCCCCCTCACTCTTCCCGGAAAGTCCTGTCCCCATGAAGCCCCGTGACGGCTTGGAGTGACTCCACCATCCAGGCCGGGTGAAGGTGCCGCTCGTCTCCACGGAGGGCAGGGCCTCCTTCCTCCAAGACGGACCCACCGGCTGCGTTCTGCTGCAGGAACTATTCGAGTTCCTTTTGCAAGCGGTCTGGGGGTGCCCGGGAGACGAGACCGGGACGCCGGCAGGGCTGGGGGAAAGAAAATTAAGGGAGGAGGGAGCTGACCCCGGCTTTTCATCCTGTTACAGAAGGTTGTGGCCTTCCCTAGCAGAAGCGAGCTCCCGGAGGACGCGCCAAGGCTGCCCCGGTCGATGCGCCCGCCTTGCCATGGCGGCCCTCTACGGCAGCGAGGTCAAATGTGTCAGCGTCGAGTGGGACTTCCTGCAGGGGCTGCTGGTGAAGAACCAGCCCGTGCCCTGGTAAGTCAGCTCTGCCCGGCGCCCGAGGGCCGCGCGGCACGGCGTGTGTGCGGCTGGACACACTCTGTGGCGCCCCTGAACTGGAAGGCAGGACCGGGCTGCTCCCTGTGCCCCAGTCGGCCTCTGCATTGTTGTCTGTTGCACAGGGCCTTTGTGAAAAGGCGGGAGCGTGGCGGAAGCCTCCCCACTTGGCCCACTCTGCATCCACAGAGGCCGCTTTGCCAGCTGAGCCTGCAGAGGGCTGTGGGGCAGGATCAGGCCCAGGGGCCATGTGGGGCAGTCCTTCTGTTTACACGGGGCAGCCAGCGGCCCCATAGGAAGCCCACCAGCAGGACACGGTGCCGCAGCCCATGCTCCCCAGCAGCTGGTGTCTGCAGGCACAGCGCCCTGCTCTGGGGTGGCACAGATCCGTCAGGGCCGGGAGCCGTGGAGACGCTCCTCCTCCAGGAAAACCCATCCAGCATCTGGGCAAGGAAATGGCCCAGCTTGACTCTACGGGGCGCGAAGAAGCCCTTCCTTGGGGCCGTCCGGAGTCTCCCACCTGGCAGCTCCATGGGGTGCCCCCTTTGGGTCCTAGGATTATGGAGAGGGAGAAAAAGCCCTTTTTTTCCCCTTGCTGCACGCCAGGCACACTCTGTGCCGCTCTTCCGTGTCACGCCAGCCCTGCCCCATGTTTCTGCGCTCCTGCCGGTCTTTCTGGTGAATTATTCAGTGTCAAGAAGGTGGGCAGTTGGCGTTTGGGCCAGCCGGCCATCCTTTCCTACCAGGAAATGGCGCACGGGGCAGTAAACAACAATAAAGCAACTCCCAGACCAAAAGTATAATTAAACCAACGACGAAGCAGACACTGAATAGCCTAAATGACGAGTGGAACGCCGCGCTGGCACTGGGCCCGCGGCTGAGGAACCTGTGACTCCGCAGATGTTCCTGAGTTCTGCTCCTTCTGGGGCTGCAGCCCCCGTTCTGCCCCATGGCCCCCCCTAATGCTGCCCCCCCCCCGCAGCCTGCAGGCCCTGCGCAAGGAGAAGTCCCGCAATGCCGCCCGCTCCCGCCGGGGCAAGGAGAACTTCGAGTTTTACGAGCTCGCCAAGATGCTGCCGCTGCCCGGAGCCATCACCAGCCAGCTGGACAAGGCCTCCATCGTGCGCCTGACCATCAGCTACCTCAAGATGCGCGACTTCGCCAGCCACGGCGACCCCCCCTGGGGCCTGCGAGCCGACGGGCCTTCCCTGGCCGGCAAAGGTGGGTGCAGCTGCGGGCCGGGCGGGCGGGTGGGAGGGAGCCCCCGCCACACACGGGGTCTGCAGCTCGCCCGTCTGGGGCCGGGGGCTGGGGCCAGCTCTGCGGAGCCAAGGACGGCTCCAGGAGTGCCCGGTTTCTCCTGGGGGCCGTGGCCTCCCCCGCGGCAAGTACCAGGGCCTTGGGCGCACAATGCACGGGCCGGACCCGGGTGCGGTCGGTGCGTGCGCCACCCTTAAGTCGGTCTGGTCCCACCTGGTGCTTTGGGCCAGTAAGGACTGCAGGCACCCGTCAAATAGCAGAAGGAGCATTGTGTGCAAACCGAGAACCGAGAACGTTCTAATATTCAGCAGCACTGGCAAGACTTCGCTTGCGCTGGGCCTCTGTCTGGCATGGCGGGCCGTCTCTGCCGTCTTTGAGTCTTCTCAGCAGGTCCCGTGCCCGCTCAGAAAGAACAAATCGCGCAAAATCGTACAAAGGGCTCTGACTGGAAACGTCTGCCATTCAGGGCGCCGGGGCCGCTTAGCACCAGCATTGCTTCAAGCTTGGACCGGCGGCCTTGAGTTCATTTTGCGGCTCGGACAAACGTGCACGAGCGTGTCCATAACGCTGCACACCTGCAGTCCCCCCCCCGCTCAAAATGCCGCCTTGCTAGGCATGGTCTGCGCAGGGGGGAGCCCAGCCTCCGCAGGGCACTATGGCGGGGCTGAGGGCCCGAGGGCACAGGCTTCCTGCCCCCTCCAAAAACCTTGCTCAATCGTCGCTTGGGTTTGGGGGCCTTCATCCGGCACTGAAGCCACAAACGCCCCAGCAGGTCTCTGTGGCCGTGTGAGTGGCACCTTTGGGGTGCGGCCCTAGGGCCCTTCAGCCTGCTGGGGCATGCTGGGGGTTGTAGGCCCTTTCTCTGCACCGTTGGCCTCTTTTTTAAAAAAAGAAAGGGAGTGGGGATAGGCCAGTTCTGGAGAAACAGTGTCTGGAGGGCCCCGGGCTTATTTGGCGTGTTTCGTGGGACTGTGATGGCTGCGCTCGTGTGGTGGGGATTCGCGTGCGGGACCAAGTTCCGAGAGGCTGTTGGGGGAATCGCTGCCCCTTGGCTTGCGGGCAGTGGGATGCCTTGACCCCGGAGGCCCCGATCCGTCCCGGCCAGCGTTGCCCACACTGGCAGAGCAGCTGCTTGGACTCGCGTCCGTAGCAAAGCTGGCTCTCTCCCACGGAGGGTCCCTCTTTGTTGCATCCCAGGCAGATGCCCACGTTTCTTCGTCCCAGGACTGCGTGCAGCAAAGGACAATTTGCAGGGCTTGGGAGCGATAGAAAAGCCCTCAGGCCCTGTTGTGGAGTTTGCAGAGGTGGGTCGAGGAAGCTGAGAGACCATTTCTGCAGTGCGACTGAGGTTAAAATGAGAGGAGAGAGAGCCATTCAGCTGCCACAAGCTCCTTGGAGAAGACATGAGATAAAAATGAAATAATATTCTAATACGCATTTATTTAGCTGAAGCTCTCTGGGCAATAATACAGATGGTGATGCTCGTATGTGGAAGGTGACTTGCAAAACGCCACTCCGTGCCCTAAAATACCATCTTTGCTCCCCGAAAGGAATTTGGAGCTAAGGCCCCTCCCCCATTTGGATTCCAGGAAACTGGGCGCCTGTCTCCCTCTACCAGTATCGCACACTGGGACCAGTGATGGCTCTGCCGGCAGCGGGAGGGCATTTCCGGCCCCAGGCAGAGGACCTCGGAGTCTTCCTCCCGACAAGCAGCCCGGGCTGTGCCATCCTGCCCAGACCCCACGAGGCAGCCTGGCTCTCGGGGGGTCTGCAGTGGCCCAGGACGTGGACGAGTGCCCGCTTCTTTGGAATCGGCCTCCCCGCGTGATGCGTGCGCACCGGTGCCTTTCCATTCCGACACACACATCCGAGCGCTCGCCCAGATGAAATAGCATTGATTAGCCATGCACCATTTAAATAATACAGCCTCAAAGTGTGTAATTAAATAAATTAACTGCCTTGGAAGAATACAGGCTTGCAGCCATTTCTGATTACTATCATTACCCACAGGGTAATTATCAGCCAAATAACGAGTGTTCCGTGAAATAGGGATAAACATCTGCCTATTGTTTGGGGGGGCTGGCGAGGGACTGTCCATTTTCTCCCCCCTCCCGGCAGATTCCAGCACTGAGGAAGAGGCCCCCCCCCCCCCCCCCCCCCCGCTGCCTCCCTCAGTTTGCAAGAGAGGCCAGGATCTGTAGGGAACGAATCCCGGTAATGACGGGCTTTCAAGGAGAGGTGCCAAGGCGGCTGAGAACTTTTCCAAACGGGAGAAGGGATCTTGCCCTATTTCGCGACAGCTGGTGCCCCGCAAGGGCGTTCTAAAAACGGAGGGCAGAAGAGTTGCTCAAGAGCTGGGATGCTCAAATACTGCCTCGCTTAACCCTCTCCGGGTACCGGCAAAGCACGAACCAGCTTTCTGTAATGAGGACTAGAGGCTTGTATGGAAGGCAGCGTATGAAGCTGGGAATGCAGCTCCGTGGCAGAAGCCTGCTTGGCATGCAGAAGGGCTTCAGGCAGGGCTCCAGGATTCCTCCTGCAACCCAACGAGCTGCTGCTGCCGATCAGTGCCGGGCGCAATGGGCTATGGCCTGACCTGGTATAACAGGCAGATTCCTCCCTGCGCTCCGCTCAGTCTGACAGGCTGAACCCGCCTTTTCGCAGAAACACGATTGAAATTCCCCACTCCCCCTGCCTTACACATTCCAGAAGAATCGTCAGTATTTGACCACTCTCTCTGTGTGAGTGTGAGAACAACCACACCTGTGTAATGCACACCGTGTTGAAAAGCGGCAGGAAAGAAGTCCAGAAAGCACGAGCCCGGGAGCCCAGACAGAGGTCCTGTGGAGTTCAGGGATAATTCGCTTCCTCAGACTTGTGTGCATTGCATTTCCAGGGCAAAGTTAGCAGTGGCCACTGCAAAACAATGTGCCCCAGGCGACAGTTGTTTACCGATTGCAAAAGACTTTAGCACTACCTAAACAAGAAGCAAACTTAAAACATCGACAGACAGTCATGGGCAACAAAACCTCAGCAGACAGACTTGAAAAGCTTTGGTTTAAATCAGTCTCTGTTGACTGGGGGACTTGCCGATAATTTTTACAACTCCCAGCATTCCTAGCCACCTGCTAGGCTGGCTGGGACTGATGGGGTTTGAAGTCCGAAAGACCTGGAGGGCGCGAGGGTGGGGGGTGCCTGATTTCCCCCGCAAGCTGCAGAGGAGGGCAGGGCATGTTCCATTGGAGCCAAGCTCAGGGAACCAAGGATCAAGTGGGATGCCAGGAAGTCCTTCCTGACGGTTAGGACCCCCAGGGCATGAAATGGGCCTCCCTGGGAGGTGGTTGAGGCCCCATCGGTGCGGGTGTTTAAGGACAGGCTGGACATGCACATGGAGGGCGTGTCGTGAGCGGAGCCGGCTGAAGCTGGGGGTCAGACTAGATGGCCTGGGAGGCCCCTTCTGACTCGCTCTGTTTCTGTGTTTCTCTCTCAGCCCTTGCAAGATAAAGGCATGCTTATATGTTTGTATGCACACGCGTATGCATGTTCCTGGCAGGGGAGTTCCCAAGAGAAGTTGGGAAGCTACCAGATGGCTGCCAGGCAGGGGAAGGTGGGCAAGGCACCCAGAGAACTGGGCCAGGGCACGTTGGATGTGGACCGCAAGCCCAGGGGTCAATATTTCTGCTCCGGACTGTAAGCTCCATGAGAGCAGAGACCTTTCTGCCCCCTCCACTTGAGTCTGGGGGTGGCTGCTCAGTGCCTCCTCTCTGAGCCCCCCAGAATGCCTCACCACTTCGTCCCTGCGTGGCTGATTATCTTCCGTGCTCCCCAGAGAGGCTGTTGGCCAGCCGTTTCTCCTGTACTAATTCCCATCTCTGACCGGGGGCCAGTCTCCCAATCAATCGCGTTAGTGCAATTAGCAGTGGTTTTAATGCCCACAGCAAGTATCTTCGTGGGGCCTAGCCGGGCAAAAACATTAAGGTCATGTTGATTAACCAGTCCGTGGTTTATTATAAACATCTGGAAGGAGCGCATTTTACATCTGACAAGTAAAACGGAGCGTGACTTTTAATTTGTCTGTTCCTCGGGTCACTCGGCTCGTGTGGGGGAGATCGTGCGAAAAGCGTGCTGTGCTCGGTGGGCAGCGCAGGCTTTAAGCGCAAGCCAGGTGTGACGAAGGTGACTTGTGTGCCATAGAGACTTTGCAACGTGCAAGGAGGCAGGTCCCTGCCCCAAAGAGTGTGCAAACCTACGTTTTGATCTGGAGAAGACACGCAGGCTGGGGTGCCCAGAGGAGAGATGCTCCTGTGTACGTTTACACAGGAGAAAGGCAGCCTGGGTACCAAGCGGGCTCTGCCACTGAGCTGCAGGAGCAGCTCTGGGGCTGGGGACCGGGACGCTGCTCGTCGCGTTTGTGCGAACCGAAGGCCGGGCCAGACGGGGCCCAGTCCCGTCCACGGGGCTGTTGGAGGTTCTGGTGGTCTCTCTGTGGCGTGTGGCGGGCTTGTCGCTCCCGATGTTGGCTTCGGGCACAGCGGGGGAGCCACAGACACGGCGGCAAGGTACCTCCTCCTCCGCATTTCAGAGCAGGTAGCCTGGCCCCTGCCCCCCGCCGCCCGGAGGGCCCTCGGGCACCCCCACCTTTTCCAAGCCTGCGCACTCGCTGTGGGGAAAGGCCTGGCTTGGAGGCAGACGTCCCTTCCGGCCCTTGTCAGGTTCCTGCTTCAGCCTCCACATTTCCAGGCGAAAGGAGATGGGTGGCTGGCCCCGCTGGCTGGGAATGATGGGCACTGCAGTCCCACATCTCCAGAGGGCAGCTGGCGGGGAAGGCTGGACGGGGCGGCAGGCCTGAGGCGTTTCCGGGAGCTCTTCGGCAGGTGCAGCCCCTCCACGGGGGAGCGCAGTGTCTGGCGAGAACGCCTTGTCCCCGAGCCAGGCAGGGTCGTTTCCCTTGCAGATGTTTGGGGACAGAGGCAAGGGGCTCTCAGGACTGTGCAAAGCCTTGCGTGCCGGTCGCTCCTCCCTCTCTTCGCTGTGGATGCGCTTCCCAGGGGTGGACGCGCTTGGAGGCAGGGCTGAGCCGGCCTCGCTCTCCCGAGCCCCGGCTTGCGCGCAGGAGAGACGGACACAGAGACGGGCAGGTCCGGGTGCCGGGCGCATCAGTGCGCTCCACCGGGCCTCTGGCAGCGGCCGGGGCCGCTTCTGTGGCTCAGCACAGGATCCTCCTCCGTCTGGCCGAGCGCCACGGCCACTCCAGCCCTAGCGGTGCGCCCCAGCCTGTCCGTTCCACTCGCCCCTGCAATGCCCCGGGCGTCTTTGGGGTCAGAGGGGGGCTATCAGCACGGCCCCCTTGCCCCCCAGAGGTGAATCGCCCACATCTGGCCCCTGTCCGGCCGGCCTGTGGAGCCAGGCTGCTTTGCAAGGGGTGCTGTGGCACCCCCACCCCGTTCGCCACTGCCCCGAGCTGGCCTGGAGCCTGCGGAGGGGGAAAGAAGCGGCTGCCCGCGAAGTGGGAACGGGGAGCGTCGCCGAAGGGGCTCGGAACAAGACGGGCAATGGCCGCGGGCAGCGGGCTGGCTACAAACAGCCGTGTGCCGCAGTCCCACTGGCTTGGGCAGGGTCTCTGCCTGTTGTGGTCCATGTTGCCGTGGTGGTGGTGGTCACATTTGAATCCCACCTACCCTCTCTGAGGAGCTCAGTGTTGCCCCTTCCCATTTCTGCTTCACAACAGCCCTGCGAGGTAGGGCAAGCAGAAGAATAGTGCCTAGTCCGAGGCTGCCCACAAGCGGCACAGGCACAGCCGCCCTGCCCTCATCCGGCCGCCGCAGCGGGGCCTCCCTGGCGCAGCGCAGCCCCTGCCCGGCCTCAGCCCACTCGCCTCCCCGCCCCAGCCCCTCCCGGCGCGCTCCTGGCCGGCGCGCTGCCCTTCAGCTGCAGCTCCTCCTGCCGCTGCCCCGCCGGGCGAAAGACCCGCAGCTGCGCCGCGATCCGCCGCGTGATCCTCCCCCGCCGCTCGCCTCTGCGCGGCTCCCCCCGCGCCTGCCCTGCGCCGCGCCGCCTCGAGCCCTTCCTGGGAAGGGGCTGCTTCTGCCCACGTGCCCGAGACGCCCCCTTGCAAGAGCGGCGTTGTGCTCGCGGCTCAGCGCTCCAACAGCCTGTGTGGCTTTACAAAGCAGAGCGATGCTCCTAGTCCTCAAGGTTGCCAGTGTTGAGCTCTCCGGGGTGCTGAGAAGGGGGTTTTGGGGGCAGGCTCTGGTGCTCCCCCCCCCCACTTTTGGTCCCTTGCCCGACGGAGGACGAATTGCACCAGAAGAGAGGCGTGAAACTGGGGAGTGTGGGCTGCAGACTCCCCCTGTTGAGCTGGGCTTGGTGGCCACATGTCCTCTTTTATGGAGGACTGTCCTCTGTTTGCAAGTGCCTTTCCTGGAAGGGCTGTCCAGCCAAGTTCAGCGGAAAGATGCCGAACCTTAAGAACGGACAGCTGGGCTTGCCCGGTCTCTGCTCGGTGTGAACTCTGGCATTTTGGTGCAAATTCTTGCAGGCTTCAGGCCGCAGCCTGGCAGGGCGCCAGGCCCTCCGTCCATCCGGCCCAAGGTTGTTGGCACCCCCAAGCAGGTGCAGCTCCGCCCGGTTTCTTCTAGGATGCTCTCCTGGGAATTTGAGGGAAAGCAGTTCACAATAGCAATTTGGTTTTTTTAAAGCTTTCTTCTCCCCTTTCTCTCCCAAAAAGAGGATTTTTTTTAATATAGATTTTTTTAGTATAGATTTGTCAGGTGGCAAATGTAGTTTCTTACAGCAGAATTTTATAAAGAAATATTTTCCTGAGCCCTAAACAGCAGTGAAGAGCTGGTTATCCATGTACCGGGACTTCTGGGAGGTGTCAGCCTGTATTTAAAGCTTGTGTGTGTGTGCGTGTTGGCACAACAACAACTGCTTAACAATATTCCATCAGCATTTATGCAAGAAGATTGGAAGGCAGAGTTTATTTTTCTTGGGTTTGTTATTGCAGAATTACTCCTTGACTCTGTAAAATCTGTTTGGCATGGGTATTCTCTTTGAAAAACCAAAACAAATCATACGTATTTTAAAGCAAGATGCTAGTCTTTATGGAGGTATAAAAACCTCCATTAATCAGGGGACTGTGATCTGGCTTTTTCTTGCTCTCAAGTCACATTCTTCCATCTGTACACCTCCTTCCTTACCCTACCTCTCTGATGCCGGAAAAATATTTTGCATCCTCTTTCCTTGGAGTGTTGAGAAAACTGCCTTTAGTTTACAATGATTTGCTCAAAGAAACTTCAGTGAAGATAAAACTAAGCAGAACAAAGCCTGGTTTTTGTAGTAGAGTAGAGTGTTTGGTCTTAAAATGGTGTGTTACTTTCCTCACAAGCCAGAGAACCATTAGCATGTTATACTCCCCCCCACCATATTCGTATTGACTTCTTGCATTTAAAATACGCATGTCCCACCTTTCCAGAGTATAGTCTGCAATGCTGCTAACAAAAATATACAAAATATAATACATATTTCATACTTTAAACAAGAAAAAAGATCAGACATACAAAAGATTTATTAAAATGAGACTTCCGAACAGGGTGTTGCACAAGCAAACAGCTTTAGGCTGCTTGTGCAAAAGCGCGGGTGCCACCACCGAGAAGGTCAGGCCCCAGTACCCACCCGTCTCCCCACTGGAGGAGGGCCCTGGCTGATGGCCTCGGTGAAGGGGGGGCGTCCCAGCATTTGAGGCAGAAGAAAACGGGGTGCAGAGACGGTGCCGAGGGGACAGTTCTGTGCAGACCCAGGAGGCCTGATTTGGGGCAGCTGGCAGGGGTTGCCAGGCAGGACACCGGTAGCGCCCACATTGCCCGCTTCGGGAGGAAGTGACTGTATGGGAGCACCAGGTGGGCCCCAAAAGCCAGCCGGCGCCCAAGATGTGAGCTCGCCTGGCTGCTGCAGGTGCAACAGAATTAAACTGTTTAACTAAAGCTGCTTCTTACTGTGGAGGGAAGGGGAAATAACATGTTTGAAGGGATTAAAAACCGTTGTTCACTGGAGGGTGAAATATTATGATTATTGCATGATGACAGGACAAAATTACTACGTGGATGTGCTGCGTGACGGTGCGTGTCTGTCCGCCCACAGTTCTGCGCCCCTGCCGCCTGCCCCCAGCGGGCCTCGTTTCGTGCAATGCAGATAGCAGACTCCGGGTGTCTTGGCTGCTGTCCATGCATTGGAAGGCAACAGTGGCTCTTTCCTCTCTTCCAAAAGCCTCAGGGGTCTACTCTTCCCTTTTTGTGATTCAAATGCTCAAGTTGCTAGGCCTCATGAACTCACAGAGAATTTTTTTTTTAATTACCCATAAATTAAGTCTGTAACCCACTTTTTCACTCAAAGCCAAGGCTGTGAAGAGTAAGAAAATAAAATCTTATATTACAAGTTAATATCCGGTTTTTTTTAAAGTTATTTGTATGTACAGCGGAAACATATACAAACACACATGAATGGATAGATGGAAGGAAGGAAGAGGGGGGAAGCCAAGAAAGAAAAGAAAAGAGAGAGGATAATATTGAATGTATCCACGATTGTTTATGTCGTTCTTAATACAAAAGAAAGAAAAGGGAAATAAAGCAGGATAGCAGAACTTACAGCATCAGCCTCAATATTTATGCTTTCAGGCCCAGTTCTCATGAGTCGTTGCCACTCCAGACTGAAGCTGGGGCGGAGAGGACGGCCGCCGTGCCAATAAATTCCCTACCCACAGAAAGCTAGGATATCATGGGAAGGGCTAGACTGGACCCCTTCTCTTCAACACGCTGCTTTTCTACAGGTGGGGAATTCAGTACCGTGAAGAAGCATTCAGCCTCGCCACTCCTCAGCCGCCGTCCGAAAATAGCGCAGGCTTGCACGGGCCGCTAGCGAGGCCTCGGCTCCTATCGCAATGCCCCACAGCGCCTGAATTGGAGGCCATCAAAGCCCCCACACTCTCTAGGGGCTCTCATGCTCAAGTCTTGGGGAAAACTGAGGTCTCTCTGTAAAATGGGCGCAGCTGTGATCTCTGGGGAGCTTGGGCAGGAGGTGCCGTTCCCTGTGCGGGCAGGCAGGCTGCTCATGGGCAGACAGAAAGCCGGGCTGGGCCTTGGCCGGACCCGGTGGGGCTCGTCTTCGGCTCTTACCTCTCAGATTTTCTGGAAATAATAATACAAGCCCACCCGCATCCATCCTCCAGCAACTTGCTTTACTAAAGGAATAATGCATGAGCCCGGCTCTTTTGCATATCGGACAAAAACACTGCACGGTGAAGAGCAGAATTTGGGTGTTCAGAGACTCTAGAAACTCTTGTACGGTTCCCCCATTTTCATCTTTTCCTTCTCCTCTGTCCTAAACGCATCTCGATCATCATCTGATGCGCTAGCATGACCCTTACCTCCAAAGCTCCTTGTCGCTACCCACTGACCAGACTGTCCCTGCATATCTCTGTCGCGCTTGAGACCCACTCCAGCGCTCCACCGCCTCAGACCAGTTCCCACGATCGATCGATCGATCGATCGATCACTCAATCATCCTCTTTCGCCTTGTTAGAAGTTTTTGGAGAGGGGGTGTTTGAAAGGAGCACGTGTTTTCTGTGCTGTCCCCCCCATGTTTTGTGGCTTTAAAAGCTGGCAACTTGCAAACTTGGGGAAGGGAGACTCTGCTGCCTTCCCTCCCCTTCCCCGTAATCCTAGCAGCTTTCTAATTCTTACATTAAATGCTTTTAATTATAGGAGCATTCTGTCTGACCCATGGGGTTATTTCAAGAGAGGAAAAATGAAGGAATTAAAGAAAATGACAGAACAAATTGCAGCAATTAGCAGCAGTGGTATTGTTCTGCGTGTCTGTCAAGGGAGTTCTCTGTTTGTTAGTTACAAGTAAATGCGTACAGATAACGGAGACAGCCATTATATATGCCATCTCTGAGGCTGCCTGGTGCTGCAGCTATTTTCTTTAAAAAAAAAAAGAAGAAGAAAGGAAAATCTTTTTTTTTCAATAAAATTCTCCTTGAAAGTGAGCTACGAAAAGGGGAGCGTGTTTTTCTTGCTCACCTCCCTTTGCTCCGGGGTCCAGGAAGTGAATGTTTCTGTGTCTCGCCTGTCTGAGCTCGCTCGCCCTGAGCTGGGACCCTCCAGATGGGCTGGGTGACAATTCCCAGAATCCCCCAGCCAGCTGGAGCCCCACGCATCTGGAGATGGACGTGGGTCCCACTGTGGCCCGGAGAGCCACGGGGAAAGGTCCCCATGCCATGCGAGGGAATGGGGACAAGGCAGCCCCTCTTCTGGGACAGAGGGCCGTCTGTGCGCGGTGGGGCTGGCTCAGAGAATCCCCGTGGCATCAGCCCCTTGGAAAGTATTTATCTCTCATTTAATTACAAGTAATTTGGAAAGGTGGCACAAGCCTTTTCCGCTGCCCTTGTTGTTCCAGCTGGGCTGTTGCAGGAAGACTCCCGGTGCCCCTGCAGAGCGGGCTGGTGTGGGGCCCGTTTGCGGTGCCCCGTCCAGTGTGGCACGATTCAGCCTCTGGTCCTGCGTGGTCTGGGTTTGCCCAGAGGACCTGGGACCGGCATTTCTGTTTCTGCTCCGGGTGTGCCTAACGGGCCCCATAGTCAAGAGGGCGAAGCCACGCCGCTCGTTGGACGGTGGGGTTGCGTGCCGGTCCGGTGGCCATGCAGAAGCCGAGAGCAGTGCTTGGCGCGAGTCTCCGGACGCCTCTCCATCTTGCCGCCTTGGCTGGCCGGCGCTTCCCGGCTCCCCCCCTTCCCCTCCCGCCTTCACCGAGCAAAGGGGCTGAAAGAAAGGTTAAGCCGGGGTCTTGTGAGCTTTTCAGCTTTGCTGGGGAGCTCTGAATGCAGAGCTGATAAGTATTCTAATCCCATCTCCCAGGAATGTGCTTAGCACAATGGCATGTCCTGTCCCCCCCCCCGCCCCCCAGCCCTGTCCTTGTCTTCCCCTGGAGTAAGTGTGTGTGCTTGTTTGTGCGGTGGGGCCCTTACTCTGTGTGTGCGCACACGCACCCCTCCGAATTTGGGGTTGTGCTTGCATGTGCCCCGCCGGCCGGCCGGGACCCTCCTTTCCTTGCATTCCTGTATAAAAAAATTCCCAAGGCTTGGAGCGGCAAGGCAAGCGGCCCCTGGGTGACGATGGGCCTGCGGTTCGCCAATTACTTGGCCAGGCTCCCCTCCCCCCCCCCGCCCTCAAGGCGCTTCCTGCAAGGGATCCCGACTTCTCCTCTGCCAGAATCTCCCTCTGGCTTGATTTTTTGCCCGAGTACATAAAGGAAGGGGGAATGACGAAGGGGGCGGACGGGGCACAAGCAAAGGTGATGGCCTGCAGTGCCGCTCCTTCATTGCCTTGGCTGCTGTCCCCTCACGCCAGGCTAGGCCTTCCCTTCCCTTCCCTTCCCTTCCCTTCCCTTCCCTTCCCTGAGTGCAGAAAGTGCCTGCCCAGCTCCTTCTAGCCAGAGAACTGAAGGGGGCACATTGTGCGGGGGTGGGGGGGCTCGATCTGGGGTGTGGGCAGTCAGCTGCAGCTCTGCCTGCAAATTCTCCCTGCGTTTGGTGAATGCAAGAGCCAGGAGGGCCACTTGGTGCCCGCAGTCCTTGGAAATGACTGTGGAAGTGGGCTCCGCTTTCAAAATGACAAGTGACTTGCACTCTGTTCATGCTCAGAAGTGCCCTCCATGACATCCTTTCTCAGGGCCATTGAACAGAAGCATTGGAAAAAAGTATTCTTAGAGCTCCGACCGGCCTGGCGGGGCGTTTGACGAGCGAGCCAAGCGAGGGCTGGCTGGCGCCGTGCGGGGCTGGGTGCTCGCGCCTGTCTCACCCCAAGAAGCGGGGTCTTCTTCCTGGTGGCTCCCCTTTCTTGCAGCAGGGGAACGTTGCCTTTGCCGGCCGGAGCGCATGTCGTGGTCAATGCGGGGGGGTTGCGGAAAACGGCCGCGCGAGGTCGGCCCTTTCCTTCCTGCATTTGCCCGGGCGCGGTCTCCTCTTCCGCCCCGCCATCCCACTGCCCGGGGATCGTGGAGGCCGCGGGGAGAGAGCCTCCCCCGGCCAGCAGCAGGCGCTCTTCACCCCCGGAGTTCTGCACGCCGGGAGTCCGGAGGGGCCGGGGGTGGGCGCTCGGGGGGCTGCCTCGCAGGAGCCGGTGGATGACGCCTCTGATGGCTGGTTCTCGCTTTTTTGGCAGCATCCGGCCGGAGGAGCGCAAGCGCCCTGCTGACAGAGCTCTTTGAACAGCACCTGGGGGGCCACATCCTGCAGGTGAGTGTGCCTCGGTTTTCGGCCGGGCCATCCAGAACATTTTGCCGCCTCCGCTGCGCCCACGGCTGGCCAGATCGTTTGGCAAGCGGGACAGAAATTCACACGCATAAATGCCCCCCCGGGCGCACAAATACCCCCGTCACGGCCTCTCCAGGGCCAGACCTGTCTTGCTTGCTTCTCTTGTCAGATATTTAATTCTGCTTCATTTCTAAACCGCCTTTCAGGACTCCAAACCCCCACAAGGTAGTGTTTGAGTGACTGAGCAGGAGAACAGAGAAATGCAATTATGCCCAAAACGGCTCTAAAAGGAACGGTGCTGAGCAGCATCGGGACAGGAACTCGCATGGAGATGGAAAGGCGATAATGAAAGGGCTTCAGGGGTTCCTGCTGTCTGTACCCCAAAGATTTCACGTTCTGTCCCGGTTCTGCCACTGTATTTATTTCTTTCACTTTATTGGTTTTTAATGTGTTTCTCTCTTCGCCTTCACGTTGTTCTGCATCCCACGGGAGCTTATGTGATTTCAGGAAAATATTAGGAGTGGTTAAAATGACAAACACCAAACGGCCTGGCAGTACAAAGCAGTGAACAGTTAGGTGCGGCTTTTAAAATTTTCTATAAAGCGCATAAATACTGTAGCCGTGCAGCAAAGCAACCCGGATTTTTTAAAGCGCTGTGACGACCCGGTCGGCCGGCACACACGGCGCAGCTGCTCCTGCTTGGTGACTCTGTCAGCGGAAGTGAGAACACGCGCGGGAGACGCACGGTCCCTGGCCTGGTGACCAGGAACGCTGACTTGTCTTTCCGGGAACAGTTGTAGGGCTGGCCCTCCAAGCTGCCCTCTGGCATTCTGAAACACAACTGCTATATCGGCAAGATTATCTTGCAGTAGAAAGTGCAGGGTAAAAGCTGCATGGCAGCATCCTTCTTAAGCAGTTCGAAAGCCCGTAGCTGTACCCATGCCTGACCCCAAATGCATCGGTTTCTCTGTTGGATGGCTGAGGTTCTGGATGCAGGACGGGGGCTTGGGTGATTCAGTACGGAAGAGGCCTTCTCAAGCAGGGGAAGATGAGGACTTTTAGGTACCAGGCAGGGGGCTAAAATAGTTTCTGGGGCAGACCTTTCTAGCCATTCCAAGATCAGTGTCCCGGAAAAGGACCTAAACAAATGCACACAGCTCAAGATCTTCTCTGGACCCTCCGTGTCGCGTGGGCGAGGCTGAACAAAGCCACACAACCCAGCAGGTTCAAGCGCGATCTCCCCCGCACAGGGATTTCGACGGCCAGAGTTTCCTTGCTGCCGTCGGAAAATCCAGACGCCAGGAGCCCTCCAGGCTGGCTGGCAACTGTGCCACGGGAGGTCTGTCATCCGAGCGAAGAGAGTCCCAGTTCTGCGAGGGCCGGAGTGCTTTTCCGGATAGGTGTGCAGCGGTGCCAAGTTCAAGGGGCAAGGGCCCAGATGGGGTGGGGGCTGTGTGGGAAATGCCCGCAGGATTAGAGTCCGGACGGAGGGGGTTTGAGGCGGCCCGTTCAACAGCGCTGGCGGCCCGCAGTCCCGCACTTTTCTGGACCACGTCTGATCCGATTCTGGTTCTAGGGGATAAAAGCCACCCGGCGCTTTCCCTGTTTAAAAAGGCACCTTCCAGGCTGCTGCCAGCCTTCAGCGAGAGTTTAGAAGGGAACGTGAGCAAAAAAGTCGGACTTGGTGCCCTTCGGGGGAGAATGGGCTTTGGTGCACGGCAGTTCCACCAGCGACGCCTCGTGCTCCTGCAGGATTGCAAAGGTGTTTTTGCTCTGCAGTGAAAATGGGCAACTCGTCTCAGTGGTGGCGGGGAAAAGTGCCGTGCAGGCTGAGGTGGCTTGGGGGGGGGGGGGGGGGTTAGTCTGCATAAAGGCCCCCGGGGGTCAGGGATGGGTCTGGCTTAGCGCCAGGTTGCTGCCTAGAAGTGCGTGTGCACAGAAGATGCAACACTATTATTTGAGCTTTATTTTTTATTCGTTCTCACACTGATGGGAAGCCTCTTTTCCTCCTTTGAGGAGCCTCAGGGTGTTGTGCAGGGTGTTGTCCTCCCTGTTAGTCCCTTCGCAAGGACCCTGCGAGGTAGAGGGGGCGCTGCCCAAAGTCACCCTCCGAGTTTCGTGACCGAGTCGGGACACTAGAACCTGGATCTCTCGGGTCCCAGTCCAACCATCATGCCCCTCTGGGGCTGAAATGGGACAGTTGGTGCCCTGTTAGAGCAGGTACCGCCCATGCCGAGATGCCCTGGACCGCAGTTCCCATCACCGGTGCAGTCCGTGCCATCCTCCAGCGGGCCAGGTTGGAGAAGGCTGGCTCTGATCGCGCCAGCTGGTCCCGGGTGCCCACCCCACGGCCGTCGTCCCCTCCCGGCTGCGGCAGCCCCCAAGCGCGCCACGGAGGCGCCACCGGGGCTTGCCTTCCCTTGGGCGGGCGGGGGGACGCCGCCTGGGGGCCCGCCTGGTCCCCGAGCTGCCCAGCTGTCGCCGCAGAGCAGGCATATCTTGGGAGCCGGTGACGTCTGAGGGCAGGCGTCGGTGAAGTGGAAGAATCGTGCTAATTATTTCTTGAGAGCTCTCGTTACAGCTGTCTCCTGGGGCTGTTGGCTAATTATCAGAAGTGGCATATGGTAATATTTTAAACAGCAATTTATCAATCCCCAGCCAGCGCCCGCCCTTGCTGCTCAGCCCGGCTGCCGGCAGCGGAGGGGAGACGGTCGGGCCTTGCTCGCGGCCGGCCCTGCCCTGTCGGCCCCCTCGCCTCTTTGCAAGGCTTCTTCCGGCTCCTGTTGCTTTTGAATCGGCAGTCCTGCCTCATCTGCCGCTTCTCGGCTCAGAACTGCTTCCCCTGCTCCAGAAATTGAGTTACCCCCTTTGACCTTCATGACATCCCTGCAAGGTAGGCCAGTCGAAGGACGGCTGGCAGGCTTTTGGCGGAGCGAGGCTTCGGGGCTGAGGTGCTGTGCGCATGGGCACGGGCAGCTAGGCTGAGCCCATGGCTGTGCTTGGTACTCTGGGGCCCCCTGGCCATGCTGGCTGGGGATGATGGGTGTTGCGTTCCAGCAAAACTGGAGGGCAGCAGCATGAGGAAGGCTGGTGTAGCTGCGGTGTAAGAAGCACTTCAGGATCACTTCTCTACCGTCGCTGCAAATTGTCCGTTTGGCGGCCAAGGCAGAAAATCCAAGCAGGGCTCTTTGCGCGATCAGTTAACCAAGTCAGTGCTGCTCATTTATTTCAATTACTGAAGGTTCCTGACCCTTCGCGTCGGGCGCAGATCCGGGGCTCTGTTCCTTTCCCCACTTTGCCTTCCAGTAGGGCAGCAACTGGCCAACACCGGTCCTTTCTCCGGTCAAAGGCTTACCTGTTTCCCACAGGTGCTGCAGAAGCTTTGCATGGGGCAGGAAGGCCACAACCTGGGACTGCGACCGGGTGCAGACAATGCGTTGCTGCCCCTTCGCTCCTCCGTGGGTTTGTCTAACCCCCACCCCCCATAGTGGCCATTTGGACTAGTGGCCAAGGCAACCGTGTGCTCCCTTATTTCTTTGTGGAGGCCGTGATGGGAAGCATTCTGCACACGGCCAGAGGCACTCTTGCCACTTTCCCTGACTAAGCCCTGGCAAAGCTCAATTTGTGGCCTGAGTGGGTGGACGGAAGGGAGACGAGGAGCGGAGGAACCAGCCCACTTTCGGCTTGGCCCTGCTGGGACTGACCGGTTGCCGCCCTGCAGGTGAACCGCGCAGCGACTTCCCCCTGCCGAGCGCAGCCTGCCGGCCTCAGCACCGCGAGCCCTCGGAGCAGAGCGTTCGGCGGGTGACGGCGGCCGCCTCCTTCCGGGCCCAGCCGCTCCGAGGGAACCTAATTTGGCCAGCGACTGGAGCAGGTGTTGAGAGGCCGGAGTGGCGGCGCGTGAGCCTCAATTGAGTTAGGGGCTTTGGAACGAGCTCCCGCGCAGAGGGGAATCGAGCCGTTAACGTCGTTTGGCTCCCCGGCCAGGTGCGCTGGCTCCCCCTTCTCCTCCAGCCACGCGGCATCGCCCGAGGCTCGCTCAGCCCCGGGGCTGCCGCCGTGGCACTAATCTGGGTTCATTGGGAAGCAATCGGATTTGGTGGCTTGCGCGCCTGCCACGGGGGCAGTGTGCAGGGGAGGGGGCAGGCCCTGGTCAACAGCTGGCTGGCAGAAAGCGATGCCAGCCTCCCCCCGCTCGGCCTTCCGCCCCCTCGATGCAGCAGGGGGCTGTTTGCCTTGGCCTGGGAAGGCTTTGCGGCTCCGCCATCAGAAAATCATCCAGCGCGTCCCTGGGCACATGGAGCCCCCCCGGCCCTCCTGCCCTCGCCTGGCCCTCGGGTGAGCTCCTTGCCCTTTGCTGCGGGCCTCGGGGGGCGCAGGAGATCCGGGTCCGAGCTCCCGCTGGCCCCTGGGGCTCACTGGGTGACGTCGGGCCAGCCACTGCGGTCTGCCTAGCCCACCGCGCAAGAGTGTCGTGAGCATAAACAGGAAGGTAGCCGAGGAGTGTGCGTTCCGCCTTGGGAGGGAAGGCACAGTGAGAACGGAGTTCGTTAATAAATAGAAATGAATTCACCTAAATACGTATTGATAGTGATATCAAGCCCAGAACGTGCAAAGAGCCACCCAGATGGGGGTCCGGCGTGGCAGGGAATTCCACCGCCGAGCGGCCTGGGCCGGGCCGGAAGCGCCTCCCACCCGTTTCACGGAAAGAGTCTCTTGGGTTCCGGCACAAGGAGACGGGGGGGAAAGGTCTCCTCGTCCGCTCGCCGCTCAGCAGCCGCACTGGTGTGTCTCTGCCGAGGCCTCAGCGCCTCGGTTGTCTGGCCCGGAGCAGGGTGCCAGGCGAGGAGGGGGAGAACCCTCTACTGGGGTGCTCTCCCCCCACTCCGCACTTCCAGCACGCCTGCTCGTGGACCGGCCTCCCTCCCCTCCTGCCTCAGTTTCCCTGCCCTCCCCTGCGCTTTTCCCAGCTGCTTGAACTATAGTTTGCAAGCCCGGGGGGCAAGGTCCGGCCCTCGCTAGGCCAGCTGGATGGCACTGGGACGATCCGCAGGGGTCCCTGGCTCGTACCTCCCAGAAGGTGGTCCGCAGGAGTCCAAGCCGACATCCAAGGGCAGGTCTTGTTTTGAGCGCTGGGCTCTGGGCCACGCCAGAAAAACGTCTGGATCAGACCGAGGTCAGCCAAGCCTCCGGATGGGCCCAGAGGAGATCAGAAGCCCCCCGCCGGGCCCTGGAGGACCACGGTTCTCTCCCACCTCGACAGTGCAGCGATAGACTGCGCCGGAAGATGGAGGAACTGCACAGTCGATTCCTCCTTTCCGGGAATGTCTCTGAGCCGCTTTTAGAGCCCTCTAAGGCGGGCAGCTTCCTTGCATCTTTCCTGCGGGACGTGTGTTTGAAGACAGGCCTCTTGCTCATCTCTCTCCCCGGCAATCCATTTTCACCAGGTGCCCCCAGTTTGGAGGATTATGGGGAGGAGGAAATGCCCCCCCCTCCACCTGCTGCGTAGCGCCATCCCGGGCTGCCATTTTTGGCGACAGGACCCGGCCCAGCTGATCCTGGGGCCCCGTGCCGAGATCCCCGAAAGGGCAGGCTCCAAAGTCCGCAACATCAGAGCAGGGAAGGCTTTGCTGGGGGGGGGGCTCTTCCCCCTTTCCTTGCCGTCCCCACTGAGACGTCTCCCATGCAGTGTCAGCCGTTTAATTGCTGCGGCACTGACCCCCCAAGTGTCTCCGTGAGGCCGCTGGATGATTTTTTAAAAAAGCAATTTTATCTGTCACCGGTAATTAACGCGCCTGAACGTTAAAGTGACTGTCGGCCCCATTCATCTCCTGCTACTTCCCCCCCCCCCCCCCCCCCCCCCCCCTCCCATGTGTGTGTGGGGGGGGGGGGTGCTGTAATTGTGCAAATCTATTCCAGCAGCATAAAGAGCCATTGTTACCCCAGGCCAACGCACGGTGGAAGAAGGGGGTGGGAGGGAGGGAATGGGGGGCTGTGGATGGTGTGGGGGGGGGCCCTTGGGCAGGCCTGGCTGGGGATTATCCCCCTGCAAAGATCCTGGAGCACCAGGAGTGGGGGCTGGCACCGGGCAGAAAGGCCCCCCTCGTGGTCCTCTCCATCTGAGGATGCCGGTTTGGGGCCCGCTGGGGCCCTTCGCCAGAGCAAGTGCCGGGAGACGAGCACGGAGAGGTCGGCCCCAGGTGCGGCTCCCGTTTCTGGCCAGATCTTCGGGAAGCGCAGGAGCAGGGCGTGGGGCCGGCCGCTCCTTGGCCCTGGAATTGGGTGGACGTGCCTTGGAACGTGGGCTCGGCGGTGCAGCTGCGCGTGTCTCCGCGGACATACGGCGATGCCCTGTGGACCCGCAGGCCGAGGCCCAAGAAGGCCGGGTCCTGATCCAGCGGCAGCCCCGGGGCTTGGCGGGCCCTTCACCGGCTGCCCTCCTGTGCTGCTCCCTGGGGGCTCCTGCTCGCTGGCCCCGAGGGCAGAGGGCCGGGCAGCATGGGGGCTGCCCTCCTCCTCCTCCATCTAGCCCCAGCGCTGCCTGGCCAGCGGGGGGAGGCAGGGCAAGTCCGGGGGCTCTTCTAGCCAGCCCCACTGGCACGTGGGCCCCGAGAGCTCCTCCTGGTGGAGTCCGGCCCCTGGGCTGGAAGGGGTTCCGCACCTTCGCTCTGCGGCTCGGAAGCATCTCTGGCCCGGGGTGTTTGGATGGCCCGGAGGCGGCGCAAGGCACGGGGCTTGGGTCACAGCCGGGGATCCCCAGAGGCCGTGGCGCCCCGGCTGCTTCTCTCTGCCTCCTCCATTGTCCAGGCCAGAGTAAGGCCTCTTCCAGAGCCCTTTGCATCTCTTCTAGAGCCACGAAATTCCGTTCAGGGCCTCTCCCAAGCCCGGCCATGACTCAGATCAATAGGACGATGTTAAAGCAGACTGAAACGCATGAGAAGGCAGTTTATGCCTCACTCCGCGCCAAGAATGCTCTGCATAAAAGCCTGGCGAAGAAAGGGGGAAGGAAGTGGCGTGGGCAGCTGTGAGAGTCCATTCTGTGGGTGGTTGTGGATACACGTACAGGGTGCTGTTTCCAGCAGCCTGGTGTTTTGCTCGCGGCGCACCTGGAAGGTATAACGGGGAGGGGGCTTCACTGTGGGAGCCACACATTTTGGCGCCAGCCAGTGCCCACCAGTCACACCTGCTTGCAGAGTTGGGGAGCACCTGCCTCTTCCATGTAGCTTTGCATTTCCTGCAATGAAATCTTAATTTTTCACCGGGAATGACACGCCTGTGCAGACTTCCCCCACCCCAGACCCCTAAGATTTCGTTGGTTACTGCCTACTCCTTTTCAAACATATTGTGGTGACCCTAAGGGCTAGAAACTTGTTGGAAGCAAGTTCTTCCTCCGCTCAGAGTGCATGATGCATGCAGGTGTGTGTCAGGATAAAATGATAGGGTGTCCCTTTATCCTTCCTGAGAAATTACTGTGGGAACAGGCAGTTGGAAATGGTGAAGCGCATGTGTGTGTGTGGGGGAGGGGGAGTGTTTAACTCCTTCCTGCCCATCTTTACCCGCCTCCCCACCTGTCTTTTCACGTGTGTTTGTGGAGTGTGCTTTCAAATGAGGGCAGAAAAGAAGCTGCTTGAGGGCGGTTTTTTAGAGCAGCGAAAAGGTCAGTGAAGAAGGGGTCAAGCAGGCCCCCAATCCCCCCCACCAAGTTTCTCCAGACTCCACGAGGCTTGTAGCCTCCCTTGTCTTCGGCACCACGGATGTGAGTTGCTTCTGGCCCACGCGCCACGAGCCGGCCACGTTTGGGCAAGCCCGGGGAGCCGAACTCGGCGCCGCGGTGGAAATCCCTGGGCAGCCGCCTGCGTGCCGTGGGCTCGTTGCTACCCGTGCTTGGGGGAGGGTTCCTGACTTCTCCCGGGCTGCCTGAGGACCGGATGGGGAGCGGCGCTTCCCAGCCAGAAGAGTTTTGGCTAGGAATGTGAAGCGGGCATTTCTTGGCATCCGGCAACCTTTGCCATGGCTCGATTCAAAGGAGGTCCGGGGCTTCCGCCTCGCGTCGCCTCGGGAGCAGTTTCCTGTGTCCTGGGCCACGGGGCCGCCGGCGGGGGCTCTGGGCCGCAGCTGCCCTTCCCGGCACGCCTGGGGTGTGCCGAGGACGCGGCCAGCCAGTCCTCTTCCCACAAGCAGCCGGAGCAGGAGTCCCGTCTCCAGTTCGTGCACCAGTTCCTTACGCCCCCAGTCACCGTTGCTCCGGGGGGGTCTGCCGGGACAAAAACTCAGCCAGGGGCGCTGAAGCTCTGCTCTTGACGCTGGTGTCCGGGGCAGGCGTGCCGTTCACGCCCGAGCCGTAAAACGGACCGGTCCACGAAGCGCCTCTCAAAGCGAAGGTCCTGAACGCCGGTTTGTGCCTGGGCGTTCAACCGAATGGCTCGACTGTCCCGCCGGGCCGTCCGGCAGCCGCAGTCCGGCGGACGTGGCGGGCACACGATCGGGGAAGGTTGCCCTGGCAGGCGAGCAGGCGCTTCCTCGCCCACGCGAGGCCCGAGCTTCAGACCCCGCGTGGTCCCCATTTGGGTCGCAAGGCCAGGGAGTGCTTCTTTCTGCCTGAGAAAGAGCCCCCACAGTGGCCACCCGGTTGCCCACAGCAGGCGTACGGGGGCAGACGGCCTCGGACACCGGAGAGAAAGCACAGCCCTTTTCTGTAGGTTTTCCAGTCACGTTTTAGTGTGCTTTAAACTTTTACAAGTCTTACATGATGTTTCGTTCAAACTGTGTTTTGGGGCTGGTATTCTTTGTGAGGTACCCAGAGCATTTTGGCTATTGGGTAGTGTAGGAATGTATTAAACAAAATATGAATACATAGGCATCCAGGCTTGGGATCCCTGATACTCTTCCCTTCCTCAGTGAACCTGTCTTTTAAAGCCATCCAAGAGGGCGGCCCTCACTGCATCTTGTAATTACAAATACTATTACTTTTTCTGGGTTTTAATGCATTGGCAGCTACTTGGATCTTTGGGGTGGAGTTTCTAGTCCTTATGACACAATGACCCAAGGGTTACTAAATAAGACATTGCAACCTTCCCTTTATGTTTGCCCGACACGTAGCTCCCATCTCTCCTCCCCTTCTGTTTGGCAAAAGAAGTGACCTGCATAATTTGAAATATATATATAATGCTTGTTTCTGTTCTTTCCCTCCATAGTCCCTGGATGGGTTTGTGTTTGCACTGAACCAAGAGGGAAAATTCCTTTACATCTCTGAGACGGTGTCTATTTACCTCGGGCTCTCGCAGGTAGGAACTGTGTGAGCTGTGTACTAAAATGTGAATAATACATGCTCGGGCTGGACATAAAAAATCCCACTCTTGGCCAGATGTACAGCGCCTGAGTAACGCAGCCAGGCTGGCTGTGCTGCAAATAGCCGAGAGCTTTGTCTCCAGCACGGCCAGGTGGAGGACCGACAGCCTGGAAAACACGTCGCGACTCACCGCTGGCCCCCGTGGGACAGCCGGCGTGGGTTGGGCTGGGTGTAGCTGCCCCGTCCTTTGCTTAATATGGCCTTCTAGTGCAAACTAGGGAGTGCCCGCAGAGTTCTGAGAATCCCAGCTGCTCTTTTAAAAGAGACCGAGCATGTGTGTAGTCCTCATGAGGATTCCTCTCCATCCATGCCTTTCAGACGGTTGTGGCTTCTTTAGCTTAGAGGAATGAGTCCAGTCCTGCTGTTGGGGTTCAGGACATCCGGAGAGCAGCGCTCCGGCCCCCTTTATTTCTCAGCACCCGGATTCTCCTCTCCCGGCCCTTGCCACATAATTAATTGCAGTCATTATCTCCGCTACAAACGAAGCACTTGAGCACGCTTTGTCTGATAATTGATGATCGGCCTTCCTCCCAAGCTGGGCTGATTGATCAGAGGAGAAGAGAGACGCAACCTTGTTTGGGGTGTCTTTCCTTCCCTCTCGCAGGAGAGCTGGTGGGGGGGGGGCAGGACCTTGCGGCTGCCGTGCTTGGATCCCTCCCTGGCTAGAGCTGGAACCCTGGCCCAAGCCTGCGGGGAGCTGCGGCCAGCCAGGCATCAGACCGAAGTGAGCCAGATCCGGCGAGTGCGGCGTCTCCCTGACTGGCGGGCTTCCCAGAGGTAGCCAGCTGGCCACTGTGGGGAGCGAGAGGCCAGTGCGGGGGGGGCGCTCTTCCCACATTCTTGCTCATCTCACTAACGAGGAGGCAGGCAGCAAAGTGGTGCCTTTGGCGAAGAAGGGCCCGAGGGGTTCCCTGTCCGAGCCAAGTGGGAGAAGGGCTATTTGCTGTGGACCAGCCCGTCCCGAGAAGAGCAAATACTCCTTCTACTGGAAACCCCCCACAGCTGGTTCAAGAAGCCCTTGCAATCCATCACCTGGGTTTCACTGTTCCCCAAAGGGCAGGTGAGTTGGTTCCGGCAGGTGCTTCCTAGCCAACTGGGAAGCTGCCTCGCGCTGAGCGGGCTGCACCTCTGTCCCGACCCGCTCCCTGCCGCCAGCACGGGCTGGCAGCGGCCGCTCTGCAGGGTTCTGAGCAGCGCTTCTCCAGGTCTGTCTGCAGATGCTGCCAGGTCTTGGCCCTGCAGAGCGGCCTCGCACCACGAGCTGACGGGGACGACCCCGGGTCCCCCTGCCGTTCCAACTCGGGAGAGGATTCGCCACTGAGCAAGGGACGGGCCCGCCGGACGCCGCTTGCCCACGCCGACCCTGCACAGGGACGCCCCCGCAGCGCCCTCCTCGCCGCCTCCCGCTCTTCCTTTTAGCAGCCCCGTTTTCGCTTTCACCCTGACAGCCATGCAAGGGACGTGAGAGCGGGGTGGGGGTGCGGGTGACGTCGGGAGGTCAGCGAGGGGCGCGCACCGATCCAGCCAATCAATAGCGCCCGCTTTTCTCCGGCGATGCCCACGGAGACCTCTGCGCCTTTCGGCTCGGCGTTTCCCCTGAAGCAACGAGAGCTGGATGAAAGGGGGCGGCCGGGGGCTCCCTCGCAGGCGGAGGGCGGCTGCCTGGCCCGGGGCCCAGGCAGGGACGGCGGCCTGCGTGGCCGGAGTGATGGCCAGCCCGTTCTGCCGGGCCGTGCTTGGAAGGGGAGCGCCCTGCTCACTCCGGCCACGGGTCTCCATTCGGCCCAAGGGGCCCCGGCGGTGGGAAGGAGGGTGGTGGTGGCCGGCCGGCCGGCCGTGTTTCCCGGCCACCGGTGTGCAGGCACGCTTCCCCGGGACGCGCGGCAGCATCCGCCCTCTGGTCTGGCAGCCCTGCGTCTTCCCCGCGGCTGCGCTGCCCCACACGCCGAGGGAAAGAAGCCGAGGCAGGGCGGGGGGGGGGGGGCAGAGCAGAAGGGCCTTTGCCTGAGCCCGTGGCTTCTGCCCCACTTCAGCCCCACCCCCAGGGCCGGGGCTCCCCCAGCGAGCAGCAGTCCGGAGGCCTTGCTGAGGCCCTGCCTCCCGGGACCCCCTGCCGAGCCCCACTGGATGCCAGACCCTTCGGGGGCTGGGGGGGGGGCTGGCCTCAGCCTCCACCTGTTTAAAGAACAGCTGCTGCACCAGGTGATGCCAGGGATGCTTTGACCTCTCTGAGGAGCAGGCCATGTGAGCCAAATGCACACCCGGCTGTCTGGCCAGTCAGGGACCCCCGAGCTTCTGCTCCGGAGGGGTTTCGGTCCCCTTTCACGGCATCGGGTGTAAGTGCCAAGCCCCACTGAATGCCTTGTGTGTGTCCCCCCCCCCCGCCCGCTTCCTTTGCAGGGCTGCCTCGGCTCCCCCCCTCCGGCAACTGGGGTGCAGCGGAGAGCAGGCGGGGGGGGGAGCAGGCTCTTGTCTCTCGCGCGCTCGGCTCCCCAGGGCCCCCATGTACAAACCGGGCACTTTCAAGCTACTCTCTAGCAAAGACGCCAGACCTAGAGCGAACCGCAGGCAAGGAGAAGGCGGCCCTTTGATGCGGCATTAAATCGTGATGGAGAGGACCTTGCCGCAGGCCCTAGGAGAAAGGCAGAGGGGACGGGGGGGGGGGAGAGTTGGGGGTTGTGTGTGTGTGGCAGGAAGGTGACTCTTGCATCCCGCAATAAATTGCATCTGTGCTGGGCCTGGAAGGGAGCCCCCGTGTGCACGTGCTCCCTGATTGCTCCTGCCTGAACCGCCCTGTTCAGACACGGGTTGGAGGCGCCGGGCCTTTGTCGGGTCGCTCTCCTCCCTCCCCGCCCCCCCGCTTCCCCCCATCTCTGGCTCTCTCGGGCAAGAGCTGATGTTATTTTTTTCAAAAAAGGATCTGCCGGCGACGACCAAGCCCGGCCACCGCCTGGGCGCACAATAGTTCACACGAGCACCCCCCCCTCTTTTCCTCCTGGCTTTCCCTGTGGCATCGGGTGCGCCAGGCTTCCCCAACCCGGTGCCCCCAGAAGTGCGTCCATCGTTTTCTCTGTGCTGCTGGAGAGCCAGCCTGGGAGGGCTGACACCGTGCCAGGCGCTGCACAGGTTTCAGGGACAGGGCCGGGGCAGCACCGGCCCATCCACGGGGCGGTCGAGGGCAGCCCCTGCCTTGCCCCCCCGCCCCCCGCAGCCTCCCTCAACGCCTCCGTCAAATTGCAGGTTGCGGCTGCATCTGTAATGAGGGCCAGCTCCTTTAAATGCGCCGACCCTCCTCGAGAGCAAGCCGATACCTCCGCATTATTATTTATTGATCTCCTCCCACCGCAACCCCTTCATTATGATGTGGGAAGCGTTAACCTGAAGCGCTGACCTTTCGTATTCAAATCAGGCGAGCCGGTCCCGCTGTCTGCATGCTAAGCAGGCGCGCCGGGGCGGCAGGCGGGGTGGCGCCGAGGTCACGGCGGTGCGGGGCCGCCGCCGCCGCGCCGCGCCGCGCCTGCCCCTGACCCTGCCATGCCCGGGAGGGGGCCGGGCCGGGCCGGAGTTCGGCTGGCCCCGCAGCCGGAGCGGGGCGGCCGTGGCCGTGGGCCGGTGCCCCGGGGCTTCGCACTCGCTGGCCGCCCGGAGCGGAGCGGCGCCCCCTGGCCGGCCAGAATGCCCTGGGGGCGCCTCCGCGCGCGCGATTTGCATGCCCCGCCCCTGCAGCCGCGTGCCCCGCCCCCTGTGCCCGATGAGGCGGGTGCAGGACCTCCGCGCGCCCGGTCCCTGGAGTCCCCGCCGGCCAGACGACTCGGCCTCGCCGCTGCGTTGCATTCCCACGTCCCCTTTGCGGGAGGCTCACTTTTGCGGCCCTTCTGCAGGACGGGTGGCCGTGCGAGGCCCTTCCCGGGCCGGCCCCCCAAGTGGCCCGCCACCTGGATCGGGGGGGGGGACGGGGGAGGGCCGGATGCACGACGCACAGGTGGCTCGGTGCGCCCGCTGCCCGGCACTCCCCGGCGAGCGCTTTGCCTTCCAGGTGGAGCTGACCGGGAGCAGCATCTTCGACTACGTCCACCCAGGAGACCACCCAGAAGTCGCCGAGCAGCTGGGCCTGAAGGCGCCCTCGGACCCCGCCCCCCACGGTCGCCAGAAAGCCCCTGGTCTGGCAGCGGCCGCCTCTTCTGGCCGCGTGGAGGCCTCCGAAGCCGGTACGGCTCCTGGGTAACGCAAGCGGTGCTGAGCGCCCAGCATCGACGCCCGGCCTCGTGGTCCTGGGACATGTGGGTGGCCAGCAAGGCAAGGGTGGGGGGTTTTCCCTGTGCCCAGGGGTGCCCCTTCTGCCCCTTCTGCCCTGCCCTGCCCTGCGGCTTTTCAGAGCAGGGCCCAGTTCAGTTTTGGGAGCGGCTGGATGAGGCCATCGCAGAGGGATGGGGTGGAGAGAGACCATGGCGTAGCCCGTTTTAGCTTAGGGCTGTGCTGCCCCTCAACACGCCGTAGGAAAATGTTGACGTGGTCAGAAGGACTCTCCAAACGGGCTTCAAACGGCCGCTTCCTGGGGCAGAGCAGGACCGCTCTGGGGGGTCTCTGGCACCCCACGCACCTCTATGGGCCTGCCTGCCTTGGCCTAATCCGGATACAACCCATGGCCTCCAAGCCCCGCCTCTGCCTCTCCGGAGGCGTCTGGCTGGCTGCTCCGGGAAACACGGGGCGAGGCTGGACGGGTGGCCCCCTGGTGTGGGCCTGATCCAGCACAGCTGCTTGTGTGCAGTCAGGGAACTGCTGCACCGTGAACGGGGCTGAGCACCAGCTCCCACCGCCGTGACCCCATGGAAGCAGCCCAGCCCCGAAGCAGAGGGTGGTTGGGCAGCTGCCGGGCCCCGGCTGCAGCGCAGGCTGCCCAGAGAGAGCTCCTGGGGCTGCTGGAGGTCCTGTTCCTTCACATGCACCAGCCCAGGTGACAGAGGTGGTGCGGAGGAAGGGCTGGGTGCTGCGGTCCTCTGTGGCGAGGCAAAGGGGAGCCAGGAGGAGGCCAGCTCCGATGGAGGGGCCCCCAAAGGCGACTGGTGCAAAGGCCCTCCCAAGCCAGGGGCTGGGGGGGACCTTCCATGCCACCCAGCAGGCTCCCTTGAAGCCCCCAGGAGACCCCCACAGAATCTCAACTTTGGGCTGGCAGGAGGCCCCACCTACCAAAAGCTGTGACTGGAGAGGCGGAGGAAATGGCAGGGGTTCGATGCCAAGGTTCCAGCCCTTGCACGGCCTCGATCTCACGTCTTGGAAGCTGACCCCACGGCAATGATCCCGGTGCTTTCATGCCATTCTGGGCTGTTCCCGAAGCTGCGCTGCATGTCGGTGGGAGGCGCTTGGTGGGGAGGGGCTTCTCCCTCTCCCACCTGGACGAGCAGAGGACACGGAGGGTGAGGAATGGAGTGGAATCCCGCGTTGGCTCTCGCTTGTTTGATATCTGCCCACTTGGCTGTTATGTGGGGAGCTTGTGAAAGATTTATACCAAGACTGAGAGTAAAAGAGAATAGCAGATCAGCACTCGGCCCTGAGCTCCTTCTCCGAAGAATGTGGGGGAGGCCTGCTGGCCTGGCTTGGCCTGGCCTGGAGGTGCCCCTCTTCCGACTGCCTCCCCGTCAGAGTCAGCCACCTGCCTCCGCGAACCCTGCAAGGAAGGGGCAGAAGGGCAGCTGTCGGGGTCCCGGACTCGGAAGTCTCCTGCCTCCAGAAAGGGATGTGCGGAATCGCTCCAGCAGTGGGCTACCCGTTTTGCAGGCAGGAGGAATCAAAGGGGGGGTTCGCCAAGAGAAGAGGGGGACAGCCCTGCTGGATCGCCAAGGAAAACAGCAATGAACCCCCCAAGAAAAGCACTTCCGTTCAGGGCCCCAGATGTTCCATTCCCACCCGGTTTTGTCCTGCACCCCATGTCACCCCCTGCTCACCAAGCCACGGGGGCATTTCTGTCCCGAGCAGAGGACCAGCGGACGGGACAGAAATGCTTCTGAAGCCCTTTCCATATTTCTGGTGTTACCTTCAGCTGCTTGAAGTCTTGGGGGAAAGATGCAGTCCCTGTCTGATCGCCCCTGAGGGTAAGGCAGCTCCCTGTTCAACACAAGTCTGCATTTTGGGGGGGCAGGTAAAGGGAGAGCCATCGTGGTGTGGGACAGAAGACTCGGCTCTAGTCCCTGCTCAGCCATGGAGCTCACCGGGGGCCAGGCGAGGATCTCAGCCCAACCTACCCCGCAGGGTTGTTGCTGGGATGAAATGGAGAGGAAGAGAATCCTGTCAGTTGCTGTGGGTTCCTGGCAAGAGGAAGGAAAGCAGGCTGTAAACATGCCGAGCAGGACGAAGGCTAACTTGCTCAGTATGGCTGGGGCCTTGTTTTCAGTCTGTTCCTCAATGACCCATAGCTGAGAATTCACCTTTTCTACAGCTGCGTCTGCACCCTGGACCAGCATTTTCATAGCCGGGAGACTCGGGGGGGGGGGGCTGCCAGGGGGAGCCTGTGGGGCCGCAGAGGCGGTGTGACACTGACCCCCTGCTGTGTCCTAGATCCCGCCGGCCCCCGGCCCGCCGAGAGCGATGCCCTGGAGCGCTCCTTCTTCATCCGCCTGAAGTCAACTCTCACCAAGAGGGGCCTCCACGTGAAGACGTCGGGCTACAAGGTACGGGGACCACCCTGGCTTGGGGGCCTTCGCAGGAGGCGTGGGGTGCGGCCCCCGGCCCTGGCCGAAGCTTCAGCTGCAAACAGAACTGTGACGCAGATACAGCCTGGCTTCAAAGCCGCAGAACCGCCGGTTTTCTGTGGTCCCTCTCGTTCTCGGCTCCCAGCATCTTTCCTTCTGCGGGTTGGAGGCTGCATCCTGCAGCCGCATCCCAGCCTGATCCACCTGTCCTCCACGAACAGGTCACATCCCCTTTTTAAAGCCATCTAAGTGAGCAGCCCTCATCAGATCTTACGACAGTGAAGTCCGTATGGTAAACATGCCTGCCCCTAATTTAAGACCAAATGTGTTTCATTCTGAGGCTTAGTATTACGGAGGTGGAGACAAAGTTTTCAGCTTTTTCTATGCCACAGGCACTTGTATAAAGTGCTGTCATTTACTGCTTTTTCTCCGAAACCGGTGGTGGCGAACTTTAAAAAATTGTCCTGCTTTTCAAAAACGCCCACTTTTCAATGGAACTTTAGCCCTGTATTAGGATTAGGGGTGTGCACCAGGGTAGGGTTAGGGTTAGAAAAAGGAGGTGTCCTGGCACGATTTTGATGGTTGGAATGTGTTCAGAATGGGCAGAAATGGTGAGCTGCGCAGAAAAAGCTACTCAAGGAGGGCTTTTTCAAAATCGCCCTATTTCCAATGGTATTTCAGCCCTATATTAAGGTTAGGGGTGTGCGCCAGGGTAGGGTTAGGGTTCGGAAAACGGGGTGTCCTGGCACGATTCTGCTGGTTGGAATGTGTTTAGAATGGGCAGAAATGATGAGCTGCGCAGAAAAAGCTACTCAAGGAGGGCTTTTTCAAAATCGCTCTATTTCC
>NW_025335760.1:582821-601431 GCF_004798865.1 Varanus komodoensis
TCCTGGCACGATTCTGATGGTTGGAATGTGTTTAGACTGGGCAGAAAGGATGAGCTGTGCAGAAAAAGCTACTCCGGGAAGGCTTTTTCAAAATCTCCCACTTTTCAATGGAACTTTACCCCCATATTAGGGTTAGGGGTGTGCACCAGGGCAGGGTTAGGGTTAGGAAAACGAGGCGTCCTGGCACGATTCTGATGGTTGGAATGTGTTTAGAATGGGCAGAGATGATGAGCTGCACAGAAAAAGCTACTCAAGGAGGGCTTTTTCAAAATCGCCCTCTTTTCAGTGGAACTTTACCCCTATATTAGGGTTAGGGGTGTGCGCCAGGGTAGGGTTAGGGTTAGGAAAACGAGGTGTCCTGGCACGATTCTGATGGTTGGAATGTGTTTAGAGTGGGCAGAAAGGATGAGCTGTGCTGAAACCGCCACTCAAGCCCCACACGCTCTCCCCCTTCTCCTGCTGGGGCGCCCCCACCCTCACTGGAGTGATCCCGGGTCCCAAGTGCCCCAGAAGTCGAGGAGCGGTGAGAGGCTCCCCCGCAGCCCTGGACTTCACCTCTTGCCTTCTTTCCCCGCACTGCAGGTGATCCACGTGACGGGCCGCTTGCGCCCGCGCCTGCCGTCCTTCTCCCACGCCCACTCGGTGCTGGGCCGCGCGATGGGGCTGGTGGCGCTGGCCCACACCCTGCCCCCCTCCACCCTCAGCGAGGTGCGCATCGAGTGCCACATGTTCGTCTTCCGCGTCAACATGGACCTGCAGATCATGTACTGTGAGAGCAGGTGGGTCGCGGGGGAGGCCGTCTGCCTGTCTGGGCCAGGACTCGCTGGGCCGCCGGAGCCGCCATGTCGGAATCCCACACCGCCCTTGAGGCCTCCTGAGGAGCCCTGCTCTGGGATCCTTCCTCTGAAGAGGCCCGTGTGGTTCCGCTCCTCCGGGAGCGGGGTCTGCCTGGTGCTGGCCCCAGTGCCGCAGAACTTTCCACTAAGAGGGTACCTCCCGGCTGTCCCTTTGGACATGGGCAAAACATTCGTTTGGGCTTGGAGCTTTGGAAATTAACTGCCAAAGGGGGCCTTTTCGTGGAGTTGTGTGGCTGAGCCGTTTTATTGGTTTCTGTTGTTTTGTGTTACTCAGATACGGGTTGTTTTGAAGTCCATCTGAAACAGCAGTCTGTTTGAAATATATAGATAACCTTTCTCAGAAATGTGCTGTGCATGCATTTGATTGCATTTCTATCTGCCTTTGTTGCTCTTGCAAGAACCCCAAGCCAGCTTGCATGGTTCTCCTCCACTCCATTTTTATCCTCACAACAACAGCCCTTTAAGGTAGGCTTGAGTGAGTTTGTGACTAGCCCAGAGTCACCCAGAGAGCTTCATGACCAAACAGGGAGGAGAACTTGGATCTCCCAGACCCCTGGTCTACTCCCCAGACCCCACCAGTCGCTCTTTATTTACCAGTGTGCATTTATTATAGATATATTTTTTAGAAATTACATTGCTTGCCTCAATCCAGATTTTTGAGGCAGCTTGCAACATCATCAAAATCCATAACAATGAGGGGTATAACAATCGGAAACAAATGAAAGTAAAAAACATTGCGGCAGTGAAATGGAACCACGTTCGCCCTTTTTAACATAGGTTTAAAGCCAAGAACTGCAAAGTCAGTGATAGGATTCAAAACACCACTAACAGAAGTCCCTTTTAGGGACTGGCCTAATTCGCCTTTGATTCCCAGGCTGGGGAAGGGAGGTCCTGAGCTGTCTTACCTCTCGCTTACCTGCCTTCTCTGCAACCTACCTGCCCCCTCCTCTGTTTCAGGATCAGTGATTATATGGACTTGTGTCCCTCAGAGCTCGTTGGCAAGAGCTGTTACCGGTTCATCCACGGCGAGGACGTGGAGGGGATCCGGCAAAGCCACCTGGACTGTATGTTGTTACCGCTACTACTGTTATTAATAGCATTTCCGTATTGCCTGTAGCCGAAGCTGTCTGGGCGGCTCACAGCATTTAAGTTCCAGGCCTGACCCACTTATCTCCCGAGATGAGGCAGGATCAGGCCCTTCAGGCTGTATGGAAGCCAGTCGCTGGCCTCTTGGTGATGCTAAGGTGCTTCTGCAGTGCCCAAAGCGCAGTTGCTGGATCGCACCACAGACCTGGCTGGCTGGAGAAAAGGAGGTTGCATCCGGTGGCCTCAGTGAAGCCCCCACGCGGCCCCCCTTGTCTGCGTGCAGCAGACGGGCTTGCCTCTCCTGTCCGCAGAGGTGCCCCTGGAGATACTGCGGACAGGAGCTGTGGGTGGGCTTGTGTCAGGGACCGGAAGGACGCTGTGGAGGCCGGTATCTGTGCATCAGGTCATTTGCCGATGCAGAAACCCTGCCCCGTTTTCTCCACCAAGAAGAGTCACCCCAAGGGGCTTGCAGAAAGCAAAGGTGAGCCAGAAAAATAAACACGCCTCCGCTGCCAAGACCAAAAGCAGCATCAGAGGACGAGGAGAAGAACCGAAGGAAGGACGAGCGCGTGGGATTCAATAAACATGGGGTCCAAAGCAGGGCGATGGTGGCGTTTGGAGCCTTGGAGAGCAAGAACCTGGGGAAGACCTGCCTCGCCTCTTGCAGCGGCACAGCTGTGTCTCCCCCAGCCCGCTTCTGTGCCTGCCTCTGACCCCCTTAGTGCCCCCGTGCCTGGAACAAGGGCCTCCCCGCTGGTTTGGCATGACCCCCCCCTCCCCTCCAGATCTGCCCCCGGCAGAGGCCCGTTTCCAGCCAGTGCCTACGGTGGCTCTCCCCAGAGCCGTTGCCTTGCCTGAGCCCGTCCACTCCTGCCCCCCCACCCCGCCCCCCGGGACCCTAGACTGCTCCCGCTGCCCAGAGCAAACTGCCAGAAGACCCGTTCTGGACTATCAGCCAAGTCAAGTGGCAAAGCTCTTCCTGGACTGTCCCACTCTAAACCCCCAGAGAGGGCTGAGGGCTTGTGTGAATTGCCTCCCCTGGAACCAGGACAAAGCTCCCTGCAGAGCTGAAGGCTACTTCCTTTTGTAGTATATCCTTGTTGTGTTTGGTGTTTCCCCCTTTCCTTCCTGAAGGCGTCTCTCTTCTTGCGGGGAAACACTCAGACTCGCGTCCTCCCCTGGCCGTTGGCGATGATACAGGCCAGGCCAGGCTTCCCCATTTTCTGCTGGGCGGCATCCACTGGCAGGGAAAGCCTCCCGTCCGTGTGGTGAGCGCCTCCTCACCCGCCTCCTCTCCCGCAGTGCTGAACAAGGGGCAGGTGGTGACCCAGTACTACCGCTGGCTGCAGAAGGGCGGGGGCTTCGTGTGGGTCCAGTCCTGTGCCACCATCTCCGTGAACGTCAAGAACCCCAGCGAGAAGAACATGGTCTGGGTGAACTACATCCTCAGGTGAGGTTCCCCTGCCTTCGCGCGCCCCGCTCGCAGCGGGGAAGCGGGGGCAGCCACGACGGGGCAGAGACAGCTGGGCCTGCCGGACCATGCGCCGTCCGTGAGCCCGCCTGGGGCTCTCTCGGGCTGCCAGGCCGGCTTCGGGGAGCAGACGCCGGAGCTGGTCCTGCGCCTCCCTCTGGGCAGCAGGAACGGGGTGTGTGAGGAGGACGAGGCTCGTCCAGGGGGCTCCCCCAGCCGACTCTGCACGTAGGGTGTCCTCATTTCACAGCAGCACAAAATGGGGGGGGGGTATTGGGCTGGGATCCCACTTCTTAGGACTCCGAGCTTCCCTTCCAGAGGGCTCTTTCCAGAAAGCTCTTTCCACTCCCACACCTTACAGGTGCTGGGAGGCACTTCGACAGGTGTCAGTAATGCTCCCTCTGGTTTTGGGAATCAGCCGCACCCGCAAATGAGATTTCCAGAAATCAGAGAGAGACAAGTTGGGGGGGGGGGTTGTTACCCTGCAGAGCTCCTTGCCTGTGGCAAAAGCAGATGTTCTGCAAGCTTTGTGAGGCTCACGGAGTGCAGTGCCAGGTGCGGAGATAGTTTGTAATTGTTTTTAACAGGGAGTTGAAATGCACAATCCTGGGAAAACTCAACGGATTTTTCGTTCTTTCCAACACAATAGCCAAAAGCAAGCTTAAGTCAGGTTCCTGGTTTTTCTTCTCCTGCAGTGAAATAGCTCCAAATATTCACACAAATGTGGAGCCAAGAACTCATATCTCTGGCACACCTTGTGCAAATTAGGGCCAACTGGTTCAATCCAAGTTGTTCCTGTTGTAGCACGTGAAAAGGAGAGGTGCAGAAGCACCCCCTGCTCAGTGCCCCTCCTCGGCCAGCTGACCGTTTTTCTGACCATCGGTTTCGGAATCATGCAGAATTCAGGCCTCTGCACACCTGAGGCCCAATTGCTCGCACGCTCCCTGGCAGTGCAAACCACGGACCCGTTTTATTTTTTTTTATTTATTTATTAAAACATTTTTATGCCGCCCCATTCGCCGAAGCCTCAGGGTGGCTTACAACAATAAATTAGATCCACATAAATAAAAATTAAAATATATACATTAGAATAATAATAATATATATATACACAATATAAAATAAGCTGCCCTGGCCAGATAACATTCAATAGTATTAACATTTAAAATGCTGCTTAAATAAAAAGGTCTTCGCCTGGCGCCGAAAAACAAATAATGATGGCGCCAGGCGGACCTCTCTGGGGAGCGCATTCCATAACTTAGGCGCCACTGCTGAGAAAGCCCTCCTCCGAGTAGCCACCCTCCCAATTTCTTTCATGGAGGGCTCCCGGAGAAGGGCCTCTCCCACCGATCTTAGGGGGCGGCTGGGCATATATGGATGTAAGCGCTCCTTCAGGTAACCAGGACCCAAGCCGTTTTAGGAACGGCATTCCATCAAGTCGCATCAGGTCACACGGGCGCCATGGCAGACGTGATGGAGCAGAACCCACGGGGCCGAGCTGGAAAAGCCGGCCAGCTTTCCGTCCCTGTGGCCAGGGCCTCGTGCCTCTCTCACGGGGAGCGATGCCTTCGTGTTGCCGCAGGAAACGGAGCTGGGATTTTTCCTGCAGGTGGAGCCATGCAGTCGTTTCTCTCTGCCCCACGTGGGCGTGTGCGGGGTTGGGAATTCTGTGGCAGGCTGGCGTGAACAAGTAACCGCTGCAGCCCCCGTCTGGCTGGGGATAATGGGAGTTGCACTCCATCAGCAGCTCAGGTCAGGGAAGGGTGCTTTTTGTGACGATGACGATGTGATATTCCGGAGGATGGTGGGTGTGGGTGAGGGGATGCAGGAATATCATGATGGGGACAAAACGGGTGGGTGGGCTTGTCAGATTGATAAGTCCCTCCAGGCAGCGTAAAGTGTGCAAAGCAGCACTGGAGTTTCCAGCACTCAGTTCTGCCTGCTGCAAACGGGGCGTTCGTCCCTGTGATGGGGCAGATCTGCTCTCCCAAGTGGGGAGGGGGCAGCCCCCCCCCCGAGCACAGAAACGTCCGTGCCGGCTGTTTTTCGTACGGGCAGCATGCCCGTCTTCTCCTCCATGTGGCGTCTTCCTGTGTTCAGAGTGACTTTTCTTTCCCCTTCCCTTTTTTCAAAAATAGGAGACAAGCTACCCTTGTGGTTTGCCCCTCCCTGCAGCCTGAGGTGGTACAGCCCCAGCGTGGCTGCACCAGAGGCCCTCCCTGAGCCCGGAGCTCAGCTCTTGGTCCTGGGGCCAACACCCTCCCCGCACATCTCCTCCCCACCCACCTGGGCCATTTAGCTCTGCTGAAAGTGGCCGCATCTCCTCTGTTCCGACTCTTCCAAGCCGATAAAAGAAATACATGAATGGGCTACTGCAGATGGTTATTAATGACGGCCCTCCCCTCTCCCTCCCGATAAAGCAAAGGGAAGCATTATTATGCTAATCCTGTAAGCAATTGCCGATGCTAATGTATGATTTGTCAGGGTGATTAGTATTTTAGTTAATTAGTGCTGTAATTAGAGGCTAATTAACTTTCTTGCAGCCTCCCTGCAATGGAAGCTTGCTGGCCTGCTCCATTCTCCGCTTTGCAGAAGGGTGGGGGCTCCTCGGCCTGCTGGAGTGGACGGGGCGGGGGGCACGGGGTTCAGCCCCCCGGGCCGCCCATGAAGCGCTGTGGCAGAGCAGCACAGCGCTGCAGCGCCCCGGGTGCAGGGAGTGGGGGGGGGCAGTCGTCGCCCGATGGCTGCGTCCGGAGGGCCTCCGCTTCGGCACGGTGCTTGCGTGGCGACGCACAGCCCTGCCTCTGTCCGGGGTCGGGGAAGCAGAAGTGGGAGCCCAGAGGGGAACTGGGGGTCTTGGAGGGGCTGGGAAGGGTGTTCCGGGCCTCCAGGGACAGTCCCTTTCTCGCTGTCGGAGGCACACGCAGTGAGGAATAGGCCTCCGCACCGTTTGGAGCCTGCAAATGCTTTGCCGCCGCAAGGCTGTGGTGACAAACCTTGGCAAGCCGCCGTGCCCTCCAGGGAGAAGGGCAGCGATCAGAAATGGGTGGCGAGGGCCCCCCGTCCCCAGAGCCCTCGCCTTTCGGACTGTGCTGCCCCACCAGGCGATACCCTTCCGGGTTGCTGAGAGGCGCTGGGGCTCACGTCCACCCCGGGCCTCCTTTGGGGTCTGGAAGCACAGCTGCAATGTCTGACTTGTTTGCTTAGAGGGAAAGTTGCCCCGGACCAACTTGGCAACGGACTTTTTAAAAAATCCTTTTACAGTCTTATGAAGCTGGAAGAGGGCAGACCATGTCTTGGAAGAGGCCCCCCTGCCCCCGCCACATCCTCTCTTGCTTGAAAGAGAGACCCTCCGTCGCTGGAGAAGCCGCCTGCCTCCAGCCATCACCGGAAAAGCCCCGGGATTCACCATAGTCCTGAAGGCTCTTCCCGGCTTTGGTGCAGCGCTTCCCTGTTTCTGTTAAGGCTGCAGTGCCTCTCCAAACCCTAAGCACTGGCAGGAAGGGTGTCAAACTCAAACAGGCCGGCCTTGGGGGCCCATCCCTTCCCCGTGGTCCTCGGCCGCGCAGCCGCGAGGGCTTTTCCTCCATGGCCGTCGACCGAAGATGGTTCTGCACCTCTGATCCAAAGCGATAACTTGCCTTTTGCTTCAGGACTTCCACCTTGCCAAACGCAACTGTGATTGCTAATTTCACTCGATAAATCAGCTGACGCTTTTTCACGAAGCGACGACGGCTGTGCGTCGGCCTCCCCGAAGTCCAGTCCGATCCCACGGGGCTCCTTCAGCCGCAGAAGGACGCGTCTCCCTCCCTCCCTCCCTCCCTCCCTCCCTCCGCGTCGATCGCTTTCCAAACCGGCGCGGGGCTCAAGTGAAGCCCCGGGCCTGGGAGCAGGAGGGCCCGGGCAGGGGCACGTGCCCCCCTCGCAGTGCCTGGCGTTGGGGACGGGCGGGGAGAAGATGGGGGAGCAGCCTGGACCGGTGCCAGCTTTGCCAGCTCGCCAATCAAACCCCCAACCCGGCTGCGTTTTTGTTTTTAGTCTTGTGATTTCAATCTACCCTTGTTTGTTCTTGGACAATGCCGTGCCGATGGCCCTCTGCCGTCGTGGCGGCGATTCTGCTGATTCCAGCCCGCAGGTGGCTGGCTGTGCCGGCTCGCGCAGCCGCCCGCCCGGGTGCTGCTCCCCCCCCCCGGCTTGGGAGGGGGCAGCGGCGGAGAGCAGCGCACCGGGGATGCTAACCCTGGGCCTCTCAGCAGCTTGCGCCGCCGCCGGTCGGGCCCTTCTGCCCTGCGGCTTCCTCCGAGGCGGTCTGTGGCTGCCGAAGCCGCCCAGCGCGATGCTTGGCAGTCGTGGGTGCTCTCCGGCCACGCCTCCCTCGGATCGTGCCCAGCAGAACCCCCGTGCTGTTTCCTGGCTGGCTGGCTGGCCTGTGTCTCCTGCTGCGTGATCCTGTGCGTCGCCTCTCCCAAGTTAGCGCCCTCCAGACATTTGACTGCGCTTGCCCCCGTCGTTCTGCTGGCCCTGCATGAAACGCGCGAGCCCTTGGGGACGCCTCCAGATCTCACAACCGGGCATTTCGCGGAAGCTCCTTCTCCAAGATGCCTGAAAGGGTAGATCTTTCTTTGGAACGGCCTCTGCCTGTGCAGTTGCTCTTGTAATCCTTTCCTTTCCTCTCTTCCCCCGCCTCTACTGCCATCTTCATCCTTTCCAGCAAGCCGGAATACAAGAACACCGCTCTGGACGTCTTCCAGCTGCCTGGGAAACCCACGAGCTTGACGGATGGCTCCGATGAGGGACCGGATTTCAAAGGTGTGTGCAGGAAACCTCAGATGGGCAAGGAGGAGCTGGCTGGCCAGGGACCGCCCCCCCCCCCCGGGCACATGGCTGGCAGGCAGGAGGGAGCTTCCCAAAATGGAGGGGTGGGGCGGGTGTCTGCTGTGCCCCCTTACCGTGTGCCCCCGTGTGGCAGAGAGGCAGGAGCAGGGCTGCCCCGTGATGCCACTGGCACGCCTGCCTTGCACTCACGCTGCAGCTCTGCCCCGTAAAGTCCATTGCAGGATCCCACAGGGTGGAAGACTGCCAGCTTTTCCTGCCTCGCGCAGCTGCCGTCTTCGGCTCTCCGATCCTCATTCGGTCGCGGTTGCGTTCAAGGAGAACTGGGCCCTGCATGCATTCAACAGCTGGCCAGCCGAGTCAGATTCTAACAGTTGGGGCTGGCTCTTTGAGAACGGCACGATTGAGGCTGCTCCTGTATTTTCTCTCCTTTGAAAGCGAGCGGCGAGCTTTTTCTCTGTTTGGAGCAGGGATGGCTTTTTCATTGTTATTCATTCGATCACTTTCCGGAGACGTGAGTGATGAAAACTCTGGTGGAGCATGGAGCTTGCTTCCGTTTCCCTCTTCGGGGTGGGGGGTGGGGGCAAGGCTGTTGCATTTCTGTCCCATCAGTGGCCCGGCCCGCAAGCAGAATGTTGAACTCGATAGGCCTTTGCTCTGACCCAGCCTGCTCTCTGTCGGCTTTCCTGCGTCAAGGAAGCCCACTCGCTTTTCCCTCTCAGCCATTTCAATACAGCCCAGCGATGCCTTGCCACCTGCCAGCAGATGCACCTTTTCCAGACCTGCCTGCTGCAGGGCTGTGCCTGGTTGCCTTCCCCCTGGCCTGGGGGGAGGACATGGAGCCTTCCGAAGTGAACTTTCCCTCAAAAGTAGTTCTTCCCGATGTAAGCGGCTGTTTCCCCCCGGCTCCCTCATCCCAGTGCGTTCCCCCAACCGTCTTCTCCGTTTCAGAGAGCGGCTTTGCCAAGGACAGCAGCCCGGTGCTCTACTCCCCCGGCAAGCCCGGCGCGCTCGCCGAGGGCTATGCGAGGAGCGTGGTGGAGGCCAGACCCCGCTGCCATGGGGCGGACACCGATTCCAGCGGCCCCGAGATGAGCTACCGGGACGAGGAGGCCTCCGAGGGAGCCGGCGGAAGCGACATGGACGCGCCTCCGAGCAAGCGCATCAAGCTGGAGTTCCAGCCCGAGAGCCCGCCGGGCGAGGCGAAGGGGGCTTCGCTGCCCACGTCCGAGGAGTCGGACAGCGGCAGCGAAGCGGAGCTGGGCCTCCTTCCTCAGCACAGGGCGCCCCTGGCCCAGAAGCTGAACGGTTGCAAGTCTGGCGGGCAGAGGGGCGCTGGGCTGGGCCGCCCCTGCACCTCGGAGTTCACCTCGGTCATCCAGACCCAGAAGAGCACGGCCCTGAAGGCCAGCACGGGGCTCAGCATCAAATCTGAGCAGGCCCCCGGGCCCCGGGGGGTGCCCTGGACCTGCCCTGCGGCTGCTCACAAGGGCGGCCCATACCCCGGGAGCAAAGCGCTCAGCTTGGAAAAGGCCGCCCCGAGGCCCGCCCCGCCGCACCTGTACGTCACCATCCCGGACTCGGTGCTCACCCCTCCCGAGATGGACGGGGGCGCGGCCAAGGGCCCCTTCCGCACCTCCCCGCGCGCCGGCCCCGCGGCCCCGTCCTCGGCGGAGACGCTCTCGCCCCCGCTCTCGGGCTCCCCCTGCGAAGAGCGGGCCGCCTCCACCCCGTTCACCCCGCTGGTCTACCCCGCGGAGATGGAGGTGCTGCAGCGGTTCCACGCCGGCAATGTGGTGGTGCCGCTGGTGCACCAGCTCGGCAACCCGCACGCCGGCACGGCGGGCTCCCCGGGGCTCTTCGCCACCAGCACGATCCGCTACGCCCCGGCCGACGTGAGCCTCGCCATGCAGGGTGGGGTGCTGCCGCCCTCCCACCCCGTCAGCCTCATGGACCTCGGCGGGGCGGAGGCCAAGGCCTCCCGCGAACTCATGTACCAGCACCTGCAGCGGCTGAACATGGTGGCCCCGTTTGGGAACTCCGCCGGCCTGGCCCAGCTCTCGGGGGGAGCGTTCGCCACGACGGACTCCTTGTTTTCCACCCTGCCCTTCTCCTTGGCTGGCGGCGGGGCCCACGGCCCGCCGGCGTTGGAACACACGGAGGACTGAGCTCGGGGGACCGTGTGGGATCGCGTGGGCGCCTCTCGCTCGCGGCCAAGCTCTGCACCGGCTGGACTGCCACGGAAAGATCTCGTGTGGCCTTCTGGGGGAACGCTCAGTGCCCCGCTGGCGTCCTCCAGACCGGAGGGGGGGGGGTTACTTTGATCCTAGAACAAATCCCCCTGTAGCTCCCCTTTCGCGGCACCCCTTTCTTGCCCCCCATGCAAATGGGCAGAGAGGCTGCTTCCTCCTCTGCTTTGCCCGTTGCTGCCCAGATGCTGCTGTCTAAACAGATGTGGATTGTGGGGGAGCAAGTTCGGGAGTTTGCTCAGTGTCAATGGAAAGTGGAGTCGGTGTGACTTTTCCCTCACTGCTCACACCGGCGGCTGGCGACGCTCGCTTCCATTCTGCCCGTTCGGCCGCCTGCTGCGCATCCCCAGGAGCCAGCCCGCGTTCAGCTGTGCTCTCGAGGGGCGAGAAATGAAGCCGGTGTGGCACACTCTGTGTGCACCCACTAGCCCTTTCTTGAGCCCCCCTGTGTGTCCCCCCCCCCGCAAAAAAAAAACAGTGGCTTGCTAGCTTATCCCCTTGTGTGCAGAGCGGAACTGGGAAGCCAGGGGTGGGCAGCTCTGCTCCGGAGTCCTCGGACGTGCATTTGGTTGCACCCTGTGGCGCCAGGTGGCATCAGCCGGTGGGCACTTCCGAAGAGGCGAGGGGTGGGGGGGGGGGTCCGCGACGGGTCTGTGACCTGGGCCAGCCGTGCTGCTGCCGCTCCCTCCGTCCTTCCCGCAGGCTCAGCTCCAGCTCCCCGTCCTCTGCCCAATGGCTTGCAGCCTCTCTGAGCCGAGACCCCGGGGCAGCTCTTCCCCCGCGCCGCCTCCCCCTCCGCGCTCCGGCCAGGGGCGCGACAGGCCGTCGTGCGCAGCGACAGCACTTACAAGGATAACGCTATATGCCGTGACGCCGAGCACTTACTCGCATTAAGGAAATGTACAGGTCAGTGGGAAAGGGCGTGTGGAGAGAGAGTCCCACAAGAAGGCAGTAGCGCCCGGACAATGGGATCTCTGTGTAACTCCTTGCTAAAGGTCTGTGTGTGTGTGTGTGCGTGCGTGTGTTTCCCCCTTTCATTAATCTGCTGTTCTCACTGGATAGATGTAGTTTCCACTGCTCACCTTGTTGACGTTTTGCTGCTTCTTTTGGCAATCTGGGATTTCAGAGAAAATAAATATAAATGGACACGTCTCCTGGCTTCTGAAAGGATTTCCGGTGGCTCAACAAATCGTTCTTGAAGTCACTTTAAAGCAGTTAAGATGTTGTCCTAATTATGGACCTGCAGTTCCTGATTCTGAGTTCATTCTCACAAGCAGACAAAACTCCTCCCACCCCACTTGAAAAGACCTGAAATAACAGGGCCGCTAGCAAGCATGTCTCTGACGTGCTGCTCGGGGATCAGAACCGCACGTTCCTGAGCAAGGGACCGTGTGAAATCCAAGTCGGCCTTGGTAAGTTGTGAACAATTGACTGCAACTAATAAAAAGAACCGCAGTGCCACTGTGCACGAGCAAAGGGCCGGCTGCCCTTCAGCAGCAGCTCCACGTTGCAGGTTAGATCATTCAAGGAAGGTTACATGAGTTCACACGGATGGAGGTCAAGGAATTCAGGCTCCGCCCTGTCAGGGCCACACGCCGTCCTCCCGGCTGGACCTCCCAGCAGCCCAAGCGCTCTGGCCAGTCCACAAGAGTTGCAACGCACGATGCAAAAACTTTAACGCACAAAATTTTAAAATAGTTTAAGCATCTAAAGGCGAGATCCTGGAACCAGATCTCTTTGCCGGCTGCTAAATGCCTGACGGGAGGAGTGGAGTCCTGATCTGCTGCCAGGGAGTCTCGGCCACACAGTAAGTGTAGGGAGGACAGGTCCACGCCAGGAGAGGTGCTGCGCCTGAAACTGCGGCCCGACGCCGTACGTGCCATTCCGGTTCAAGCCCTGCAGCAGGAGTTGGGCTCGGGAACGCTCCGCTGGCCAGCACGGGTGGCCAGAGCCAGGGTCCTGCAGCTGCCCCCCTGCATCCTCCTGCTGCCCCTTGCGCAAGCTGCAGCTCCGGGGCAGTCTTTGGGGCAGCCCCACATACCGAGCATTCCAGGAATGGCACTTGGTGGTCACCCAAGCACAAGCCACTGAAGCAGGGCGACCCCTGTCTGGGCAGAGGCACAGCTGGGCAAGCAGCCGGGGCAGGCCCCGAGCTGTGCGGGACGGACAGCTCCATGGGCCTGTGCCTCCCGGGAGTGCGCGGCCCCGTCTGGCACTGGCTGAGTGCCTCCCGCCTGGCTGCCCGCCTGGAGCACCTTGTCTCTGCCTGAACCGGGCTCCGGTCTGTTTGCCCGCCCTCCTTGCAGCCAGGGGCTGCTGCCTCCAGCTGACCCACACATGCATCACTGCCCGAGCGAGGCAGAGAGGCGACAGCCAGGAAAGTCGTGGCCGGAGTGCCCCACCGAGACCCTCTCAGATGCGCCCGGCAGACTGCGCTGCCTCGCCATGACGTGTGCGTTCTGTGAGACCCCAGCCGCAGTGCGGCAAACCCGTCGACCCACTTCCCCCCACCCCGAGCCCCTTCCTCACACTTTGGTGGGAGGAGGCAAAGCAGTGCAGAGACGAGGCCTGCCACACGAGCCCTGGCCAGAGCAAACCGTGGAGCGCCTGCTCCCGCGGAGGCTTTTCTCTGCCCCCGCGTTAGAGAGCGAGCGAGTGAGCGAGCCAAGCTGGTGTCAGTGTCTTTAATAGAAATGTCGACAGACCCAGGCAAGAGGTGCCAAGCAGCTGTCCGTTGGTGGAAGGAGCACGCTTCTGACGCATGTGGGGGGGGGGGATTGTTTCGGGGCACCAGCAACACCGGAGAAGCAGAGGCAAAGCACTACGGGGGACACACACAGGACCGGCTACTGCTGAGCTATCCTTAGCTGGAGGCCGCTTTCGAGCGTGCGGCCTGGCTGAAGCTGGGGCGCAGGGCCGCCCAGGGGCCCTCGGCAGGAGGCTCGCGTGCCGTCGAGGGCCCCTTGGGATCCTCTTCGGCCGGGGCGCACGCTTGCTGCCGGGGCACCAGCACGGCCGACGGGCCTCCCGGGAACAGATTTCTGCAGCCATCGCTTCCCGGAGCCCACCAGGAAACCCTGCAATAAATACAAAGCAGCCAAGCCCCCGCCTGTCCCTCGTTCGCAATACAGCCGCCCTTGGGCCGCGTGGCCGAGGGCCGGAGGGTTCAGTCCACGGCGTCCAACCACAATCCGAAGGACTGCCTGCAAGAGCCAACGTGGCGTCACTTCTCCGACTTCCCGTCTTCCTTTTTCTTGTCCTGGCACTTGTCGTTATCATCCTGGATGATCTCCACCTCCAGCCGGCCGATGTAGAGGGAGACGGCGCACAGCCAGAACAGCACCACCGTGGTGACCGCGGCACAGCTGGGGAGCGCAGCGGAGAAGGTTAGCAGCATGGTGCGGCGGAGCAGGAAGAGGCTGGCCAGGTAGGAGATGCCGCCGTACGAGACGCAGATCCCCCCGAGGATGAAGAAGCCTGGGAAGGCAAGCGGAGGTCCACTCAGGGCCCAGCCCTGGCAGAGCCTGCCCGAAACGCGGCGGGGCAGCAGCCGGCCCGCTGGGAAGGAGAGACGCCCTTTGCTGACTCTCCTCGGAGTCCCATGGCAGCTCTGCCCGTTTGCCCAGAACGTAGCTGCACAGAAAAACTGAATCCCCTCCCAAAACTTCCTGCCCTGATGATAAAGAGGTGAATCCCGCGGAAGGGGCCACCCTGCTAAGTGAGAGCGAAGTCCTGGTGCCAAAAGCATGAGGCTGTGGGAGGAGCTGCGTTGCTGCCACAACAACTCAGACTGGATTTCGGGACGGGGAGACACACACACACGGTATTTTGCACTTTCCTGCAGTAATGGACCCACAAAGGTACCAACCCTGGCCTACTGCCTGAAGCTCAAGGCTGAGCAGAACTAAGACACCTTTGTGCGGAAAGCTTTTCTTGCTGACCCGCCCATTTTCATGGGCAATGCTACAGCTTGACTGCCGGCCATTCACCACTTCCACGTCTGCCTGGATATGCAGCGGCAGACAATGACGAGCTTGGCTGCCCCCAGCAGCGCCCGCTTCGCACATGCACAGCCCGGTCGCTCCTCCAAGAGAGAGAAGCTTGCGCTGAATTAGGCCAACGGCAACGGACTCTGCGGCCCTCTTTTCAGTGTGAGGCACCACTGCCCCGCTGTGGCAAAATCCAGGAATGGCCCTGGAACCGGAGGACAGACGTGCGAGTCAGAGGGCCTCGACTGACCAGGGCAGCCTCCGTCGGAGCAGGGACCAAATGTCACAAGCAGTCTGGCCCCCCGGTCTGGCTGCAACCTCCGAGGGCCAGCACGACCCACAGCCGCGCCACGGCAAAGAAGCTGTTATGCAAACTGGCTTTGTGGGAGCGATAAAAGGATAGAATCAGAGTAGGAAGGGCTGCTCAGGGCACTGAGATCCGTCCCCCGCTCAGTAAGGAATGCCGTTTGAAGCCTCCCAAAAGACAACTGTGCCGCCTCTGCCCGACCGCGTCCAGAACCCCCGCCCCCCCCCGCCCCGCATGTGGCTCCATTGTTTAAATGTTCCAAGCACCAGGAAGTTTTCCATGACGCTCTCCTGAAAGCTGCTTTCTTGTAACTTAAGCCTGGATGATAGCGAACAGGTTGTGACCCCCTCCTACAGGATGCCCCTTGAAAAATGCTTCCCCCCTCAACTTCCTCTTCCTTCCTCTTCTCGACACACCCCGTTGCTTTAGCCTTTCCCCACAGGACAGTGTTCCCTGATCGCCTTTGTGCCCTTCGATGGAGTGGCCAAGAGTTCAGATGCAGGAAAGCCCCTGAGAGGGCCCAGCGCAGAGGTCTGGGCAAACTAGTATTTTTAATTCGGGCTTGTCTCTCACATTAACAGGTTAGGGGTGAGGAAAGAGCTTGTGCCGGACTTGTGCTGCACCACCTCGTTCTGCCCCTGCAGCTGCTTTCACCACCTGGTACCCTCCAGATGCGATGGATGGCGGCTCCCATCATCCCCCCAGCCAGCACAGTCCTGGCATATGGGTTTCTTATGAAAGCAGCCGTGCCCAAAAACGGCCCTCCCCCCTTCTGCTTTACTGCAGAGTCACCCAAAGCGCATGGAGTTGTTCCACACTGTCCCTTCTGTACAAGGTTTAGCTTCGGGTACCAAGCAGCCATACTCTGGTTTACCACTAGCTTTCCGCTTGGTACTCCTTGCACTCTTCCTGTACATGGCGATGCAAGCAAAGAAATTACACAAGTTCAGGCTGCTAGAACCTCGGCCTCCAACGGCCGACTCCGAGACTTCCCCTCCCCTTGGATGTCTCCTGGGGACAAGCAAACAGCCCAAGGTCACCATGTACAGCCACAAACTGGAACTGCCCCAGCCTAACTTTCAAGGCGGTATCATAATTTGCCCTTCTGCAGGCTGTTGACACAAGATGGAAATCACGAAAGCTATTAATGTGTGAGCCATCAACTGAGACATCTTGAAGTGCCTTTTGTCTCTGGGCTGACTTCACCCAGCGAGGCTCTTTCTGGCTCTAACTGCTAATTAGCGCTTGCAAATTCAGGAGGATCGTCCCGGTCACGGACAGCACAGAGTCTACAGACAAGCGAGGCACAGGGCGCATCTCAAGCGGGCCTCCGATTGGGCCAGACGCGCATCAATGTAGGTCACCTGCTGCACGGCAGAAGCCCAAAAGGACATTGCTGCTCTCTTCCCGATTGCAAACACGTCTCAGCCTGGTCTCTCGGAAGCCGTCTTTACTCCCTGCCACAGTCTAGGCAAGGGACCATTTGGCACGAAATGTGTCTCAGGCTGCTCAGGTTCGTGCTCAGAGCCGGAGCGTCAGCATCAAAGAGGGACCAAGAGGGACGGCCCGAGTTCTGCCGCTGGGAATGCGAACTCGGCTGGGACCCCACCTTGATGGTGCGAGCAGGCAGGAGACCAGAGTGCTGACCCGAGGAGGCGCCGGAACGGGTGGCTGATTCTCAGGAGCCGCCCATACAGAGCCACCCTTGGTACCAATCCCTCACAAGCCCTTTTGTGGAAACGAGCCAGGTTAGCTTAGTTTCTGCACGAGCGCTTCAGGACCTCTGCTGGTGCCCCCCGTCCTTGTTACTTACCGTACGCTGCTTCACGCCCCATGTCGCTCTGAACGTACGAGATCACCCCAATGCCGGTAGCCAGCAGGCCGTTCCGAAACCAGGAGAGAAACCCTGGTGAGGACAGGGGAAAAAATAGCCAGCTCTTCTGAGTTTAACCAGGTATGGCTTTATCAAACGAAGTCATAAAATATATTAAGAAGAGCAACAGTGCAAACACACAGCTTCATTAATAAAAAGAGACAGTTTAGTCCTATGCTGCTTTCAACGTGGAAGGGCTACTGTTCTTAACAGCCAGACTTAATGGGTTGTTCGTAAAGACAAACAGAGAGCAACATGCAGCGGCCCACCTGGCAACCAGATCACCTTGGACGTGGGGTCAGGACCGACCGACTGCGTAACTGCCAGCAGCTGTGTGAGCGATGCTGGGGCAGCAGAGAGCGAATGGCCACAGCAGCCTGGCAAAAACTGGGTGTTCATGGGTGCTTTTATTTATTCCTTTGGGAATTCATATGCTGCTCTTCAACACACGTTTCCAGAGCAGCTTGTGAACACTAATAAGGGGGCGAGAGGAGACAGGAGCCGAAACAGGTGCCGGCCCCCGACTCCTGGGGCTCTTCACGCCCTCCGCTGCGACTCCAAAACTGCCTTGCTCTGAAGGAGACCGGGCATTCAAAACGATTCTTCCTAGTTAGTTTTACAGTTTTACTATAAAATGCTTATTGAAGCCTATTCGTCATCTTATGTAAACTGCTGTGAACTTGGCTTGAAAAGCTGTATACAGGCACATCCAATAAATCGAGGATAAAAATATGAGATAAAAATGCAAACTAGTATCAACAATCAGCAGAACAATGGACGTTGTTAAAATTGCACAGCCCTCACACGTTTAGACGGAATTGTGCCAACACTGGCTGGGAAACGGTGGGAGTTTAGCACTTTTTCGGTCCGTAAGATACTTTTTCTGTACCTTAAGGTCTTGGAAGAGTTTTCACCCACTATCACGAAGGACGTAAGAGTAAGTGCCAGCAAAAAAGCACCCCCTGATTGGGGCACCCCTAGTGAGAAGACCACAGAGTTCTGCCCTGTGCCAGGGAAGAGGAGGAACCCGACCCCCAAACGGTTTCAGGTGAGCGGCCTGCCGGGGCAGCTCAGAGGCAGGGCGCCCACCGTGCCTCTCGGGGTCCAGCGGCGGAGACACCCCGTGAGCAGGCCACGCCGAGCGGCTGCGCTCGGCTGAGACCCGGCCCACCGCTGCCACCCACCCACTGCCAGCCCGGTATACTGCGCTGGGCAGGCGGGCAGCTTCCCGGAGCGGAAGAGCAGGCCAGAAGCGCACTTCTGAACGCTTCAGGCTGCAATCCCCCCCCAGCCCCCGGGCAGAGCGCCCCGCTGCGCTGCGAGCACCTCTCCCCGGGCGGAGGGGCCATGTGCCGGCGCGCACAGGGACGGGTGGCGGCGTCACTGCACGAGAGGAGCGGCGGCAACCAAGACGGGGCGCAGCTCGCAGGCTGCTCCGGCCCCCTCGCCGCGGGGCGCACGTGCAACGGGGTCGTGACGAGGGCGAAGACGGGTGTCCGCGCGGCCCGGCCACTTCCCGGGGCTGCTGCCAGGCGGAGCCCGGAGGTCCGCCGGTGCTGGAGCGTCTGGGACGCGCGGGGAAGGTCTGAAAGAGCGGCGGCGGCGGCTCGTTCGGAAGAAGCGGGACGGGGAACCGAACGGGTGGGAAGGGGCACCCCAGGCTGCACCGCCCGGCCTCCCCAGGCCCGCCCCGCCCGGCGCTGGACCGCGGCACCCACACGCCCCTGCAGCGCCGCCGCCGCCGGCCCCCGCCCCGCTCCCTCCGGGGGCGCCGCACTACAAGGCCCATCAGCCCCACGCAGCGCCGGGAGGCGGGGGCGGGCCCGCGACGTCACCCGCGCGCCCCGCCCCTCACCGGTTTCGTGGGCCTTCCTGAGGAACGCGGCGTCCGCCCTGTCCAGCTCCGAGATGGCCGGGGGGCCCAGGCCGCGCCCGGAGCTGCGCC
>NW_025335760.1:601531-609099 GCF_004798865.1 Varanus komodoensis
GGCGCGGGGGGCGGGCCCGGCGCCGATAGGCTGCGCGGGCCGTCGCGTCCCGGGCCCCGCCCCTGGCGCAGGGCGGGGGAGGCCGCCCTTCCGAGCGCGATTGGCCGAGGCCCCTGCCCTTCTGCGAAGGGGCCGCTCCAGCGCGTCAGCGCGACGTGCTCACTGGCCGTTTCGCTTTGAGGTGTGCCCTCCCCGCCGGGGAAGATGGGCGTTCTGGGATTTGTAGTTCCTCCGCTGCGAGCGGAAGCTAGCCTGTTGCATGTTGGGGGATGTAGTAACAGGGAGCGGATCTGTAGAGCGAAATTGCAGAGTAGCCCCACCCGCGCGCGTTTCTGGGTGCATTGGGGAGCGCCGCTGTGCAGCGGGTTTCTTTCACTTATGTAGGGGCGGGTATGTATTATTTTTTAAGTAGCCGCACCGACCCGGGGCGAGAATCCAAAATCCGCCTGGCCAGGCGCGTCCTCATGCAGGGCTGGTGTTAGGGACCGAGAAGACCTGGGGCTCAGGCCCCCGGGACAGAAGCAAAGCGCAAACCGGCACCTGCCAGTTTGCAGACGCCTATTTGTAAAAGCGATGTCTTTAGGAGCATTTATTTTTTTAAAAAAGCCCTAAAATTGGGGGTTTTTTTGCATCTCTTATTGTCTGCTCGCATCTCCTTTGTGCAAGCGTGTGCTCCCTTTTGTATTCCTCATTCGTGCAAGACTCCGTTTTTCCAAAGGAAGCCACCTTTTCATTTTCATAGGTCTACCCTGAATTAATCTGCAGCTCCCCAAGCAATGAGTTCAATTCAGTTTATTGCTGGCTACTCCAATCAGCACTTTGCAGTTATATCAAACTCACAGGACAAAACAAGAAAAACAGAGAGTGTTCGCATAGGAGGAAATCTAATTAAGGTTATGATAACAAATAAGAAATTATTTAACGAGCCATAACAAATAATCTGGGTACCAAAAGTGTTAGATTATTTAAAGTAGCACAATAAGCTGTTCTGCAGTTTATCAAAATTAAAGCTTTCTGTTCTGTCCCAGTGCAAGCTCCCCTTTGCTTTTGCTACAGGGTCATTTTGTGGCCGGGGTCATCCCACAGCAACCTTCAGGCATGCATGTGGATGCACAGGAGCAGCCAAATAGACCATAATATTTAAATCAGGTGACAAAGAAAGCAATTACATGCCAGTGTAATATTAACCAACAGAAACAAATCCAAAAAGCTTTTCAGTTGCACTCCGCTCCCAATTTTGCAAAGCAGTTCCCTGTGCAAGATACACAAACAAAACTTTAAGTGGAAATCCGTACAAAAACCCCCCTTTCAGGGGGAAATGTGTACAAGTGTAAATTTCAGGACTTCTCAGAAATGGGAGAGACGGGGCTTCGAAAATGACGCAGACCAGAAATAGATGGGTCGGCCCGTCTGTCGTCCAAAGTTTTACAAGGGGGTGGGGCTGAAGATGGCCTTTCGAGCAGCCACCGTCTGCCAAGAGACGGTGAGCCTCCGGTTACTTCTTTGTGGCTCAGGATAAGCAGGAGAGGCAGCTCCGAGAGGACGCACAAGCGGCCCCGAGCAAGGAGAACGGAGGCTTCGGTCTCGGGGCAACCCCTGGATCTTAGTCGCTCAGAAGGTCTGCCCATCTGCTGACAGGTACTGCTCTAATCTTACCTTCTGTTTGAAGCACAGATGGTTTGGGAATTGTTTGGGGCCCTTCGCATATCCCCTCCTGAATCTGGACGCGACATGGCCTGCCCTGGGACCCGAGGATAAATGCAAGCCAAAGAATTAAACAGTCAAGAAGTCCTCATATGTATATTTGCATTTTGTGTTATTTTTCAGCCCACTGAGGAGGAGGAAGTGGGTACATGCATCTGAGGTTAACTTCCCCAAACTGGCTCACTCCACTTGTCTTGAACATCAGCTCCCATCATTCCAAGCCAGCATGGCCACAGGGAACGATGGGGGTTGTGATCAAACACAACTGGAGCAGGGGGCTGTCTTAGATTCTTAAAGGACATGTGAACTTTCGCTTTCTGCGAACCTGGCGTGTTCTTCTTTGCGCTGCAAAGGTAACGGCTTGGATCGTCCTTCGGCTTTCTTTGGAGCGCGGCTGCTTCATGGGGCCTGCTCGCTTCTGCCCTTAGCAATGCTGTGCAGGCCTTGGAGCAACTCAAGCTGCCGTCTCAGCGAGAAGTCCAAATTGATGAGAAGGCTAGAAAAGCTGTTGGCCCACGCAGCCGTCAGATGCCTCTCTTTCTTGCGCAGGAAAATTTTGAAAAGGTCAGGATCCCCATCCAGCTCCAAAAGGCTTTGGATCTGCTTCTTTATCCTACCTAACGCTGGCTCATGTTTCTCAAAAACTGTATAGAGCGTGTCGTCATTTCTCTCCCTTTGTTCCTGCTCCCCGTCGGCGCTCGCTCGGCTGATTGCCGCAAGCATTTTCCGCTGCCGATCGTTTTCCACGCAGTGCAGGAGCCAGCTCAGGCGGCACGGCCAGCAGTTAGCCAAAATGACCCAGTCGTAGACCTCCCTGATCCCCCAGCTGCTTGCGTGCTCCGCGTCCAACGTCACCGGTTTGAATACGTATCCCTGGGTGATCATGGAGTGGATGGTCATAACGGTGCTCACGACCCTCTTCCTTTGGACAGAGTTCGCTAGGAGGGATTCCCTGAACTTCCCGGTCCGTAGATCGTGAAGGAAGTCTTGAGTTTCCTGATTCATGAATGCGTTTCTTCCCACAAAGCCATTTTTTGGCCCAGAAGACTCTGCTCGGTCACCGTCTGCAGCCACGCCAGGCTCCCCTTTTGCCTCGCGCAAGGGCAGCTGCATCCTGCCCTCGTGGCTCCCCTGTGGCAAGGAGAACGGCAGGGCCACAGTTCGGTCCAAGTACAAATAGCCGTTACTCCAGGTGTTGCTTGACTGCCGGATGCATTCCACGAGGATGCTCGGGTCGGCCGCCAGGATGGAGACAAACGGGACATCCTGGCCAGCCAGGAGGATGCTCAGGGCGTCCAGCACGGACACCACCTTGTCCGGAGCACACAGGTCCAAGCCGGTGACCTTCAGCACCACGCGGAGGTCCTTCCTCTCCTTGTACGCCATGAGCCGGAGGAACTGCGTGGCCGTCTCCACCTCTTGCCTCACGTAGTGCATGAAGCCCAGCTCGGCACTGAGGTCCTTCCTTCGGATGCCTTTCTGAATCTTCCTCTTCATGGTGAAGTAGAGATTTTTGCAGCCGCTTAGAAAGGGAGCGAACAAGAAGGTCGCCACGCAGGCAAGGATGGATAGGAGTAGTTCCACCAGGTTCTGTTCGAAGAGGAGCCATCCACACAGAATGACCACCAAAGACAGAAACAGGAAACTGGTGGAGATGAACTTCGTTTTTCTTTTCAATATCCAATGTTTTTCCTCAGGTTTCCCCGTGAATTCCACACCAAACATCCTAAAAATCCCTAAGGAATATCTGTATTTTCCTTCAATCTCCCCAAGCAGCGTCGTGATCAGGCCGGCCCAGGTGTGGGTGCAGCCGACAAAATCCCAGGCGTTGAAGTTGATGAAGACACACCAGATGTTGCCATCTCGCTTGGCCTCTTCTGCCCTGGAAACCGGGAGAAAAGCACGGCAGACCGGTGAGCGAAAGCAGAGGGGGCATCGCTCAGCAAACAGGTTTCGTGTAAGGTGCCATTTTATAGATTTTTAAATTTTGGCTGAGAAGTTACAAAGAGAGGAGGGGGTTTTTCACCCCTCTGCAGTCTTGAAGGCTTTTTTCCCCAGAGTTCATGTCTTGTTTGGGATGTGAGGCCTAAAGTCGGGGACGTGGCCGTGCCTGCGAGCCCCACCCAGCCTTTCCCTGCACACGGCGCCCCAAACCTCGATGCTCCAAGCTCACCATTCCTGCTAGGATGCCCGAAGCACGGACGCACTCTGCCGCCTCGAAGGTGTGCCACACGGTCTGTGCCGCACGGTCAGGGGCCCTGTCCCAGCGGGGTCCCTGATGACCCAAAGCGCTCCACGTGCCTTCGGCTGGACACGAGTCAAGACTGGCAGGACCAGGGAGCGAAGGGCTGGGGCCCAGAGCCTGGAGGAGCCACCGTGGACCAGCCCCTGTCGCCGGCCCCACCCCAACCAGCCCCAGAGAATCCTAGAATACGGCCAGCCTGCGACAAACGCATCCCGATTCTCTGTCAGGGAAGTTCCAAGTCAAATAGAGAAAGCATTTGGCGATCTTCGTTCAGCCCCAGGAAGCGTCTCTTCCACGTCCAGTTGAAGGTTACGGGTAAGATAGCTTATCCAATCCCCCCCCCCCCCGATTTTCTTAACCTAAACCCTTTACAAAGAAGCCAGGGCGTGGGAAACAAACACGGCCCTCCCTTGGTGTTCAGAAGCAAAAGCTCGGGTGGCCCAGGGGGACCTGGAGGCCCATGAGCAGCTGCTGCCGTCCGAACGCTAAACAAGCCAGCGGCAGCCCAGAGCGCCAAGCGCTGGAAATACACTGCTGCCGTCCTGCACAGACGCTTCCTGCAGGAATTTAGCAGCAAGCCTGTCATTTCCCCCCACTTTGCTTCCTTTTATTTTCACGCTGCTGCAGGCAGAAGTGGACTCTGCAGCTTGCGGAGATGCCCAGCCTTCCACTAGCAGACAGAGAGGGCAAACCATTTTTGGGGGCTTTTCAGTGAGGCTTTTTGACCTGGGAAAAGGCTTCAAAGAGTCGCTTCACTCCACAGCCTTGTGCAAAGTCGGGGTGGAGCTGGGAGTGGGGGCCCCGAACCCCTTTGCGATCTGGGGGAGCTTTACCTAGGCGTTGCCGGGGATGAAGCATCCGATAACAAGGTCAGCGTGTCAAGGTTCGCAACGTCGGGTTTTTCCTGTGCAGCCTCCCTTTGAATGCTGCAAAAGCAGAAAGAGCCGCATTGGCCATGAGAAACATCTCCACTTCGTGCGAAAGGAAGCCCTTGATCAGACAAGCCAGAGCCCAGCGGTGCTGCCCAGATGCGCTCCTGCAGACGCGGGTCGTTCTTCCGGAGCAGGCAAGGGCGGGAGGGGAGGCCGGGTGGATCTGGTGGGGAAGTCAGAATGCAGCGCCCTAATGAGCATTCCTTGAGATGGAATGAACCTGAACCGTGCGCCTTAATTGCTTTTTCAGACTTGCCAGGGGCAAAATGTTCCCAGCGGGAGGAGGCTGCCCTTGCGCCTGGGCCTGGGCAGAGCAGGAACTGGAGACGGAGGCCAGCCGGTCGCTGCACTGGCTGCCCCCAGCCGGGGACCGACCTTCATTTCCTGGGGTAAAAGCCTTTGCGGGAGAAGGTTATGCTTGACCGTGTCTCTGACCCTCCACTGAACGAGCCAGAAGACAGAAAAGCAAACGAAACCCACCCGCGGGGTTGGAAGGCGCTGGAGTGGCCGTCCTTCCTAGCAGACTCCCTTAGAGGTCACGCGAGGCAAACCGGTGAAGGCATGCACGGCCTAAAAGACACAGCAGGGCTACAGGAAGGGGCCTCCCTCGAGCACGCGGGTGGGTGGTTCCATCCACGCCGCCTCAGGCCCTCGCTCGGACGGCACTCGGCTCCTTCTGCCCACTGCGGTCCCAGAAAGGATCGTGGCCTGGGGGAGGGGGGGTGTTCATGGCGTGGCTTTTGCAAGCATGTACTCCTTGCACAAAGTGTCTCCGAGATGTACATGTTTCGATACGCTTATTTGCACATGAGTCACATTGCAAACTTGGAAATGTACCAATTTCTAACCACAAACTGCATTTGGTTCCATGTTTTTGGTCCGGAAGTGGGAACTGAGTAACCTGACATAAAAATGTGAACCAACCGATTTCTCACCATCTCTGTTCTAGGGATGTGTTCAAAGGTGGTGGAGGTGGAGGTGGACGGGGGGGGGGGGCCTGAAATCCTTGCAGTAGTGGGGAGCTTTACCTAGGAGCTTTCCTGGATGAAGGGTCGAAGATCACCGTCCGAGTTTTCGCTGGAGCGGCGCTGCATCCTTCATCGGCTGCTCTCTGTCTGCTGCAAGCCACAGAAAAAGCAAGAGCAGCTGCATTCTGCTTAAGAAGCCGCCCCCCCCAAATGCACACCAGTGTGACCCCTTGATTAGACCAGCCAAAGGACACCGCAAGGTTGTGTGCTGGTCACCTTGGGTTCAGAGCAGGGCTCAAATGTGGGGAGGGGAGGAGGGTGGGGAAGGGGAGCCTGCGATCCTTTGTGAGGTACCCTCCTCAGCTGTTCTAGGAGGCTCCTGGGGGTATCGTTTGTCCAAACTGGGGGAGGGGGTCTCAGTGAAATCCACACCCCTAACCCACAGAGTACCCCAATTTTACACCCATCACACGGCCCCTAGCACGCCCCGTAATTTTAACACGACCCTCGGTGGCGGTTTCTTGACCGGAACGATCTCCACTCCACACCAAGGTGCGACCAGAGGCCCTCGTTTAAGAGTCACACCGGAATATACGGTATCTCTTGACTCAATTCGCACAAAGACTGTAGCCAAGAAATTCAAGGAAGGCTGAGACTTGGCCTGGCAGTGATGTCAGGATCTGTCCCTGGAGAGGAACGCCAGCATCATCCTCACTCTCGTATTCCAGTCACTGTGGGTGGGTGAGAAAGCTGGACGGGGAAAGAAGCGGACAGGATTCGTTCGAAACCTGGTGCTGGAGGAGAGCTTTGCAGGCGGCCTGGACCAACAGAGAGGCGAACAAGGGGCACCCAGAGCAAATCAAGCCGGAGGCAACACTGGGGCTGTCCTACTTCGGACGCCCCATGAGAAGGCAAGACCCGCTGGAGGAGGCGATCAGGGAAAGTCGAAGGCAGAAGAACAAATACGGGATGGGTGGACTCCAGCAAGGCAGCCACAGCCTGGAATTAGCAAGCGCTGAGCAGGGCTGCCAAGGAGGAGGCACTTTAGAGCAGTGGGGCGGACCTATGGCATGCGTGCCTGTGTTAGGGTGGGGGTGCTCGCCAGGGTAGGGTTAGGGTTAGGAAAACGAGGTGTCCTGGCACGATTCTGATGGTTAGAATGTGTTCAGCATGGGCAGAAATGATGAGCTGCGCAGAAAAAGCTACTCGAGGAAGGACTTTTCAAAATCGCCCTCTTTTCAATGGAACTTTCCCCCTATAGTAGGGTTAGGGGTGTGCGCCAGGGTAGGGTTAAGGTTAGGAAAACGGGGTATCCTGGCATGATTCTGATGTCTGGAATGTGTTTAGAATGGGCAGAAATGATGAGCTGCGCAGAAAAAGCTACTCAAGTAAGGACTTTTCAAAATCGCCCTCTTTTCAATGGAACTTTACCCCTATATTAGGGTTAGGGCTGTGCGCCAGGGTAGGGTTAGGGTTAGGAAAACGGGGTGTCCTGGCATGATCCTGATGGCTGGAATGTGTTTAGAATGGGCAGAAATGATGAGCTGCGCAGAAAAAGCTACTCAAGGAGGGCTTTTTCAAAATCGCCCTCTTTTCAATGGAACTGTACCCCTATATTAGGGTTAGGGGTGTGCACCAGGGTAGGGTTAGGGTCACAATAACGGGGTGTCCTGGCATGATTCTGATGGTTGGAATGTGTTTAGAATGGGCAGAAATGAT
>NW_025335760.1:609199-634115 GCF_004798865.1 Varanus komodoensis
GAAAACGGGGTGTCCTGGCATGATTCTGATGGTTGGAATGTGTTTAGAATGGGCAGAAATGATGAGCTGCGCAGAAAAAGCTACTCAAGGAAGGACTTTTCAAAATTGCCCTCTTTTCAATGGAACTTTACCCCCATAGTAGGGTTAGGGGTGTGCACCAGGGTAGAGTTAGGGTTAGGAAAACGGGGTGTCCTGGCAGGATTGTGATGGTTGGAATGTGTTTAGAATGGGCGGAAATGATGAGCTGTGCAGAAAAAGCTACTCAAGGAGGGCTCTTACAAAATCGCCCCCTTTTTAATGGAACTTTTGCCCTATATTAGCGTTAGGGGTGTGCACCAGGGTAGGGTTGGGGTTAGGAAAACGAGGTGTCCTGGCACGATTTTGATGGTTGGAGTGTGCTCAGGATGGGCAGAAATGATGAGCTGCGCAGAAAAAGCTACTCAAGGAAGGCCTTTTCAAAAGCGCCCTCCTTTCAATGGAACTCTAGCCCTATATTTGGGTGAGGGCTGTGCGCCAGGGTGGGGTTGGGGCAGTGGTGGTGAACTTTGAGTTGTTTTTTCTAAAGCCTGTTTTCAGGTTTTACTGCAGTGTCGGCACTTTGCGATAAACAAGTGGGTTCTGTGTTGCAGTTTGGGCAGTCGGTCTCTGAAGGGTCCGGCATCCCTTCTTCGAGGACCCGTATTCAGAAGGGTGGCCTCCGGTCAGAGGTGACTTGACACCTCATAGCGACAACCAGCACATACGGTGCTACTTACTGAAATAAAACCCTCAAGCAGTTAAGATGCCTTTGACTTTAAGTCCCATCATCCTCACCAGCTTGGTCAGTGGTGATGAATGCTGCGAGTTGTAGTAAAAAGCATCCGAAAGGCAGTCATGTTGGAGAAGGCTTGCTTTAGGCTATACATCCTCCTGATCAATTTTCCTAACTTCTCTTACACCCTTCCCAGGGCCAGATACAAGAGACAAAAATGTTTCTTTTCTTTTCTCTTCCTTTTGCTCTTCTCCCACTCTCAGTCTGCGCAGAAACTGCTGGCATCCATCCAACTTCTATCAAACTTGGGACTCTTTTTATTATGGGCTAGAGAAATGGGACTTGGCATAGATTTAAATACGTTTTTAAGTTATCATAAATGGAAAAAGAAGGGTGTGGGGGCTGACCCAGCGGGCTCGATGTTTTTGATGATGGATGTTGTTTGTAGTTTTCTTTTTGTTTTTTAGGATTATAATTTCAAATAAAACTTATTAAAAAAATAAATTGGTGGCATCCATCCATAGAGGTCCATTTGTTAAACTGTACATTCAAAACGATGTGAAATTATTGGTGGAGGTACAAATTAATTGCAAGAAGATAAATAACTGCAACCACGGAGAGAAGGAAGACAGGTACCTGGGAACGTTGGCGTCAAGGGAACAGAAAATTATATGCCAGATGAAGGCCAGCCAGGAGCAAATATCCAGGAGCCAAGAGCAAATCCCGACATCTGGTTCCTCTCTGTCTTTCATGTGACCTGCAACCGAACGGATAATGCGCAGCAAAGCATGCTGGATCATGCGGGGATGTCCTTTCAGCCCCCCACGTGCCAGGCAGTGCGCAAAGAGGAAACAGGCCCCTGCCCTGCCCTCCCACCCCCAGAAAAGAAGGGGAACCTCGTGCTTCCGATCCCACCGCCTGGCAAGCGAAGGCGGGCATGTGGCCAGAGCAGCGCCCAAGGTCGCCCCAGCCCTCGCGCAGGTTCTGCCGGCACGTGGCTGGAACCGGCGTGCCCCACGAGTGCCATGAGCCTCACCTTCAATTTTGTCTAAGAGCTTTGCCTTCTGGTGCCCCCACGGCGAATACAGGCCCACCGTCGCGGGCAGCTCCACCTCCTTCAGCGTCTGAGCCAGCGCCTTGCAGTAGATCTCCTCGTTGTTGTCTTCCTTGCATTCCTCCGTTGGAGCTTTTAAGCGGCTTGACTTGCTCATTGTCCTGGCCAAAAGAAGAAGAAGAACATTTTTCCGCATCCCAGGTTGGATGGAGGCTTAAATCTGCCAAGGAAAGGGAATGTAATATTGTGATTGTGATGATATTTTGGTACTGCCCATAGCCAAAGCTCTCTGGGCAGTTTCCAACAATTATCATAGAATCACACACTCAAGTCATACACTCAGAGCTGTGTGTGGGTGTGTGTGTGTGTTCTATGCTACCTGGTAACCGACACTCTCTTAAGGCCGCATGGGCCATGAGAACATGCAGAGTTCTGAAAGCACAAATGTGAAAGCACATTTTATGAGCCCAATGAAGGAAAACATCAAGACCCAGTTGCCCCGGTGTTTATTTAGTAATTCAGATGTTTCCACCCCACCAGTTTTCCTCATTAAAGGAGCCGAATGGCCTTCCCCCTCCCTACCCCATTTGATCCTCGCAATGACCCTGTGAGGTAGGTTGGACTGGGAACCAGTGACTGGCCCAAAGCCCGCCAGTGGCCTCTGTGGCGGAGAAGGGACGAGACCCCAGCCCTTGTGGCTCCCAGGCCCACCCCATCACCCCCAGGGCACGGTTGCAGGGGCACGATTTCAACAGGGGAGCGCTGCAGAAGGGGCAGGAAAGGGCCAGCAGAAGGATCCAGAGGCAGAGGGCGTTCCCCGTGAGAAAACGGGCTTTTTAGTTCAGGAAGACAAGAAGCCTGAAGGTCCTCCAGATGGGAAAGAAGGTGGAGGAGGAGCTCAGTGAGGGTGAGAGAGGAATGCTGGAAATTTTGCATTAGGAGCGCAAGAAAGCTGGCTAGAAGAGGAGAGGTGCTTACCTTTGTTGCGCTATTCTGGCATAAATAGGAGTTTCTTATTTGGATTATCTCTCTCTAAGGCATGGAAAATAAAAAAATCAATGGTTTAAGAAGCAAGCCAGTTTGTTAAAACAGCTCAGTTCTTCCCTTTTTTGAGGTGCATTTTTTCCGTTTTAAGGGCTTTGACTGTGGGTTAACTCAGTTGAAAAAGCTCTGATAAAAGTATTGGTTCACTTCCGATTTTTTTCTGTGAACCTAGAGAGAGTGTTGCAAGGCAGGTTTTCCTTTCCCTTCACCTCCAAAAGGCAAAGTAAAAGGAAATGTATAAAGCTGCACCTTGAATCTCATTGCATCTCACTCAACACCCACAAAAATATACACATATACATTTGAGGGACAGGTTGCTAATTCAGTCCACAGTCTAATATATCCTGGAGTGCTAAAAGTTCCCATGTTTTATCAGAAGAAGCATGTTTTAAACTTGAAATACTAGAGAAGTGTTACTTCATAGTTCTTTAATTTCTATACCAACGCATAGCCAAAGCTGTAAATTCTGCAATGCATCTTGAGGAACTTTTAAACGAAAAGTCTGGTATTATCTGTGCATGGTGGCAGACAACCCTCATTCATTCCCACAATTCCACTATAAGGCAGTACAATCAAATGCTGGAAAATACAGAAAGGCAGAGTGAGAGAAGCTCTGCAGGGGAACTTGTAAAAGAGCCAAACTTAATCTCACAAAAAACAAAACAAAACCTGGAAGCTGAAGCTTTGGCAAAGTTGTGGGTTAAAAACCTACTCCGTCCAAAGGGATTTTGCTTTTTTCTTCCAAAGAAAGAGGGAGTTGCAAATGTTAAATAAATAGTGAGCCGGGCTCCCCGAGAAGTTCGGTTTGTTGTTTTTATTCATCTTTCTTGAAGGGTTGGAGCCTTTTCCTGGGCAGAGCGAAGGAAGCCAATTCAGCCAAGAAAAAAAGCTGCATCTTTTGTGCATTTCTTGACGCGAGTGTTGCATTTCACACTGAAAGTATGTGCCACTCGTTTATTTTGCAGTTTTCTTTACAAAGAAGCCATTGTATCGTTTGTTGTTTGCTTCTGTTGTTTCATTTGTGTCTTCTGACGTCGCTTGTCTGCCTGTTTTTTATGCACCGGTTCTCGATGGTGCTGAATGTGAAACTATGGAAGTGAAGACATGGGGCGGGGGGGGAGAGGCCCTTTTGCGGTGGGGCCACCCGGGCATCAAGTGATTCATTTATTTATTTAAAGTTTTTATATGCCGTCCCCATGCCGTGATGGAGCTAGACCTCCGAGCATCCCGCCCCCCCGGGGCAGGCGAGCCCCACCTCGCAGGGCCTCCGCCTTGCCTGGATGGGGCCTCCATTCAGGGCCAAAACCACACACGGCGGCTCCACACACGGCTCCGGGGCGGCCATGGGAGAGGGAGGGCCTGGCGCACCGGTGGCGCGTCGCCTCTCCACAGCCTCTCCGCACGTTTCTCGCATGCTGTGCTGGGCAAAGGGGGGGGGGGGGGTCCGGGGCTCATCTCAGCTCTGGATCTGTGCCCCCGCTGTGCCCGTCAGCAGCCGGGGCAGCATCGGGCAGCAGTGGCCAGCCTCAAGCCAGGCGCTCAGGTGGGCTGGCTGGCCGCAAGCCGCGCACCCTGGTGCCAGCACAGGAACCCCTGCAGCGTCTCAGCCGGGCTTTTAAGCAGCGCTGAGCTTTCTGCTCTTTGGAGACGTCTCCCTCTAATGACGGAAGAAGTCATGGCAGGCTGCCCCCTTAACCCAAAGTGACGGGGTTTAAAGAAAAATAACCCAGGACCCCCAGAATACAAGCCCAGGCTCAGGTATTGGGGTCCCATAGTCTTGGGGCTCCAGAGAGATGCCCTCTTTCACCGCAGAAGAAGCAGCACGGAACCGAAAAACAACCCCCTGCGAATCCCACAAGCCAGCGCCACGTCATGCGATGCCGAACACCTTTGCCCGAGTCCGGCAATTTCAGCGTTGCATAAAGCATGCGTTTCAGCGTCAGGAGGTCTGGTATAGGCTAATATAAAATTGACCAAGAGTACCAAAGATCTTCAGGCACAGAAGAAATGAGACCTTTACATAAACTGCAGTAAAAGTTGCAGGTACAAAATCCGCCAGGCTTAGCTGCCACTGCCCTGGTTCCACGGGGACGCCCACATTCTGCACCACGGGGGAACCTCCAGCGAGGTCTGGCTCAAAGCACGGCCCCAACTCATCCATGGGATTTTGCTAGTGGACTCTGTGTGCGCGCGCACATGTATGTATCCTGGCACCACCTTGAACATGTAACCTTCTCACGTTTCCCCACTGGTTCTTACATCTCTTTTTTAATCCACAAAAACGTCCATTAAAGGGAGAAAAACAGAATAGTTCCAATCACCCCTGGACTGTCCATTCGGCTCCATCGTCCCAAGCTATAATCACTCACTGAGGACTCAGCATGCAACCGGAAGCACAAAAATGGTCATTTACCGTACTTTTTGCTCTGTAAGACACACTCCCCCCCCTAAAAGTAAGGGGAAATGTCTGTGCGTCTTATAGAGTGAATATGTGTGTGCAGTAAGTCTGTCAGATGTGCAGCCCATGGGGAAGTGATGGGGCAGGTGCCTGTGATTATGTGCCCATTTGATCCAGAATATTTTTTTTCTTGTTTTCCTCCTCTAAAAACTAGGTGCGTCTTATGGTCAGGCGCGTCTTACAGAGCGAAAAATACGGTAAATAAAGTTGAACTTTAAGCAAACTCTGCCCTGCAACAGGGTAAAATTATCCAATACTCTGCAGATTTGTGCTGTTCCTACCTGAGGAGAAATGGAGAGCTTTCAGATAGGGGACAGGCCCAGGCCAGATGCAAAGGGTGCAGGGAAGAAACGTGTTTGTCTACATTTTAAAGCGAGCTAACATAAAGCAAATTTCTCGGACCAATACGCAAATCATGTTCCAGTCATCCTTTTGGATGGCAGATTTTGGCAAATTTTGCAGCTCTATCCTGACCCCAAAATATGCAATGAAAAGTTCATCCGTTAAGTGGAAATCTGTACACATAAATGGTAAAAGTTCATATTTTGAGAAAGGAACACCATCAGCTCTGGGACGGAAGCAACTCAGAGAATGACCCAGACCAGAAATGGATGGTCGCCTGATTCCTGCTCCAAAGCTCTTTCGTGAGCCTGTTGAAGATGGAAGAATATGACGATCATTAAATGCAAGAGAACACCACTCCGAAGAAGCGGATGCATCTCCGATATTTTTTTAATAAGTTTTATCCTTAATATATACCAAACAAAAAAACCTAAAAAGCATCAATCATCGAAAACATCAGACCTACTGGGTCAGCCCCACATTTTTTCTTTTTATGTTAAACTATAAACATATTTAAGTCTATGCGTGGTCCTGTTTCTCTAGCCAATGATAAAAAGAGTCCCGGGTTTGATAGAAAGCATCTCTGATATTTTATTCTTCATTCTTTACATGAGCAAAAATTTACACTCCAAAGGAGCAGAACCTTCAGAATCACAGAAGAATCCCTGGATCTTCGTCACTACCTGTTGAAACCAGCCCTGCACCAACCGGCCCACTCGATGAGCGGGAGCTGACGGACCAGCCGAGGCGCTTGCAGAAGGGCGTGCAGAAGGGCAGGTGGAGGGGCCAACCCGGCCCTCCGGGGTCCTGCAGGGGGCCACACTCACTCACCCTGCCCCACCCCTTTCCCCAAGCCCCTCAGCCTCCCCCGGCTCTGAGCATCCTAAAAAGTTGAAATGAATCCAGCGGTGCCATTTCTGGCCACCTCGATTTAAGCCCAGCAGGGGGAGGGAGGGAGAGAGGCCGAGATGCCCCCAGAACCGGCATGCCACTGCGGCCCCCGGCCCCTCGCCTCCCCGTGCGCAGCCCCGTCTACCCGCCCCGAGGCCCAGGTGGCATTCGATGAGGTTCGTTCCGTGCGGCTGCAAGGGGGGGGGGTGGGGGATCAGCCCCCGGCCTGAGCAGCGAAGCACTCTGGCGGACCCTGTGGTCTCCCAGAAGAGGTCGTGCTGGCACTGTGCCCCAGCATGTCGACATTTCGGGCTTTTCGAAAAGGAAGCTGCTCCGTCTGCCCTGGCCTCTGCCCATCACTGGGAGGCAGCTCCAAACGGCACTCAGCCCTCGGACTGAACGGAGCCTGGCGACACTGGACCCATGTTATGCAAATGGTATGCAAACGACATGCACAAACGCTCGATCGATCGGGGGCTTTCCAGCAGGAGCAGTTGCTCTTCCTGAAGGCAGAGGCCCCAGGGCGGCCCCGACCGTACGGGACCAACCCGCCAGCAGGCAGCAGCTCACTCGCAGGTCCCTCTCCCGCTTAGTCAGCCACCCGACAACTCCCTCCGGCGCTTGCGGGCATCAGAGGCGGCACTCTTCGGAAAGGGCCGGGGACAACCTGCTTCCAGGCAGCCTCTTCTCTCCTGGGCCCTGCCCAGGCTTCCCGGCAAAGGGCGGTGCTGGCGGTGCTGCGGCAGGGAAGGGGGCCCGGGGCGGCGCGGAGCCGAGGAAGTGCGTGCTGAAGGCCGTCCACTCTCCGAGGCCCATGCCGAGCGCCTCCTTGAGCTCGCCCCGGTCGCTGCACGCCAGCGCACGCCCGTCCAGCCCGTGCTCCTTCAGCCTCTCCCGGTACCACTGGGCGTTCTCCGCTTTCAAACCCAGCTTGCCCAGCTGGAAAAGAGATTTGGCGAGCATGGAAACTTTCCAGAGATCGTAGCACGATGCTTCCCTTGCTCCCGGGACGATGAGGCACGGCCGGCATCCAACTCGAGGTGAACTCTGTGCTTGTGTGAGCTCAGCCCCATGCTGGTCACTAAGCCAGGGCTGCAGAGTCTCCCTGGCCCAGAGCCCTGAGGCCGGATCGGGCCCAGTCCATCCAGCCCAGTGTTTTGTTCCCCCAGTGGCCACAGGAAACACAGAAACAGAGCGAGTCAGAAGGGGCTCCCGGGCCATCTAGTCTGACCTCCGGCACCAGCCGGCTCTGCTCACGACATGCCCACCCTGTGCATGTTCAGTCTGTCCTTGAGCACCCGCACCGATGGGGCCTCAGCCACCCCCCGTGGAAGAACATTGCACACCCTCGGGGTCCTGACTGTCAGGAAGTGCTTCCTGGCATCCAAATGGAACCTGGGTTCCCTGAGCCTGGCTCCGTTGGAGCGCGTCCTGCCCTCCTCTGCAGGGGAGAACAGGCCTCTCCCCACCTCCGTGTGACACCCCCTCACATGCCTGTATGTCACCAACAGATCCCCTCGGAGTCTCCTCCCAGGAAACCCACAAGTGGCGTTTCAGGACCACAGTGCCCTCCCACCCGCCTTCCCAGGAGCACCTGTGCCTGGGCCTCATGGAGAAGAACCGTGTGAGCCTGTCCTGGGTTCCTTGGGAGAGAACAAGGTGGGGCACGCATCCAATAATAAGCAAACACGGCATGTGGCTTGTTCTGAAGTCACCCTGAAAGCAACAGCTGTTGCTGCCCCTTTCGCCAGCACAATGGCCCCCCATGAAGGGAGCTGCCCCCAGCGGATGGCCCGTCGCAGACCTACCTCTTCGCAGACCTCCTCCACCGACATCCCAAGCAGAAGGCACCTGGAAAGTCCAGGAGCCCTCTTGCTGCTCTTCAGGCCGTGGCTGCCTCGGAGCAGCTCCATGTGCCTCTTCAAGGAGGAGTCCATGTTGACCGTGTACAGCACGAAAAAGCGGGCGTCCTTCACCTGGAACCTCCCAGAAAGGAAGCTGTGGAAGAGCTCGGGGTCTCCGTCCAGCTCCAGCAGCTTCTCCAGCTGGGATGCGAACATGACAAACTCTTCCAGGTTCTTCTCGTACACGTCCCACAGGAGCAGGTCAGGGCCGAGCTGGCCGCCTTGGCACACGCCCAGCCGGCCCATCTGCTCGTCGTCCTCGATGCACTGCAGGATCCAGCTCAACCGGCAGGGCCACTGGCTGGCCAGCAGCACCCAGGAGGCCACCTTCTGCGGACAGAGCTTCTCCCGCGGGACCTGCGTCGCCATGAGCCTGATCATGACGGAGATGGTGTTGATGACGCGCTTCATTTGCACCACGTTGTCTGTCAAGTACAGCTTCGTGTTCTCATCCAGGAGGAACTCAAAGGCCTCCTGGATGAGGTCTTTGGCCTTGAAGCCCTTCCCACATCTTTTCGGTGGCTCTGCCTTGCCAGGACTCACCACCACTAAAGGTACCAAGCCGTCCTCCGCAGCTCTGCTCCGAGCACGAGCATTCGGGCAAAGACACAGCTTCAGTCGGAGGAAAAGCCCCGCCTGGTTTTCTGGCTGGACGTCCACTCCCAAGCCCTCCTCCTCTTCCAGACTTTTCTCCTGCTCTTCCCGGTAGGTCACAATGCTCCTCATGAGCTGCAGCTTGGTGTCGCTGTCCGTCTTGGGGACTGAGAAGGGGAGCGTGACGATGCGGTTCAAGAACTCATAGCCGTTGTTCGCCATGCCCTTCATGTAGAGGGAGCTCTCCACGCAGCCCACGATGATGCTCGGGTCAGCCACGAGGATGGAGATGAAGGGCGCCTCGTTGTCGGACAGGAGGATGTTCATGGCATCCAGCACACCCACCACCCGGTCGGGGCTGCAGTGGTCCAGGCTGGTGACCTCCAGCACCACCCGGAGCTTCCTCCGCTGGAAGATCTCCATGAACTGGAGGAAGCTGGTGATGGTCTGGACCTCCCTCTTTACGTTGCTCATGAAGCCCAGCTGGGCGCTGAGGTCAGTCCGGTTCATCTGCCGCTCCAGCTGGGCCTTCTGGGTGATGACGACGTTCCGGACCACCATGGCGCCCATCCTGAGGGCTGCCGCGGCCGTGATCCCGACGGCCGTGGCCCCGAGGCCCTCGGCAACCGCGATGGCATCCCCAGAAGCATTGCCGATGGGCACGCCGAAAAGAAGGACGAGGATGGCGACTCCGACGCCTGCCCCGCCAACCAGGAGGACAGCCGCCCACAACGGCAGGCAGAGGTACCTCTTGCTGACCCACTCCTTGCGGAGAGGCGCCTCCACGAGGCCACATTTCCTGCCCACGGCCCGGTAGACGCTCACGGGGACCAGGCCGAAATGACCCTCGATGCCGTCACACAGGGCGGTGATGAGGCCTGCCCAGAGCTGGTCGCTTCCGGCGTATTCCCAGGCGCTGAAGCGGATGAAGATGTGCCGGACGTTCCTCCTTTGCCGGTGCTGCAGGGTCAGGACCGGCCGGTAGAAGATCATGAGGAGGACGGCGGAGACCAAGTCCCAGCCAGAGGTCCCTCGCTGCTTCAAGCCCGTCCGCTGGAGTTCCTGGCTGTCCTTTTTCCACGACTGCAGGTGCATATAATCTGAGCGGGACAGGAAGAGTGTGGAGCTGGAGATGTTAGCAGGACCCATCTGGGCTTCCGTGTGTGGTAGGTGGTTGGCTCTCGCTCAAGGGGGGTGCAGGAGGGATACCCAACTTCAAAAGCCCACCTGGCCATGAAGGATGACTTGGGACCGGCCCCGCCTCTCAGAACATCCTACCTCCCAGGATCTTTGTGATGAGAAAATGGAGAGAAGGAGGGGGATTCCCTCTCTGCCGGAAAAGGTGGGCTTTGGAAGGACAAAACATGCTTTCATTTGGTAGGTATTTAAAGGAATATTAGACCAGGCTGCACCAGGTTAGGCTAGAACGTGGGCCTTGACAAGGTCTCCTGGATTCTGGGGTGTGACTGAGGGCCTGGACTGGAGGGATCCAGGTCGAGGTCGGTGCTGAGCCTTGGGCCCTGCCGGGCAGTCCTGATGCTCCCTCAGCTCTGTCCCCCTCAGAGGCATGCGCTAAAAAGCCACATGGGCTAGCAAGCGACCGACAGCCCGCAGTTGCACTCACCTTGGATCCTAGTCAAGAGGAAGTCTTTGCAGTGTCCCCACGGCGCATAAAACCCGACGGTCACGGGGGTAGAGACGCAGAACAGGGCCTTCGCCAAGGAAAAGCAGTAGGCATCGTCCTTGTGCTGGAATTCTGCAGCAGAGCAGCGTCGGCAGCGGCAAAAGACAATCCCGCATCAGACCCTTCGGAAGCGTGGGTAGCCGGGAGGACTACCAAAATCAGTATATCCCATCTGTCGACCTATCTATAGTTTTTATAAACTGTTCTTTAGTAGACACTCACAGAACAGCATAGAGTAGTTGCCTTTGTTCTAGCTGACTAAATTTTAAGAAAAATCCCAATAATCGTAAAAACAATAATAGCAATCATAAGAACACAGAGCAGTTCCATGGTGAATTTAAAGACGAGCCGAGCAAGCCTGGGGGAACAAGCCCGTTTCAGGAGGCGCCTGAATGAGGCCACCTTTTCTTTAGGGAGGGAGGGAGGGAGGGAGACGGGGTTGGCATTAAAGGGGGCGTCCTGTTCTTGAGTAGCTATTTCGTCCTGCTCCGCTCGTTCAGGGCTCCGAGCTTTTCTACGTGAGGCTGCAGAATCTGGTTTCAGTTTTGTCTCTGCACTGAGACCCCGGCTGAGGCGATGCAGCAGGAACTTCCCTGCTTTTCCTTTACATAACCTCTAGGTGGCACTGTGCTATAGGACAAATACACAATTAGGAAATGCCTTTTTTTGGCTTTCAGAAATAATGCTCCATTTTCCCTGCTGTTAAAAAAACAAAATGAAACAAAATGCAAAAAAAAAAACACACCAGGACAGTGATCTTTAAAAAAAGACATGTGTTCATGCAAGGTCATGAAGTTGTTTAAGGAACCCATAAACCATGAGAAAGGAATCACAATACCAAAAATGCTTCATGTGGAAAAGCTCAGTCCCACCCACATTCCAAAGGATGGGCTGAAGGGATCAGTGATGCACTGATTCCATAACGATATGGAAATCCAAGACATGTGGGCTTTATTTATATAATCGAGGGTTACTCAATCGGGCTGCAGCCCTGTGATAATAATCACCGAACCTTTATGGTGCATGCCAGCATTCCCCAGTCTGGGGCCCCCAGACGTGTCTGACTCCCATCTGCCTCATCCAGGATGTCCACAATGCTGACTGAGGATGATGGGGGTTGCAGTGCAGCTGATACACGCGGAAGCAAAGTAGTCCCGATTACCTCTGGTCGAAGGAAGCATGGTTGTCGTGAGCCAGAAATTTGAAGATCCACAAACACAGGTCGCTACGGAGGAGCGCTTTCAAGCTACCACACAGCCCAGGAATAAAGCTGTATGAAGGGGAATGAGGAAACGTCTGAACGCTCGCCATCGGACAATTGCAGGACAGCCCGGCAGCAGGAGGCAGCCAGAGAGTTTCGGCCACCGGGTGGTACCGAAACAGAATAAACACTGCAGCTTGGGTGTGCCCACGGCCCTCCTGCAGGAGCTGCTTCCCACTGAGGCCTGCCTCGTTCCCGGGATTTCACAGGGGGCACTGCCGCCCCCGTCTGCTTCTGATACCTCTTGCATCCCCCTGCTTCCCCCTTTTGATCTCAATACAGAAACCAGTTAGAGAGAGAGAGGAGGCCTGGAGACACGAGGCCGCGCTGCCGGTGGTGGCGGGCAGAAGCTCCGTCCGGTCGCTGCAATCGGCACCGAACATTACCTGCGAATCAGCCCCTGGACTCCCTTTTATCCCATCTCGCTTCATGTCCTCTTTTCCTTCTGCGCCGTTTCTATTTGTTCATGTGTGACTCTTTTCACCGGGCAAACACGTCCCGAGGGTATTGGCAGAAAGGTGACATACAAGCGCCACTCGTTAGCACGCAAATTAGCTTTCTGGGCAGGGACCGGGATGAACTTTTGAAGGGCAAACACCAGAAGGCCCAGGCCAGGAGGCAGGCTGAACGACGGACGCCTGCTGCTTGGCACGGGCAGCCGTCCACCGTCCCGATTTTTAAGGGAGCTTAAAGACAACCTGCACCTTGCATGCGGAAACAGAAAGAGGGGGGAGACGGCGAGCCCCTCGTTCCACGCTCTTTGGTCCCCACCTCACGGGGGGGGGGCAGTCCCATGGGGCGCGAGCCCCCTGGGCTTCTTCCAAGCAAGCCTCAGACAGGCCGAGCACAAAGCCCCATCTGGCAGCCAGGCTTCCCGAAACGGCCCTGGGGGCCTCGCCAGGTTTGCGCCACAGCAAACCGCATGCCAGCTGTGCAGCACGACCTGAGCTGGGCCTGCAGCCCCACGGAGCAGCGGTCGTTGCAGAGAGAGGCTTCGGGGCACCTGGGTAGCGCGCAGCACCTTCCCCTCCCACCCAAGAGCACCCGGCGCTTGCAAGGCGAGCCGCACAACTTACATTCAGTGGTTCTCGGGTGTCGCGGCGCCCGATTCCGGCTGGGGCAGCCGCCTCCCTCCCGTGCAAGCAGGAACGCCGTCCTCCTTCGCAGATAAGGCGCACGGTTGCCATTGTGCATTTAAGGTGAGGCCGAGCCAACAGGTCTGGGCGGCGACTTCGCAGGGGCTCGATCCGCTCCTCGTGGGTGCCACGCATGGCAGCCTCCCTTCCCCTGAGGAGCCCAAGGCAGGATCCATCCTGACCCTTCCTCCGTGCAGGATTCTCCCAGGGCTGTGCAAAGCGGCACCCGAGAAGGCGTCCTTCCTTCAGCCGTCAGTCCCATACAAATCAGGGCCTGCTGGATCACGCAAGGGTCTGTGCAGTCCCTCCTTAGCACCCGCACACACAGGCCTGAGGCTGGCGGGAGGCCAGAGCCATGAGGACCAGTAGCCCCAGAGAGCTTGCTTCTCCCGGCATTTGTGCAGTTCCCTTTCAAAGCTGTCCAAGCTGGCGGCTTGTGGCAGTGAGTTCCACAGTGCAGCGCTGCCCTGCGTGAGGCCCCGAGGTTCCCACCCACCTGCTTCGCAGGATGAGCCCCCTGGCTCTTCGCAGGTGGTCCCTGGGAGGGGAACCCCAAGCCCCCTGGACCCACCTCCTCCCTCAGGGCTGCTACACCCAGGGAGCAGTTCGAGAGGAGGGCCGTCCCAGGTACGTGCGCTGGCAGCCCGTCTAAAACCAAGACAGGCTGAGCCGTCCCCAAACCTTTCCTGCTGCAAACCCCTCTGAATATATTATTATTATTATTATAACATTTCTATGCCGCCCCTTGCCGAAACCTCGGGGCGGCTTACAACACGATAAAATACAATGAAATACAATAGCACATAATAAATTACCATTAAATACAAAATACAAAAAATACATTGGTTTACAAATATAAGATTAAAATTATCAGTATAACTTAAGTAAATAAAAATATAGGAGGAGAAAGAGAAGGAAGAAGAAGTTGCCCTGGCCAGATCATATGTTTTAACAATTCAAATGATGTTTAAATAAAAAGGTCTTTACCTGGCGCCGAAAAACCAGTAACGACGGTGCCAGGCGGACCTCTTTGGGGAGTGAATTCCATAGGTTGGGTGCCACCGCAGAGAAAGCCCTCCTCCGAGTACCTACCCTCCTAATTTCTTTCATGGAGGGTTCCCGGAGAAGGGACTCTCCCGCAGATCTCAAAGGGCGGTCGGGCATATACGGACGTAAGCGCTCGTTCAGGTAGCCAGGACCCAAGCCGTTTAGGGCTTTATAGGTCATAATCAACACCTTGAATTGGGCCCGGGCTTCAATGGGAAGCCAGTGAAGCTGACGGAGGACTGGAGTCATGTGAGCATAACGCCCCGTCCCCGTCAGCAACCTGGCAGCTCTATTTTGCACCAATTGAAGTGTTCGGACTGTCTTCAGGGGAAGCCCCACGTAAAGCGCGTTACAGAAGTCTAGGCGGGAAGTCACCAGCGCGTGTGTCACCGTCGCCAGGCAGTCGTACTCCAGGTAGGGGCGCAGCTGATTAATCAGCTGAAGCTGAAGGAAGGCGTTCCTCGCCACCGCTGTCACCTGAGCTTCCAAAGAAAGCTCCGGGTCGAGGAGTACTCCTAGGCTGCGGACCTTATTCCTAAGAGGGAGTGTTGCACCATTCAGGACCAGGTCAAATCCACCCTCTCTGAAACCCGATCCGCCAACCAACAGGACCTCCGTCTTGTCTGGGTTGAGTTTCAGTTTATTTGCCCTCATCCATTCCCTTGCCTCGGCCAAGCACCGGTTCAGCACAGCCACTGCCTCACCTGGATTAGTGGAAAACGAGAGGTAAAGCTGGGTATCATCGGCGTATTGATGATTCCGCAGCCCACACCTCCTGATGACCTCTCCCAGCGGTTTCATATAGATGTTAAATAGCAGAGGGGATAGAATGGAGCCCTGTGGTACCCCATGGCATAGCTGCCATGACATAGAGACATGGTCCCCCAGCACTACCTTCTGGAATCGACCGTTGAGATAGGAGCGGAGATAGATCTTGGAGTCCAAACCTGCATCCCCCACTCAGGCGCTCCCCCCACGCCCCCAAAGAGACTTCTGGGGAAGGAGGGGGAGCAGGAGACTTTCCAGTGGGGACTTCTTTAAGGTAACCTAAGATCCCGGCCTTATACAGCAACCCGTGTGTGTTTGCTCTGAAATAAGCAGTAAAGGTTACTCCCAGGAAGAGGCAAATCCTGAAGGCAGCACGAGACTTCGCTTCGCTGGCCACGAGCGCCGCTAGACGGAAACACAAACACACGTGACGGCCAGGCGAATTTGCCTCGGCTGCCGGTACCCACCATACAGCTTTCATGGTGCTTCAAAAGAAAAACGTTCAGAGAACAGCATTCTCTCACTTTCCCACTTTCCTTCATTCCCTCCAGAAAAACGGAACCTCTCCAGATGTCCTGTGCAGCTCAGAATCATGGGCCATGCTGACTGAGGCTGATAGGAGTTACCGTCCGAATCATGTGGGGGAGAGCAGGTGGCCAACTGCTGCGTACCACAAGGGCAGGACTCGGGGAAGATGTGCGCTAACGGGGTTTTTCAGGATGTGGCCCACAAAAAACAGAATTAAATCCCTCCGCCCCGAGTTGTTCAAGCGTCCAAGAAGTATGTGCATTCACAAATAAACAGAGAGGCTAAGAGGGCCCTCCTCTTCCAAGGATGTTATTCTACCCAGGGATATGTTGAAATGATTAGTATTAAGCAGCCAAAACCTGACTCCAACTCTCTGTTAAAGCACAGGCCGTTGGTTTTACAGGCACAGATGTTCGCTTCATTCTCGAAAAGGGAGCTCTTATCCAAGGCCCAAGGGGAAACCCAAGGGGGTGGCCGCTGCAGAGCCCTTCTGGTGTCTGCAGGGCCTCCCACAGGCCAGGGGGACATCGGAGCCGCCTTCCCGCCTGACTCCTTGCAGCCAACCGGGAAGGAAGGGCCTGACCTGGAAGGCTGCGGACAATCCACTGCGTACTGCAACCCGACTTCCCTGCTTCTCCCCACCCCCTCACGTCCTCCAGATGTGAAGGACTACCATTCCCAGCATGGTGGGAGTTACACTCCAAGACATCTGCAGGTTACCAGGTTGGGGAAGGCCGTCCGAAACGGTATCAAGCACAGCCCAACTTTTTGGCAGTGGATTTGGTGGCCCTCGCAGCTGACGGAGCGCCAACACCGTACAAAGGCAGACAAAGAGACAAGGCACAGCCGTGGCTCGAACGGATCGCACATCCGAAGCTGCTTTAATCCTCCATACCCACGAGCCAGGCTGACCCGCACAACCTTCCCCGCGCCAGCGGGGTCCTTAAAGCGCTTCAGGGCAAGCAGAATCTCGCCAAGCAGCGCAGAGAAGAACTGCTGCTAGTTCGTGTCCGAAAAGGAAGGCAGGAGATGCATCCCCACAACCAGAACGGAGCTCCCGATTCCCACCGTCGGTGCGTTTTGAGGGAGCCTTCAGGCGGCCCCAAGGGGGCACGTGCGAGACCTTCACACCGGCTCACCAGGCGGACGTCCCCCTTCGGAGCAGCCCTCTAAATCCAAGCTGGAGAGCACCGGCGACGCGTCTCTGGAGTGGGCGAGGTCACGGCGTGTCTTCCGCGGTTTTGACGAAGGCGCCCATGCGCTTGGTGTGGGCGCCCCGGAGCTGCTCCAGCTGCCTTTGGCCGCGCCGGAGGAGATACTCGATGAGCAGGACGTCCGTCCGGGGAATCTGGGCGTTCTTCCGGAACTCGGACCGTATCCGAGGCAGGAAACCCGGCTTGCCTCTGCTGGCCCGCACGAAGTTGCGGTACAGGCTGAGCACTCGCCTCTGCAGCTCGCTGTGGCGGCCCATGGGTCCTGGGCGGACCGGCGAGGCAGGCAGGCGGTCGGCACGGGGGCTGGGGGCGAGGCGGATTGTAACGACCGTCAGGGCCGCAGCCCCAAGGAACCCAACTGAATGGCGCCCTCAGCCAAGCTTTTGAGCTAGCAATGTAAGACGGGCAGGGCGGCTATCAGGACCCAATTACTGAGCGCAAGTACTAATTAAAACTGCGCGCGCAAACACCGGCTGCCTGTTTAACTGGGAGCGGAGCCCGTGCGGGCCGCTGAAGCTCCCGAGGCCAGAACCGCAGCGATCGGCCGCGACGGCGTCCTCGGGGCCCTAAGAGCCGCCGGCCCCCTCGCCGCGCCCGGGGCCCCGTCCCGGAGGGGGCCCCGCCAGCCCCGCCAGCGGCCCCGGGTCCAGCGCACGCGCACGCGCCGCCCTCACCGATCAGCCTCTCGCTCGCCGGGACTCGGCCGCCGCGCTCTGCTCGCGCCGGATTGGCTGGCCGGCAGCCGGGGGCGGGGCGTTTCCTCGCCCGGTGGGCGGCCGGGGGCGGGGCCGCGAGGGCGGGGCCCGCGCGTCACGTGCTGCTGCGCTCGCAGGAAGAGGCTCCGGGGGCGCGATCGGCCGGGCCGCGGCGAGCCGGCCTCCGGGCAGGGCGGGGCGGGGCCTTTGGCAGCCTCCGGAGGGACGCGGCGCGGGGCCTGGCGGAAAGGGCCCCCCGCCCCGCCCGCCCCGCCGGTGGCCGCCAGGATGGCAGGAGCCGCGGGCCGGCCCTGCCCGCTTCGGGCGACGCGGCCCTGCGCATTCGCCACCGCCCCGGAAAGCCCCCGACGCCTCGGCGTGCGGCGCCGCAGGGCAGCGCTTGAGGCCGGGCCCGCTGGCTCGGCGCGCTTCCCGAAGGGCCCCTGCAGCGCCACGGCCAGGGCGCGCCTGCATACCGGCTGCTGGGGGACGCGGGGGGGGGGGCAGCTGTGCTGCTCCTGGGCTTCCCGTGGGGGCGTCTGGCTCACCACTGATTTATTTATTTTTCGATTTATATCCTACCGTTTTCCTACAAAGGGCTCAAGGCAGCTTACATCCTCCTCCTCCTCCATCCTATCCCCACCACAACAACCCTGTGAGGTAGGTTGGGCTGAGAGCCTGTGACTGGCCCAAAGTCACCCAGTTGGCTCCATGGCTGAGTGGGGACTCGAACCCGGATCGCCTGAGTCCCAGTCCCATGCTCTTCACCACTACGCCACACTGGCTCCCACTGAGCACAACACCACACCAGAGAGGAGGGTCCTCCAGCCAAGGCGTGGGGCTGCTTGGGCCCTGCAGGGTCCCCGGCACGAAGGTCCTTGACACGCAACCTCTTCCCAAGCCGCTCCTTCATCGCCACTGGAAGGGATGCTGGCGGCGCAGGCTCTCCTCCCGAGAACGGCCCCATGCCCCATGCTGGCTTCCGGAGCGAACTCGGTTGCCTGCGCTGCCATACGCAGCTTGATGGCTGAGCCGGGACTGGCTCGCTTCCCAGATGCAGATGTCCCGGGGGAAATGGATCGCTGCCAGCGCTCTTTGAAAGCAGGGGTGCGGTCGGCCTCATCTCTGGGACACGGACAGGATGCAAGTCCGTTTTATGATGGGCAGCCCTGAAGGATGGGGTCCGGGCACGAAGCGCTCCGTCTCCACTGAGAAACGGACTGCGGGGGAGTTACGCATGCTGTTAGGAGACCAGGCCCGGGGCTGCAGAGACCGGCTTGGGGCCATGCTGCGAAGGACGAGGCCGCACCAGCATGACTTGTGCTTCACATTTATTTGGGCCCGGTCAGGAGCTTGATACCACCTTGGCCTCGTACAGAACACAATTCTGGACCCAGCGGCTCAACATCTGGGCAGGGCTGGGGAAGAAAGGTTAACGAATGGAAGGGGTTAAAAGAGCTGGATGGCCGGGGGGGGGGGGGGCTGTTTCTGGCCGCAGCAGGTGCCAACAGGGGAGCAGGAGGGGGCCGAAAGGAGCAGCTGCAGACGCGCCGGTGCACAATGGAAGCCACAAGCAGGGGCACGAGGTGAGGCCAGACACGGCTTGTGGCATGAGGCAGATAACCTGGACTAGAAACTTGAAGCTGATGCAGAATCTTGATCAGTGTTATAACTTATGGGAGAGAAATGAAGCCACAGCAACCGAATATTAATTTAGCAGATGATTTCCAAATGGCTGAGACAGCAGAAAGCAAGAACAGCAAGGGAACAGTCGCAAGAAGCAAGGCCCGGGGGAGCAGCACGTAACAGGATGCAACTCCCATCCGCCTCGGCCAGCATGGCCAAAGGCACTGGAGTCCCGAAAAGCTGGACAGCACCAAGCTGCCTATCCCAAACTGGTCCCCACCCTACACCAAATAAACGCATTAACGGGCAAAAATGCAGCTCAGGCCTAGAACAACTGTTCTGTACAGAGAGTCAGGGTACAGTTCTGTGACTATTATGCTCTGCTGCCTTTCCATGCCAATTACTGGGAACATGAGCAGGAGGGTGCCGTGGCCCCCCCGCCCCCCCCGGGGCACCGGCTGGCTGCTGGAGGAACGGCGCGTGGGACCGCACAGGTCTTTTGGCGTGACCCTCCCATCCTCCATCGAAGTGACCCGAAAAGCGAGTTCAGGACGTCGCCAAAGGCCTGGAGAGCGACTGCCACGAAAGGCAGGACCAGGCAAGGCAAACGGCTGGAAAGGCAGCTCTTGAGACGACACTCAGTGAATTCTCCGGAGCGTTTAAGTACAGTAAGCTCACACACTAATACTCTAGTCTGGAATGTATTTCCCCCATCCCAGAATGTAACCTGGAGCTAACACATACCACCAGCTAGCAGCACACGCACACAGACAAATGTCCACAGTGGGAAGACGCACGGTCACAGACACAGTTCCACACAGACTGTTGTTTTCAAACAGCCGGATCGCCTACGAAGTGGCGCTGAGGTCTTCTTTTCGACGTGCTCCGTTCCTGGAACGGACCAGGGGGTACTGTGGGGCGGGGGGGGAGATACCCTGCTGGCCTCCACCCCACCCCTCAAAAATCGCTACTACAATGCAAAGGAGCGCCAATATTCTCTGTGTTACCAGAAAGGTACAGAAGGGTGTGGATGTGACAAAACTCAAGGGATGCGGCATCTTCACTAAACAGACAACCAAGGAAAAGAAAAACCACAAACACAAGTCAAAGGACACACAGCGGCTTTCATGTCTTCTCCCTCTGGGTCGCCCTCCGACATGCAACCAGAAGCGCCGCCGCGACACGCCAGAGAAACGGCGGCAACGGGGGCAGTCGCGCCAACAGGGGCCGTTGCGATCCTCTCCGCCGCCTTTGGCCACCCCGTCGCCTCTCCCCGTCACATCTCATCGTCCAGTCCATAGTCCTCCTCGGGGAAATCCCCCACCGTGACGTGCTGCGGCTTCACGAAGGCGCCATACTTGGACTGACACTCGAAGTACCGCTTTCCGTTTACGCTGCCAAGGAAAGGGGTGCAGGACGAGCAGTCAGACCAGAGCTTCAGGTTTCCAGGCAACGTTCTGGAGAGACCGACTGGCCGGGGGGCAGCCTCCTGCCCCAAACACATGCAGGGGAGTTTTACGAATCCTCTACTACATATGACTCAATCAGGCACACACAAAATGGTGTGGATTGGATTGGTTTGCTCTGCAAAATTTTTAAAAAACAACAAGAATTCTGCAGACGGACGAGATTTCTGCGTCCGTTAGCAATTATGGAAGTCTTGTTTTGTGCACACTCTTGCCTTCTGTGGGATATTCTGCCAGGTTTTCATTTTGCATTAAAAATCACGTGATTTTCTTGCCACTAGGAAAGAATGAAGAACTGACAGGAGGAGATGTTCCCTCACAACCCCCCAAGAGACTGGAAATATTATTCAGTTGCCATTTGGCTTCCGAAACCTCAGCACTCAACATAAGCCTTCAAGCGTATCATCACAAAACGAAGAGTAGAAACTTTTTTGTTTTGCAAACTTAAACAGCAGTGGGTGTTCTGAGGAAGCCAAATTTCGCAAATACCCGTTTGTCCCTCTCAAGGAATCCCTGCACACGTCCAGAAATCTGGGCGCACATTCAGGCTGATGGCTCTGCCCTCTCCACAAAGGAGCCACGGACCTAACCCACCATTAACAGTGTGCAAATGTTGCATTAAGCTTCACCAAGATGCCACGGGGGAAGGCGAGGAGCAAGTGGCATCAGCCACGTTTCGATCCTTCCGAGGCGGCACGGAGCACATCTGTGAAGGCTGCCAGCCATGCTGGTTTGTCAGTTACATAACCCCGCAATATTTCTAGTCATAAGCTGTGGGGCTGCTTTTCGACATGCATCTAATCCTTGCAGGTCACGTGCCCCAAGTGAAGCTGAGCACACGCCGATGCCCCGCAGGCTGCAGCCAGGAGGCTGCCACAGGCCAGACCGCCGTGTGCACCAGGAGGTGCCAGACTGGGGGGGGTGGGCTTACCTGCCATCGTGCTTCCCCAGAGGCTCGTCATACTTGATGCCAATCCAGTAGCCAGGCTTGAATTCTGTTAGGCCTAGGAAGACGGAAGGAGGTGAAGGCATCTCAAGGAGCGCGCCTGCTGGTCACAAGGCGAGGGCCCCCCTCGGCCACTTCGGGCAGCGCGTTGGCACTGCGTCCTGAAGCGGTACAGAGGTTCTCAGGATGCAACAGGGGGGCTCCAACCCTTGCCCAAGCCCCAACAGTCGCGGAATTCTGCCAAGTTGTGCCTTTTCTGGTGCAAAGGCCAGAGCCAATGCCGAGGCAATTCTCCCCCAGCAATGACAGGTGCGGGGGGCTCCCCTGTGCACTCACCTACATACATCACAGTGCCCCGTTTGCTGGGCTGCCCCGAGGCCCGCACCTCACACCGCACGCCCACAGCGATGGCCTCGGCCAGGGCCTTCTCCTCCGCCAACTTCTGCTCTTGCTCCATTTCCCTCTTCAACATTTCCTCCTTGTTGTACTGGCCCAGCTTGCTGCGCTTCATAAAGGAACGTGCGGAATCTGCAGGAGGGAAGAGAAGCGACGCGCGGTCCCAGCTGCAGCTCGGCAACACGGCACTGTTTCGGGGACACCCCTTCCCCCCCCACCACCCCCAGGTCTGTGCACTCACTCATGTTGGAAGCAAGCACTGGTTCTCACCTGTTCTTTTCTCATATTCGGCATCCGGTATCTCGAACTTCTCTACCCTCGACACATCTTCGTATTCCCCAAGAGTCGCCCCACTTCTGTCGATAACCTGTGGGGCCGAAGAGAACAGCTGCCTCACGCTCCTGCGAACTGCGACTTTACTGAAACGCAGGCGCAGAGTTGCAAGTGACTGAAGTGAAGGAAAAGGCCCGGCCAAGCAGAGACCAAGGGCAAGCCGGGCGCTGGGTTTCTGTCACAGCAGGACACATTTGCGATGCGGGTGATTCCAGTGTTCAGAGTGGCGCTTGCAGAGAGTGCAGTGACACAGGCACCATTACAAGCAATCCCAGCCAGTAAATGCACACCAGAATTACAGATCACATGGTCATCATCATGTCAGCATTAGTCACTACAGCCTTCCCCAACCTGGAGCCCTCTGAATGCATTAGACTACAAGTCTGTTACAAATCCCAGTTTTCCAGCTGGCATAAGCAAAGAGGTCAAACCCTTAGCCTCAGAAGAAGTGAATGCTGCTTCTTCCTGTCTGTCCCGTCACTCTTCCCCCTCATGAATCTATTTCTAGACTGCAAGACCCCTGGGGCAGGGGCCTGTCCATCCATTCTTGGTCAAATGCCACTTCTGTGGATGGAGCTGTAAAACAGACATGGGGGAACGAGAGACGGCAGTAGTGATCCTGCCCCATCGATGGCCCGTGCTTTGGAGCACATCCGGTGGAGTGAACACTCTTCAAAAGGATCGCTTGAGCAAAGCTGCTTCAAAGGGCTCCGACACGCCCCCGTCCCCGCACTGCCTGCCACCAACGGGAGAGCCTCAGCCGCCTGGCGCCAGCGGCACAGCCAGCTCAACACTCACATGGATCCGGCACCCGTCATCAATGGGGTACGACCCCAGCAGGGACTCATCACTGTCCAGCTTCATCAGAAACTTGTCGTCCGGAGTATAGAGCTCGAGGTCCATGCATGACGCCGGACTTCCGACCACCAGTTCCAACTTGCACTGTCGGACAGACGGAACGATCAGAATTCGGGGCAGGGGGCATTTCTCGGAGACAAATAGCAAGGAAAGCTCCCCTTCCCCCTGCCTTCCCCACGTGAGGGCAGCAGCACTGCAATGCGCTGGCCGGGCCAGGCCCCGCGGCCACATGGGAGGCCCCGCAATGGGCTTCCAGGGCGAAGGCGCCTACCTCGGCGCCTTCCCCTCTGTGCTAGGTCAGCAGCGAGGAACCGTCTTCAGCCAGAAGGAGCCCTGCAGAGATGCTCTGTGGCCCTTCGCTGCTGCTAAAATAGTGCTCATGGGACGGACCCCGCAGCTGGAGCTATTTCAAGGGGGGAAGGAGGGGAGAGGCCGGCACCGGCCCACCACAGGGCCACTGGCTTGAAAAACAGTCCAAGTCCCCGGCCGCGACCCGGAGTTCTAAATTCTCCGAGAAGCAAGCGGGCCACGCCTGCGGGGCAGCTTACAGCCACCGACGGCACTAAAAGGGGGTTACGCAGGGCTGGTAACAAAGATGGAACCGAAAACGTCACAGGAGGAGGAAGAGCCCTGGCAAAGCCCACCCTCGGAACTGCATGCCGATCTCTCGCTGCCAGCACAGAAGGAAAATGCGGGCGGGAGACAAAAGCCTCTGGCAGCAGGACGCCGCCACGCGGGGTGGGGGCACGCAGGCGGCACAGGAGCTGGTTGGCTGGCTGGCTGTCCGGCCGGGCACTGGCCGCCAGCTGCCAAGCCACAGTTAATCCCAGTTTGGAGGAGCGGCACACAAAAGGATTTTCTGTCAACAGAGGCCCGTTGGCTGGGGGCTGCGGCTCAGCATGGGGGCTGCACTCTTCCACCAGGCACGTGTGTGCGCATGTTAGTGTGCACACGTATCAAGATGGCCCACAAATCAGAGACCTCCCACTCGGCTATTAAAGCTGGAAGCGAGGCAGGAACGAGGAGCACGCACACCGTCAGCAGGAGACGGCCGGCCGGCCGGCTGGCACAAAACCACACTCCGCAAGCAGAAGCTGGCAGCGAGACAAACGGTGCCAACTGCAGAGGGACCCTCTGTGCGCAGGCCCACGCGCCTGTGTGCATGGGCATCCTCATGCGCAGGAGCATACCTACCACACAGCTCAAAATCGAACTGTGAAGCACAAGCTCGGGGTCTGTCCTTCATGACCAAAGCGGGGGGCCAGTTTCATTTTTCCCGCTAGCGCATTTCTCTCGTCGCATGCCACCAGAGTGGACAGGCACATAAACACCAAAGCGACAAAAGCAGCCGCCGCTTTGGATTCCGGGGACACTGCGGTCCACAGGTGAACCAAGCAAGCCTGCGCTAGTGCGGGTGCCGCAGGGACGTGCCCCCGGGCAGCGCAGGCACGGCTTCCCTTGCAGGGCATCCGCATCCCGCATCCCTGCGGATGCCCGCCCGAGCCGGAGGCTGCAAAGAACGCGCATCCTCCTGGCAGCAGCACCGGGCTCAGCACAGCCACGGTGCCTCTGGGGGGCAGAGGCAGGCATGCCTCAGAGGGGCCTGAGCCCCTTGAGAGCAGCGGGATTTGGGGCTCCCCTGATCAGTGTTGCTGAGTGGGGGTCAGAGTTAGTCCAACCCCCCTCGCCTGGGTGTGAGGACTTAGTGGATACTGCAGAACATGGAGGAGAAACGGAATGGAGACAAAGGCGATGGATCCAGCAGGCGGCTGGATCCGCTTCCAGCGGGCGCGTTGTCCCGATTTCGCATCTTCTTGGTGGGGGGTAGAAACTACTCGAAAGAGAGAGTGCTACACTTAGGGTTCTCCCTAACACATCTTGAAATACTCAGCGCTTCAGCCCTAAAATACGTTGAAATAC
>NW_025335760.1:634215-687444 GCF_004798865.1 Varanus komodoensis
CCGCCGCCGGCCAACCGCCGCGCGCGGCTCGCCACTCGGCCCGCCCCCGGCCCTTCCCCGCCAATCCGCGCCGCGGGGAGCGGGGTGCGCGGCGAGCCGCCCGGGGGCCGCGGTGCTCGCGCGGCGGGCGGGCCGCCAATAGGGCGGTGGGACACTGCCGCGGCGAGCGGCCGGGCCAATGGCGGGGCGCGACGCTGCGCGCCGGGACGGGCGGAGGCGGCGGTCGGAGTGGCGCAGTTGCTCCTGCTGGGCCCGCCTTTCGGCACGTGCACTGGGACTGGCCGTGCGCGGAGGAGCAGCTGCACGGCCAAGCGACCCGCAGCCGGGACAGTCCCGCGCCCGTGCCGCCCGTGGGAAGGCGCCGGCCGAGCGCGGGGCCGCCGCCAAGGCAGAGCCGGGGGGAAGGGGGGGAAGCGGTCCGTGGCAGCAGCGCATCTGCGAAGCGTCGTGCAGGGTGGGCTCCGGGGGGAGCGGGAGGGAGGAGAGAACGGGGGTGGAACCGAAGGGCACCGGGGACGGTCCGCTTCGCGCACGACTGGGCTACGCTGATGGCCCCGTGGCCCCGACCTGCGGGTGGCGAATGCGCGAAGAGGCGGCGGTCCGCGGCTGCGGGTCCAGTGGCTCCGGCGCCGGAGGCGGTCCGCGCGCGGCTGCGCTCCCCGGTCTCCCAGGGCCCGTTTCCGCGGACCGGCCACTGCGCGACCCCACGGCTGCGCCAGGTGGGCTCCGAGCTCCGTGCGGCAGAGCCCCCTCTTCGCTCTGCGGAGGGAAGAGCAGCCTGGGCAGTGGCAGGAGGCCCTCGCCCGATCCGAAGTGGCGCCACTGGAGAAGCGGAGGTCCCAAGGAGGGACAGAGGGGACCGGAGCCCGTGCCCTGGGGCTCCCTGGCGCCTCCGGGAGTGCCGGGCAGACCCGCCAGGAAGACGATACGGAGCGGGGCTCTGGCCACGAGGGCCTGGGCGAGCCGGGCACCCTGCTTTAGGTTCAAGGATACATGGGAAGGCGTAAAGCCGTTTGTGTCAAAAACGATGTACAACTGATTGAACAGAAGGATGGAATCTGGATGCAGAGGGTCAATAACCCAGTGAAGCTTGCACGCCCCTGCCCCGGGGCCTGTGGGTGCTCGCTGAGCCTTCGGAGGTGCCTGGGCAAGCCGGCATCGGTCCTCCCTCCAGGCTGAGAACCAAAGACGGGACCTCTGGCCATGCCTGCCATCGGATTCCTTTCTTCCGCTACGGCCCGGAGTGGCAGGATGCAGCCTGGCTGCTTCCCCTTCCTGGGAAACGAGCAGTTCCAGCAAGGAAAACGGCTTTGTTCTCCCTGCAGAGGGGGGCTTTATTCACAGAAAGCGGAGGCCATGCGGACTTGGGACGCGATCAAGGGGCTGCTTTGGGTTGTGGACACCGGGACACGGGTGCTGCACCTCGGTCACCCCTGCACCAACCTTCCAGTCAAACACGAACAATGAGGGGCCTCTGGTCTGGTTCAGGGCAGCTTTCAGTGCGTTGGGAAATAAGTGTGGAAAGATGTGGGGTGGGGGGGCAAGGCCATAGAAGAACGTGGCAAGTCTATGCACAATTACCTTGGAATTAAAGCATAAAAATGTTTTAATAAATATGCCTCATGATGCATGGAATGTGCATAGAATGTGGCTGCAACATTAGGGAATGGTACTTTGCCATGCACAATTAAGGGGTGATCCTGTGCATGGCTCGACAGAAAAAGTCCCATGATTTCCAGCATCGTTTCTGTCAAACCATGCATAGGATTGCAGTCTTCACTGTGCATTATTGGGTGCCATCTGGATTCCCGTAGCCCACTCTCGTGAAATTCTTTCCTTCGAAACCCGGGGGTTGGAAACTGTTGGGGATTACAGAATTTTACCTACAGATGCACTTGCAGGCTCAGTTCACGCCCTGCATCAACACTGGCCAGGGCAGATTTGTGTCAAGATAGGAATAATATTGCCAGCCAGCCAGCCAGCCAGCAAAAGTGTATTCCGCACCGAAATGCCAGCAGACGGCCAATATTTTTGAACTGGTGTTTCCAGGTTGAAATACTAACATTTTGTCCACACAAATTACCACAAAAGTGATGCACCTGACAGCTTTATTTATTTATTTAGAAGGCTTCTATGCCTTTCACCACGTATGCACGAGAAAACACTATGTGGCTCTTTCAGAAAAAAGCATGCTTCCTGTTGAACAGTAGATATTCACTCGTCTATGAATTAAACTTAACAAGCAGCCATGATTCTCCGAGAAGTCCAGGGCTTGCATGTTGATCTCCTTTGGAAATTAGTCAGTGGAGGCTTCTTGCCATTTTATAATGTTTGAGTTTATTTACAAGGATGCAGGCTGTACAAGTTGCAAGTGCAGGACAAACTCCCCAGCAGTCAAGCAACGCAGCTCCCGCGCCAGGCCTACCTTCCTCCTCTAAATGGCCGAACAGCAGAGCCCCCTGGGCCAGCCCAGCCTGGGAAGCTGCAGACCCACTCAACTTGCTTCTTGCAATGCAGGCCCCACCGGTCATTTGAGCCCTGATCCTGCCGTGATCTTGACCTCGTCTGCCGCATTCTCCTGGTTGCTGTTTGCTGGACCCCCACCTAGGCAGCTCTGCATTCCTCAGCCTTCCCTTGGGTGGATTCCAACTGCAGGTGAAGAACCTTCTGTAATCACAAGATCGTGCAAATTGGCAGTCCTGGGCTGGGGCGAAAGCCATGCTCTGCCAAGAGGATCGATGTGGAATGGGCTGCGTACGCTGTACATGACATAAGCAAAGGGACAAAATAGTCCTTGCAAACATGATCAAAGATGATATTTTTTATTTTACACTGATAATCAGTGTTCCCTACCCTGGCAAGTTTGTGTGGATGCTGCTGTTTTGGTCCTCTTGAAATGTCATCAATATGTAAGAGATATTTATTGACTCAAGCTTGATGTGTTTATATTTTTAATCGGCTTTTTTTTTGTCATAGAACGCACTGGAATGGCGTTCCGGCACCTTTTTTTGACGGATTTTTCCAATGGATTTTTCCAAGTGATTGTGAATTGCCTGTTGGGCGTAGCAGGTCAGCAGCAAAAATCATTAAAATAGTGCGTGTTCTGCTTGTGTGCCCACGCTGATTGTGAGGGCGCTGCTCGGCCTGGGATGCTGCTCGGCTTGGGAGCGGTCGTGTGGTCGTGCGCTGAGCGTTTGCTGCCGGCGGCGACCATTGTGCTTATGTGTGTGTAGAGTGACTGGCTACGTGCAAAAGGTAAATAAACTTTTTCTTTATTTCAAAAAAAGTGGGTGAATTGAACATCTTTTTTAGTGTAAAAGTGTGACTCGAAGACAAGAGTTCCGGCACCTTTTTTTTTTTTTTTTTAAATAAAAAAAGCACTCTCTTTAATTATTTCAAGCGGCATCAGGAGGGATTGGCTACCCTGCTTTTCCGCAGCATCGCCTCCAGGCGGCGCTGTGGGGTAGCAGCACCGCGCCCATTGCGGGACCTGCCGCTTCCTCCAGCGCAACGTTTAAGCAATGCTGCGTTTCCCGCGTGTAACAAGAGGGAGAAGGGGGTCCGGACGTGCTGTTTTCACCAGAAAGAAAATTAAAGGGCCATGCCTTGTCTGAGGGACCTGCAAACAATCTTGAGGGCACAATAAATCGCTCGTCTAGAAACAGTTGGTGATTCTGGGATTGCAAGACATGGGAGGCGGAGGGGGAGGAGGAGTTGATCCGACAGCGGTGACACAAGGGAAGCGGAGTAGCTCCGGGGAAAAGTTTTCCGCACCGCGCGAACCATCTCGGCTGGCTGCGTCAAGAATGCACGCAGCTGATGGATGAAGGGCAACCGGGGTTGGCTTTACCTTGAAGCCAAGCAGATCACCGTTCCTGAACCTTCCGTGGGGCCCCATTAATGCATTTAAAGGCATCCCGAATGCCTCCATTCTGGAATCCCCAAACTCTCTGAAGCCAGGCTGCTGCTCTGTGACGCTCTGGAGTAGCCTCTGCTCTCCTCTCCTCTCCTCTCGTCCACATGCCCCGTGGATCCCAGTGGAACAAGGATCTTCAGAAGCCTCGCCGGACTGGGATCCATCGCCTTTTAGAGACGCTGTGGAATTTGTGCAGTTTAAGAAATAGCCACTAGAAGGCACCACCGACCCACCTGTCAGATGATCCCCGTTTCCCCTGATCTGGAGACCCCTGAAAGTGTTTGGACTACAGCTCCTATCATCCCCAGGTAGCAGGGCCAATGACCAGTTCGACTATTGCTTCTCAAATTTATTTATAGGGGGAGGTGCTCAGAAAGCCTGAAATGCTGCATTTGATCCACTGGATTGACGAGTTGAACAAAAGAAATCAATGGTTCAGATTCATCGGACGGTAATGTGGCTTTTTCAGCCCAACTTTTAATTCAGCTACTTATATAAAGTTCCGTCTTAGAAGAATTGTACCCTCCCTGTGTTTGAGCAAAGGCACGGGCCCCTGCTGCAAGAAGCTGCCACGTGTACCCCGGTCGCCCGCCCAACCCCGGACATTCCCTTTACCCTCAGAACTCTGTGGGGATCCCCCATCATATGCACAAGCAAACAGAATTAATCAAGCAGCTAAATCTCCTCTAATTAATTGACTCCAAAGATGGATCCCCGCCAGCCAGCCAGCAGAGCATAGGAAGAATTGCACTGGATGCAACTGGACCTCAGGGAGGATGAAAAAGCACCTGCCGTGGGATCTGGGGGGCCCCTGGTGTACCCCAAAAGCAGCATCTAGCTAGAGTGCATGGCCTATAAGCAGAAAAGCACCGGATTGTGCTGCAGCCCATTTGGGCCTTTGACTCCCTGCCGGCTTGGCTGAGCTTCTCTCGGACTCCTTGCTTCTCTTTTTTAAAGCTCCGTCCAATTGGCGTCTGCGAGCAGGGCAGTGGGGCGCCCTCAACGCATGACTGCCCCGCCGGGGGGGTTCGCCTTGTAGGTCCGCTTCACGCGGGCGAAGGGCCCCAGCTCCTCCTTGAAAACGAAGTCCCAGAGGACAAGGAACCAGGAGCTGTGGTAGGGAAGGTTGTCGTAATATTCCGAGGCGATCGTCTTCACCTAGAGAGAGACGCCACAGGAAGTCAGGCACGTGGCAAGACGTCCGGAGCCCCTGGACTTACCCGGCCACCACGTGTGGGGGCAGCAGGAGACTGGGATGCACTGGAACAGGAACCCAGCCCCTTGCAGATGACGATCGCTCTGCAATGGATGTGGACATTTCACTGTTCCAAGTGCCTGCTGCGTAATCCCAGGCAGATAACATGATTGTTCCTTTCTCGTATTTTTAAGAGCCAAAACAGCACTTCTAACCATGCAGCCTTCAGAGGCGTGGGGCTGCAACTCTCCGCCAGTCCTGGCGTGGCCTCTTTGATCTACTGCCCCGCAAAGCAGTCGGGGCGACCTGGGATGCCCCTCTGTTCCAGGCTTTACTCTTTTTACATTTGGGGCCTTGGGCTGTACGGACTCCATCTGCCGCTCGGACTCAATGCTGCGCTCAGAGTACCAGTGACTCTCTAAGGGAACTGCAGCCCCTCAACCATCTGCCGACGTCAGGAACTGTGGAGTGATGCACAGATCTGGTGGCCCGATAGAGAAGCCACCCTGGCCCTCTTTGCAAGTGCTTGCGGGATGAGGACCGGGGCAGCCATGCAGACCAGCTGGTCTAAACTGCTTTTTCGAGACCGCAAGGAGAGTCTCTGCGGTGGCTGCTCTGTGCTGCCCGTCTGGCCTGGGCCACATCTCCCAGAAAGAGGCTGCAGCTCCAGGCCAGAGCACCCGCTTTGCATGAAGAAGCCCCCCCACACACACCCCTGGCAACTCCAGGCCATCTCCATCCGGGCCCTACCTGCTACGCTACCATCCTCCCGGCTGGCACCTAACAGAGCTTTTCCAGCTCCTCTTCTGAGCCCTTTCCTCTGCCTAAGATCCATGGATGGCACCTGGTTGTGTGGATGGGGCCCCCGAGGAAGCTGCACCAGCTTTTCAGGAAGGGCCACCCCACCACCGGCCAGAGCACAGCACAGGCCACACAGCTGGTCTACCTGCTGGTTGCAGCGGCGCAAACCACGCCATGGGTGTGTATCCAACAGGTGCGGGTTGAGGCATGTGCAGTCCCCACCCAGGCATGCCAGAAACCACCTACCTACTGGTGAATAAACAAAACCCACCCAGTGGTGGAAAAACAGTTGAAAAGGCCGGGCCAGGATCCAGGAGTAATCTTCTGTGGAACGGAGCCTGAATCATAGAACCCTAGAAGAGTAGAGCTGGGAGGGGCCATGAAGGCCATCCAGTCCACCCCTGCTGTTGCAGGACACCCAGTCACACCCTCCCACTCAGAGGGCCGCCCAGTTTCGCCTTGAATACCTCCAGGGGGGGAAAGCCCCCCACCCCTCCGGGCAGCTGGTCCCACTGCCGTCTTGCTCTGACAGGGAGGAAGCCTCTCCTGATATTCAGCCTGAATCTGGGTTGTTGCAGCTTGACCTGAATAGCCCACATCCTACACTCTGCTACCAGCAAGAAGAGATCTTGACCTTCCTCTTTGTGACAGCCCTTGAGGTACTCGCAGCGGGATCTCGTGTCTCCCGCATTTCCTCAAAGCTTCTCCTGGCAGTGTCATGAGTTCCCACATGGAAGAGAAGGAAGGGGTGTCTGTCAGTGGGTCCTATGAGCCCCTGAGCTTGTAGCTCCTATCTTTAATCTTGGCACCAGAAAGAAAGCGCACTTGGTGATTCTGAGTCATCGCGACTTACATATTTTTCCATCCTGCACAACACGAAATTCACGACCATCACGCATCACCTTCGGTCGTTGCAAGCTGTTACCCCTTTCCTTTCTTGACTGGCCTTTTGTCTCTTTTGCAGAATGACGCAGTGGGTTGTGTAGTCCTTTCCCAGCGGGCTCCTCACCCGTCTCTTCCTCAAGGCACTGGGAGCGGTTTGGGAGTCCCACTGCCGCCAGCGGAGGACTGTGGTGGGAATGGCGGCTCAGACTCGGAGCAGGGAGTGGATAGAGGGACCAGCCGCAGCTCGGAGTTCTCACTCTGATACGGGAGTTGCAGCGACGGGCGAGGCCCCGGCTGCCCAAACCCTCCCGGGGAGCCAGCCCTGGATCAAAGTGCTTCCAGGGCAACCACTGAGCCCCTCCCACTCCTGATGGTGGGAAACGGGCGGGGGGGGGTCTCGGGAGGAGAACTGGCCGCTCGGGGAGACGTGGTCGCAGGGGCCCGTCAGCGCACTTGCCGGCTGGACCACTTAGGGGCTCAGTGGGAAGAGCGTCGCCGTGCCCGCTTTCATCGCGCACCCCCTCCAGAGACCGGCCCCGAAGGGCTCGTGGGCAGAGTGAGGGGTCAACGTTCCACCTGGAGCGCGTCTTTCAGAGTCTGGGAATACTTTGTGGCTGCGTGGAATAAAGACGCTTCGAATAATTGCTGACGCCCGGCCCAGGACAGCCGGCGCTCACGGGTGGGAGGAGCAGCCCAGCGCCCCCGAGAAACCCGAACGCGGGCTCCCCTGGGCGAGCGGCACGGAGATCAGCCCGCCATTCAGGCACGCGTCAAAGGGGGTTCCCAGAGGTGTGTGCCAACGGCGGGGGCCGCCCAGTGGAGTTGTGCCAGGAGGAGCAGGCCCAGCCCATCCGTGGGGCAGTGGGGCAGCCTCACAGGAGGGGGCTTAAGGGAGGGGGCGGCGAGGCGTTGGGAGGGAGTGCTGCCTGCCCCACGGCCTTCTCCGCACTGCAGGCATTGCTGCGGCGGAGGACCATGCGCCACAGCTCGGGGGGAAGAGCGATTGGCCGGCCTGCTCCGTCGGCTCTGTGCCCGGAAGGGGAGAGGCTGTGTCTCGTTCCCCGTTTGGGCAGCAAAGAGCGGAGAGCAAACGCCCTCCTTTGTGCTCACGGGTCTGCGCACTCCTCCTTGCGGAGGCCTGGGTCCCCCCGAAGCGAAGCGAAGCGAAGCGGGCGCTAACCACGTGCAGGCCCACCTGCCGGTCGTTGACTCCTGGGCCGCCACAAGGTGCAGAGCCGGTCACTCTAACAAGCCTCGCTTCATTCACAAGCCACCCGGAAAGAGTCTGTGAAGGTGGGTTGTGAACTCCGGCTTGTTTAACCTCTAGCCTTAATCTAGAAACTTGGGCTGTTCTTGGGTGTCTTTGCCAGGCTCCCGAGCAGGCGGGACCGTGCAGCTGGAGCAAAACCACCCACCCCTTCGTGTGGCAGCCGCGGGCGCCGCTGGGCCTTACCAGTGGCAGCTTGCTCCCCGGGATGCTGGGGAAGTCGTGGTGCTCCATGTGGTAGCCCACGTTGAAGGTGATCCAGTTCAGGGGCCCGTAGTAGGAGACGGTGTCGTGGCCTCTGGCGTACATGTAGTGCTCCGCGAGGAAGTGCCCGGAGATGGGGTGGAGGCCCGTGGCCAAGACGGTCCCGCCGATCATGTAGACGAGCGGCTTGGCTCCCCAGAGGCTGTAGATGAGGAAGTTGTAGGCCAGCTGGACGGCCACGTTCACGAGCTCCATCTGGGAGACCGGCTTGGGGTTGGCGAGCAGAGGCCGCGTGATGTAGAAGAGGGGCTGCAGGACAAGCCAGACGACTTTCCGCAGAGGGCTGTTGAAGAAGCGGCCCTCGAGCTCGGTGGGCAAGTCGGGGTCCAGCTTGTCCCCGGCCAGGTAGCGGTGGTGGTCGATGTGGTACTTCTTGAAGGAGGTGGCGTACGGAAAGCCGATGGGCAGGTTAGCGAACATCCCGAAGTAGCGGTTCCACTTGGCCATCTTGTTGCCGAAGGCCACGTTGTGGGCGATGTCGTGGATGGCCAGCGTCATGGAGTGGTTGACGCAGCCCCCGAAGGCGTAGGCCCAGAAGAAAAGCCACTTCCAGGACAGGTCCTTCACCAGGTAGCAGGCCACCAGCTGCGTGAGCACCATGAGGCTCACCACCCACTTCATGCGGGGATCAGGGCCCATCAGCTTCTTGATCTCAGGATATTTGGCTGTGGTGGGGAAACAGGAAAGAGGCACCAGCTGAAATTGTTGCATGAAATTGCGCCTGGTGTGGAAAACGGGGGCATAGGGAAAAGTCTCTCCCTCCCACGCTCTCTCCCTCTCTCTCGCCTCACACTAGAGGTCATCCAGAGATGCCGAAGGTGAAGAAATTCAGCACAGTCCGGGGAGACCTTCCTTCACGTGATGTGTGCCCACACCGCGGCCCTCGCCCCTGCAGAGGGCAGCCAGCTGCAGGCGCAGTCCAGTGCAAGCCCAGGCAGGGGAAAAGCCCAGGCAGGGCGGCTTCTTTTATATTGTTTATTTATTTTATGTTGTTAATTTTAATTTTATATTGTTATTTTTGTATTTTATTGTATTTTATTGTTTTGTAAGCCACCCCGAGGCTTCGGCAAGGGGCAGCATAGAAATGTTTTAATAAATGAATAAATAAATAAAAGCCAGCCTCTTGCAAGTGGCACCCGGGAGCAGGGCTGCCCGAACATGCACAGGCTGCACCCCGCAGGGGCTGGCAGACTGGAGGGCGCCAGGGAGGCGGAGGCTGGCCGTGTCAGAGGTGGGATGCTCTGAATACGGATTGCTGGCGGACCCCCGCGGCAGCGCGTCCTGCGTGTGAGGCTCCCACCTGTCGGCCACCGAGACCAGCAGCCATCGGCCCTCCCGATCCGGCAAGCTCTTCCGGTGGCTCCTTAGGAGCGCTTGGCTTTGGCCACAGTTCTAGCCCGAAACCAGTTTCTGTCGCCCCACCTGCTCCCTGGAACATGCCCCACGGGCCACCAAGTCATAGAAACAGAGTGAGTCAGAAGGGGCCTCCCGGGCCATCTAGTCTGACCTCCGGCGCCAGCCGGCTCCGCTCACGACATGCCCACCATGTGCACATCCAGCCTGTCCTGGAGTCCTGTGAGTCCAGGACGCAGGTACCGTCAGACCACCCCTGTGCCTTCGCCTTCGCCGACTGAATCCTCCAGAGCTGCCTGGCTCCCACGTTAACTAGACGTAAGATTGAGCTCCCATGAACAATGTGACTTACTATTTTCAATGCTGTGCCCTGAGACATTGTTGTAAAGGACAGAATATACTGTAAATGTTTTAAATAATAAATATTTAAAAGCTCGGTTTAATTGGTCTACCGATACATCCGTCAAAGGAAGAGCAAACACCGGTGGAGGTCACCCCTTTTGCATCTCTGCAGGAAATCCGCCTTTGTCACAGGCATTTGTGCCCCGACTGCACGGCAATTCAGGGCTCTTCCCACTGGGGCTGCCTTTGCACCATCGATGCCCAGAATTTCTGTGGAGGCGTCCGACATTTTTGCTCCCACCTTCTTCTGTTTTCCCACCGCCTCTTTCATTTTTCTTTGCCCCAGAAAACCTGCTCCCTCCCTGGAAGGACCCTTGAATAAAGATCATCCTTCCTCTGCTAGCTCTCACGCCCTGTTCCCCCCCCCCCTTTCAAGTTCTCCCCACCGCAAATTTAGATGGTGAGGCATTTGGGAGTCGTACGTGGCGGGGGTGGTGGGAGAAGCCTTTGGACGTGGCCCCGTCTCCCAAAATGGAAACCCACCCATGGTGGACAGGCGCACTCTGGTGGGAGAGGGAATGTTCTTGGCTGCACAGGGACTCTGGGCTTCTGTGTCCTCTGGGGGTGGCTTGCACGATGCCCTGCGAGCAGAGAGGTCCCCCCCCCCCCAGATCTCCTGCAGCATGGCTAGGACTCTGATGATCACGGGCTGATCTCACATGCTTTGCTCCTCCGGACCCCCATGTGCTGTGTGTTTTGAGCTGGTTGCTGTTCTGCACCTCCCCTGCTAGGAAACGGGGAAACACACAAGGAAACCATTTCTGAAGGCTGCAAGAATCGGGGGCGAGGGACAATTTGTTCAGCTCACAAATCTGCAAAAACTCGGTGCTATATTAAAACACATTCCTGGCCTTCAGGTCCCCTCCCCTTTCTATCCATGGGATCTTCTGGTTTCAGGTTTAACTGTTCTGGTCCATTGCAGAGCCTCCTCGCTGATTGCACCTGCTTCCAAGCTAGTGAAGTTTAGGGCTGTGCCCTGTGTCCACAAATTCCCTGGGTTTCCTTTGCTCTTCGTTCTTTGGATTTTGGACACCTGAAATTCTGTCCATGCTTATTCTGCCTTCTTCTATCTCTGGTTCTGACCGGTTTTGCCTCCATCATTTCACCACAGGTCCATTTTCCTCCCCACTGTGCTCTGATTCCTCCTCTTTCTTCTGAATTTTTCTGGTCCTATCAACCCAGCATCTTTGCCCAAGAACCCTTGGCAGAACTGGCTTGCTGTAGACTCACCTAAGATCTCCTTCCTCCTCTCAGTGTGGGGTTGATCTGTGTAGACCCACTCAAAGTCATCTCTGCCTCCGGATCGCCCCATGTAGACCTCCTAGAGAACCTTCTGCTTGTATTCTGCTGCCTTCTAAAAAGCAGTTATACCTCCAAGATACACCCGCATGAATAGACCCACCTGCGACACAAATCCACTTGTCCAACCAGTTTGTCTTCCTTGCAAGGGGACGAACCGAACTCTTAGCAGTGCAGGGATGAACCATCAAGTTGTCAACAGTGTGTATGCCTTGGGCAAGGACCAGCCCGACCAGCCCTTGGGCATATCTTCAACATCAAGAGATTCACTGCTGTGCTTCTTGTATCGGATCCATGTGGCAATTTACCTGCTCAGCGTTGACAGAGCGATGAGCAATAGTTCTTTTTTCAACATTAGGGCATCAGATGTGCTTCTAAGCCATCAGGGTGAAGTATGACCACTGAAAGCCAACACAACTCGCAACAGTAAAAGCAAGAATAGGCCAGGCAAACATGAAGAACCGCACCTTTTAAAAGGTGATGTCAAAAAGCTGCATCTCGCGTGGGAGCCGACTGTGGCTCGAGAGGGTGCCACGTGGGACAAACTCTTCCGGGGTACCCAGCGGGCAGGCCTCTGTGGAGGAGGTTGCCTTCAAAAGGACCTTTTCGCCTGTCCAGACCCGCAGATGGGCGCGTAAAGAACCATGCTCTCCTGTAGGTGCCCTCCAGACAGTGGAGGTCTTTCAGACTTCCAACTAGCACCTCAAATAAAATATGGAACCAGGAATTAACATCCTCAGGATGTAGCCATGGCCACTAGCTAGCCTGGCGTGCTTGAAGGGTGGCCACTCACTGTCCTCAGTCCTCTACTTAAAGGTGCCCTAGATTTGTGGGGCTGTCCTGTTCAAATCCAGTTCAAAGATAAAGAGCCGTCAGAACCTTTGACTGTTCAGTTTATATCCAGACAGCTGCCCAAATAGTCCCTGTAAACTGGAGGTCCATCCATGGAAGCAAAACTTGGACCAAAACCTATGGAGAGTGCCACCCATCTCAAGAGGGATGCTGCAGCATCCCCCCAGAAATCACGGTGGCTTGGCAGCTTGATCCTCGACGGGCTAAAAATAGCTTTTCATTGGGAGCCCTCCCTCTATAACACCGCTGGGCCATTTCCCAAGAAAAGGCGGGGGCCACCGGGTGTTTTCGTTCTGCTGTTTTCAGCCCAGTGCTTCAACCATTTGGGATCAGCTTGAAACTTGTTTCTGTCCGCTGAGGTGTCAAGCGATCTCACCCAGTTTTTATATTTATTTATTTATCTGGAGTTTTTATATGCCGTCCCATTGCTTAATGCCTCAGGACGGCTTACATAAATAAACATAAATAGACAACATCGTGCCCAATACAAATACAAAAAATACAAATTACACAAATTAAAAACTCTGATTCATTCTGGCTGGAAGTTAAAACCTATAGATAATATTAAACATTGTTAAAATATTGTTGAAATAAAACGGTCTTGGCCTGGTGCTGAAAGACAAATAACGATGGTGCCAGGCGGACCTCTCTGGGGAGTGCATTCCACAGATGGGGTGCCACCACAGAGAAGGCCCTCCTCCGGGTACTTTGCCTCCTGATGTCTTTCACGGAGGGCTCCCGGAGGAGGGCCTCTGCTGCCGATCTCGGGGGGCGGGAGGGCAAATATGGCTGCAGGCGTTCCTTTAGGTATCCGGGTCCCAAGCCGTTAAGGGCTGGGCAAAGTCATCACCGTTTTCTGGCATCTGCACATCTGCTCAGCATCCCCATCCACGTGAGCAAAGGAAACCTGGACGAGCACTGGGCCCAGGACCGAACCCTGAAGCTCCTCACTTCTTACCTCCCCCCTGCCCCACCATTTGAGAGGCCCCCATTGATGAGCACGCTTTGGGTCTGATTCTGTTGCCCGCTGCGGATCCACCCCACAGCTGCTCCATCCAGCCCCCTTTTGCCAGGACATTTTGGCACCCAGTTCCAGGGCTAATCATGCAGCCCGGATGCGTGTATAGTAGGAAAAGGCTGCCCTTGTCAACACGAGTGGGGCAGCCTACATGCAGCAGGCTAAAGTTTGGCAGATGTCCCGTTCTCTCCGCAGCGTCTCTGGATCTCAGCTCCCTGGCTGTGGATCCGTCCCAACCCTCTCGGAGATGGGCACTGCAGATAAGCCAGGGAGGAGTCGCACAGGGCAGGCGCCTTCCCATTGTAGGAACCTCCTGCAGCCCGTGCTTTGTGCTGGCTGGCGGTGACGGGAATTGCTGTAGGACGAGCTAGAGAATTGCTGTAGGACGAGCATTTCAGCTTTAATTTAACTTTCTTGAAAGAACCAGAGTAGTGGCAGAACTGGTGCAGGAGATGGAAATGGTCTCTGAAAACAACAGGCTCCTTGACCCCTTTGATTAGCCACGTAATCTGATGACGTTCACATCTTCGTGCCTTGTTATAAATTAAATGGGAACATCCAGGAAGGAGCCGCTTCCCGCCATTCGAAAGGGAACAAAAAAGTTCTGTTAGATGACTAACATGGTAAACAGTCTTTTTAACCAGATTATAAAATCAGTCAACTAGAAAGACGCTGCTGAAAGAAACGCACCTGATGTGCTCAAACATGCCATCACAAAGGGAACCGTGTGTGTGTGTGTGTGTGTGTGTGTGTGTGTCTGAAGTAGAATGAGAGAGGACAGGGAAACCAGAAAATCTCTTTCTGCCAATTCATACAATGCTTTCTTGTAAAGATTTGGATGATAGCAAGAAGTATTCAATAGCAAAATATACCATGTTCCCCAACTTTTATAGGGTTGGAGATCCTGAAGCAAAGCAGGGTCAGGCTCGGTTAGACTCTGGGAAGGTGACCTGAGTGTGTGATTCTGTGATTCTTGTTGGGAACTTCCCAGGGAGTTTTTGGCTATGGGCAGTACAGAAATGTAAATAAAAACTTGCAATAGCAACTGCTTTTAACAGACTGCAACTTCTGATCAAGATTTGGGCCTACTGCTTTACAGCAAGACTGATCTGTTTGTTTTATGTGCACTGTAGCAGTATATTGTGGGTTCAGACACTCACATGAAGAAAGGCAGGGCTTTTTTTGTCACAGAAAGCACTGGAACAGCGTTCTGGCACCTTTTTTTGACGGATTTGTCCAAGTGATTGTGAATCGCCCTGTTGGGCATAGCAGATCTGCGGCAAAAATCATGAACATAGTGCCTGCGGGCTGCTTGTGTGTCGGTGCCGATTGTGAGGGTGCTGCTTGGTGGCAACCATTGTGTAAAAGTGTGACCCCAAGACGTGAGTTCCGGCACTTTTTTTTTTGTTTACAAAAAAAGCACTGGAGAAAGGTTTTCACAAACAGATGTTAGCATGAAACAGCACAGCACAGCACGATTCTGCCAGTGGTTCCACTCCCTTTCCTGTGCCTTGAATAGAGACAAACGTGTGTGGGTTAAATTCATTCTACAAGCGAAGAACAACCCAGTTTACGGATGGCTATTGCTTGATTGTGGTTTCTTGTATGTGCTTCATACGGGGTTGAAATGTCTCAGCTTGAGTCACTGCATGCACACAACCCTTGCCCAAGAATTTGGTTTGTGGCTTCCGACAGCAAGCAACCTTGCTTGTTATTCAGAATAATTAGTGGCTCACCAGCACCTACCTGCCATGTTTGTGGATTTTAGCTGCGCCTTATTCAGCCAAAGCGTTTGTTTTGTGCCTGCTGATCCCTGCAGCATCTCTTCAAAAACAGATTTTCCGAGCTGGGTAATTGCTGGCGGCTGAACACAGTTTGAACGTATCTTTCGGCAGCCTCCAGTCACAGCTTCTTTTGGGAAGGAGGGTGTGACACAAAGACCAGGCAGCACAAGTGCTTTCACGTGAAGTGCACAGGCAGAGCTGCGCTGGAGGAGCCCAAGACCCGAAGGTGGGGAGAACATCGGGCCAGTCACCGACTCTCAGCCTGGCCTACCTCGCAGGGCTGTTGTGGCGGGGATAAGACCGAGCGCAGGAGCGGGAGAATGATGGAAGCCGCCTTGAGTTCTTTGTGCGAAAAAAAAGGCGGGATATAAATCAGACAGACAGACAGACAGACAAAGGCGGTTCTCCGGCGGCGTCCATCAAAGCCCCGCGGAGAAAGAGAAGCGCGCTCCGCCAAGGCCTTTCTGGCGCCCGGCGGCTTCCGTAGAGGCCCCGCCCCGCGCGCCTGCGCACTCGGGGAAGGGAAGGCGCCGTCGCCCGAGGTTGCCATGGAGTCGGAAGGGGCCTACGAGCCCTGCTTCGTCGGGATCCGCTTTTGCCAGGAGTGGTGAGGAAGGGGCGAGGCGGCGGGGCCGGTGGGGCGACGGCGGCCTGCTCGCCAGCCTCCCGGGGCGCGGGCCCGGCGCTCCCCGCGCTCCCGCTGCCCCTTTCCTTCCCTTTCCTTTCCTTCCCTTCCGCAGCAACAACATGCTGTACCCCAAGGAGGACAAAGAGAACCGGATCCTGCTCTACGCGGTGAGTGCGCGGCCGCCGCGCCCCCGGCCCACGCAGCGCTGGCTTCCGCGGACCGGCCACCCGCAGGCGGCCGCGAGCCTGGCCCACACGGCGACGCAGCGGCGGCGAGCGCGGGGCCTCCGCCCGGCCCGCTTGGCGCTGATGGCCCCCCCGCAGGCCGGGGAGCCGCCTGGGGGTGGGCGGTAGCCTCTGCCGGGGGCTGAGTCTCACCTCAGGTAGACTGTCGCTGGACGTGGAGATTCACTGCAGGCTGTTATGGGTGGTGACCGCTGATCCACTGCCACCACATTTATTTTTCTTAAAAGTGATGTGAGCAGCACACAGGTCTACACGGTGATAAATGCCGTGAGCGTGATCTGTGGAAGACAAGGTATTTGCATCGGTTGGCAAATGATTCTTGCAACGGCTCTGGCGAAATACAGCATTTAAGCACGGGGCTGCGGAGGCAGCTCGGTGCAGGCAGCATCCCTCTCTTGCCAGCGGTCTTTGCATATCAGGTTGGCCTACCCTGGAGAGGAGCGTGAGTGTGCAGGTGTTGAATTTTCTTCTCTTCCCCCTCTCAACAGTGCCGCAACTGTGACTACCAGCAGGAGGCCGACAACAGCTGCATCTACGTTAATAAGATCACGCATGAAGTTGAGTGAGTATTGACAGCAGCCCTCAGGCTTGGTCGGGAATTAAAATGAGGAAACAAACATCAGGTCAAAGAGCAAAGAGATCTGCTAAGATCACAAAGTGCCTGAGAGTCAAAGAGGCAGCTAGCTGGATACTGGGAGTGGCTCGGAGAGAAGTGCCCAGAGGCCAGGGAGGAGTATAGAGAGAAGTGGCTTTGAGGCGGGAGTTGAAAGTAAAGTTAATTGTTAAGGTTGGGCTGCCAGGTGTGTGTTGCAAGCTGCCCCAGTTAGAAGAACAAACTAAAAACCCCCTTCAACATTTTGATTTTAGCGAATTAACCCAGATCATCGCTGATGTTTCTCAGGATCCAACTCTGCCCCGAACAGAGGACCACCCCTGTCAGAAGTGAGTACTACGCTCTTGACACTTTCGTTTGATAGATACGCTTAGCACAGAACAGCCTTTGGCTAAGGTCTAATGTTTCTTTCCCGGCATCTCCCAGGATCCGCCCAGATTCTGTGCTAACCAGGCCTGTCCACTCTGCCTTTCAGGTGTGGCCACAAAGAAGCCGTGTTTTTCCAGTCCCACAGTGCAAGGGCTGAGGTGAGGAGGCGCATTTCTAGCTTTGGGGGAGCTGACAGCAAAGTCAATCGCTGGCCAAGTCCCTGAGAAATGCCAGGAGCAAGAATATCCCGTCCTTCCGTTTCCTGTGCTTTCTGCTCTCCCTCTAGCTAGGCATTTACAAGTGGAGTGCTCAGCTGAGCATCTCAGCCAATCCGGCCCCTTGGTCTCCCATCTAATTTGCATGGCATTTGCCCATTGGCTGCTTCCCTTGCTGCCCAAATGTCCCATTTCAAGACCACTTCAATACGATGCAAACAAGCGACGTTCAGTCCACGCAGAGCAACGTGGGTTGCGATCCTAATGAGCTCATCGGAAGGAAATGATGCAGTCGGCCTGGAATCCTCCGTGCTGAAGCAGCGTGCTTTAGCGTTGATGTAAACTCAAGTAACACTGCAGTAATTATGTTGGAAGCAAACTGGAGGCATCTCTGGACTTCTGGAATGGAGGAATGAAAGAGCTGGTCAACGCCCTTTGGCCCAAGGGCCTGAGCCATTTCCCAGGGGACCTCCGTGCAGTGCTGGGTGGCCCCCAGATACCAGTATGTGTTAGCTTGGAGCCCTTGCGGCCAGCAACTACGCCTTAGCTGAGGCATTCAACCTTTTGGCCTGGGGGAGAGACAGGACTCCAGCAACCTGCTGCCCAGAGGAGGAGGGGGAGCTGCCTGGGGAACTCCGCCCTCCAGGAGTGGCCCCCAGGAAGCACGGTTGGAGCCCCAGGAGGGGCAGCTGGGCTTCTGGGCCCCTTGTTTTCGGGCTGTGGGCATGGGGAGGGCTTCTGTGTCCCTGGTTGGCGCGGCTTCCCTCCCTGATGTCTTCGTGGCCGCCTGGGCAAGAACACATCTAGCAAGGCATGTGGTCTGGCACTCTTGACCCCTCCCCTCTCTTCCAGGATGCCATGAGGCTGTATTATGTCTGCACAGCCCCACACTGCGGGCACCGTTGGACGGAGTGAAGCGCCTCTTGGCTGCTCCCCCCCCGCCTCCCGCTCGAGGAAACTCCTGGACGAGCCATGGGACACGTCCTCCGGTTAATCACCCCACTTGGACTGGGCTTTGCTTTTTGCTCTGCTAATAAAGATGGTTTATTTTTCACAGACGTCTCGAGCATGTGCTTCCCTTAGACACCTGCCTGGGGGGACTTGGCACTTTGCAGGATTGGTGCAGCCAAGCCATGGGCCGCCAGGCTGCGAGCCATGAGGAAGTGGGGATACATGCCTGCCCTTTCCTCACTGCAGCCCAGCTCCGGGATGCGGCGCGAGCCCGAGAGCCGGCAGACAAGATCCACCTCCTGCTCTCCGAGTGGCAAAGAAACAACACGTTTTCCACACCGCTCACATTTTTATTTGATGGAGTTGGATCCTTCTTCTCCACCAACATTCGCCCCAGCAGTGGCTTTCAACAAACAGAGAACACAGTAGTAATCATGATCATGAAGAAGAACTAGTTGGCCACCCAGCAGAGCCCCAGTAGAACAATCATTTACTATATAGCCACTAATGAAATGCTGAAAAAGATTGGGCAAATGAAGATTTTGCTCAGCGCGTCAAAGATCGGGAGGCAGGCCCAACGTGCCTGGGTAGAGTGGTACGTGACTTGACAGAAAGCCCCATGCCCGCCGGTCACCCCTGTTGGCTCTCGGGGTGAGCGAGGGCACTTGGGGTGGGACGTCAAGAGAAGATCCTGACATGAGGTTAAGGTCGTACGAGAGCAGACACGGCCCAGGAGGGAGGCAGCCAGGCATAACAAGTAAAAAATGTCAACCTCCGGAAAATCTGTTTGATTTCTAGACATGTTTCTAGCCCATAAGGCTGCCAAAGTGATTTTGACAAGGGGTAGGCCTCAGAAGGTGAAACCTTGGAAGAAAACGTGCTGGACTCCCAAACCCTGGAGGGGGGAACAGAATCCGCACCGCCTTGCCGGGTGCCGTTCCTTTGGGTGGCTGGAAAATAACCGACACAGCCCAGGAGTGCCTAAAAGCGGAGGCCTGCCTGGCGGAGCCCGTTTCTGGCTCCAATTTCCACGCACAGGATCTGGATCCTGGGGTTCTGATCTGAGGGCAAGCGCAGCCTGCTCCTCCGCCCTGACCTCAAAACGCAGCGGGGTAGAGAAGGTGGAACCTGGCGCGCAGGTCAGCAGCCGGCCCTGGCCGCGGGAGCCCCTTCCCCAGGAGGCCATCTGTGGGGTGCAGCCGGCGCACGTGGGCGTGAAACTCGTCACTGCCGCTGCAGGTGAAGCCGCAGTCCTCGCACACGAAGAGCTTGGAGCGGCGCTCACGGTAGGCGTAGCGCTGCTGGACGCCGTGGATTTTCCTGAGGTGGGACTCCAGGGAGCAGCGCTGGGTGAAGGCCTTGCTGCAGGCGGAGCAGCTGTACGGGCGGATGCCTGCCGAGGAAGCGGGGCTGGGTAAGTGCGGGCCGGAAGGTGCATGAGATCACCTGGCCCAGGTAACGCGCCAGCTCCCCCGGTGCCTTGATCCACCTTGCAGAATGAAGCAATGCAGAGGGTGCCTTGGAAGGCTGGGGAAAAACTTTTAGCCTTTAGCTGCCTCGCATGCCTGACTGGTCGATCTAGGCATCAGGCACAGTCGCTGAAGAAAGCGAGGAAGCAGCGCTTGCTAGCCGGGATAAAATGCAGACGGAAGGGCCTGGAAGAGCCGCAAAAGGATCTGGGGGAATTGGCAGATTTCCATCCGAGCTGCCGGCTGGAAACACAAAGCCAGGAGCAAGGATTGAACGGTCTGAGGTGCCCTTGAACGGATGTGGGTGTCTGATCCTTTTGTGGCAGCCCGGGTAGCTGCACTGAGAGACTTTCAGGCAGCAGAAGCGTGTGGATTCCGGATTTAGACTGAAAGCTGAAATCGACACACAAGCCGGGCTGCCGAGCAAAGTGCTCCCTGGGATCCCACCCCAGGGGAACGATTGGGAAGGGGCTGGGAGGGGGTGCAAAGCCCGTCACAGGCATTTGGCAGCCCCTCGTGGTGCTTTACCACTCTTCAGGGCTTGGAGAGCTGTGTGGTGTAGTGGTTAGAGCACTGAGCGAAGGCCCTGGACCACCAGCACCCGTCTGGCTAAGTGGGTGGCTGCCCCGATCGACGTGGGGGAGAGACCCCGTGTGCTGCCTCCGCTCCTTGCGGAAACGGCACGGGGGAAGCGGGGCAGGCCCCCGGAGGCGGCCCTCCCTGAGCGGAGGCGGCGGCAAAGGCCCTGCCGGGGCGCAGGCCCCACCTGTGTGCGTCCTCAGGTGCCGCTTGAGGTCGAAGGTGTCGTTGAAGCCCTTGCTGCAGTACGAACAGGTGTGCTTCTTGACGGCGCTGTGGCATTTGAGGTGCCGGCTCAGCATGCGCTGCAGCGGGAAGCGCTTGCTGCACACGCCGCACTGGAAGTCCGCCTCCGTGGCCGGACCCCGGCCCTGGGGAGCGCAGAGAATGGGGGCTCGGTGGGGCACGGTACTCGCGAGGAGAACGAGGGGCTGCAGTGCCGCCTGCCGCCCTCCCGGGACGCTGACTGCAGTCCCCACTTTCCCCGCCGGCGCAGCAGGGAGGATGATGGAGCGGCGGTGGGCGCCTGTGGCTCCTGGCAGGGACACTGGTGGACTGGAAAAACGGCCGCGCGCCCCCCCCCAGCCAGGCAGCCGGCCCGCTGCACCCACCCTTGCTGACCTTGCTGCTCCGAGGAGATTTCCCCACGGCCCTTGGTGGAACGTGAAACGGGGTGTAGCCGTGGGGCCCCCCTCTCGGCATCCTTCCCCACAGGCTCATGCTGCCGTCTCCAAGAGTCCCGGGCTCCGTGAGGCTCTGGGTTGTGCCGGCTTCTAAAAGATCCAAGCGACAAACTCGCCGGGATGGGCCTTTACTGCATGCTCCTACAGTGGCCCGTGGTGAAGAAGAGAAGAGAAGGAGCCACATTTTGTCGCAGGGCCAAACGCTCTGGTGTGCTGGGTCCACAGTTTTCTTGTATTCTTTGGTCTCCATGTGCAGTTGCCCAGAGGAAACCAAAACCCACTGACCGCTCAGTGGGTTTGTTTGCTGAAGCTTCCCCAGAGCGGCTTATGAACGATCAGTAAGAACCAGACAGGCCCGGGTTGCAGGTTTACAGACTGATATGCACAGCACAGAAGGAGAAGAGTATGAGGAGGGCAGAGGAAAGATGAGCGCTCTTGGACAGAGATTCTTACATTGCAAAGTAGCCCTTAGCATTAAAACAGTGGAGCAGAGACCTGCTTCAATCCAAGGGACAAATTCCATTCCAGGGAAGCACCTACGGTTACATTCTGTCTGTGTGCGGGCACTGGGTAAACGAGAGATGGCCAAGCACAGGTGGGTGGGGTCAAGTGTGCTACCTCCCTAGCTTAAGCCTACTCGTAAGTAAGCAAGCAGGACAAGCCCCTGGGCATGCAGGACAGAGACTGCAGCTCTTTCAAGCAGCATGCCAAGTGCCAAGCTGCTGCTGCTGCTCAGCTGTGCGCATATAGATTAGCAACTCCCAAAGAGGTTTGGAGCTGCACATAGGTTTTGCCCCTAGGAAATCAGAATTTCAAAGAGGACCTCAGTTCTCTACCCCCCCAACCCCCAATACAGCCAAAACACCTCCTTGATGTTCCTTGGGAAAATGCCTAATTGAATGGAGGGATGTGTATTTCTAGCCCAGGGTAACCTTTCCCAAATCTGGTGCTCTCTGGTTCTGTTGTACTACAACTCCCATCAGCAGTGGCCCTGCTGACTGGGGAAAAGGGGAGTTGCAGTCCTATCTGTCCAAAGAGCAGCAGTTTGGAACAATCTAGTCAAGAGGCCGGCCCGGGTGTATACATCTGATCCCAGATAAAGACAATGCAGAACACGAAACTGCCGCAGGTCAGCAGGTGCGCCTACCTGGGATGTACAGGTCTCCTCGGAGCTGGTCAGAGAGCTCCCCCCAGTTCTGGGATCTTGAGCTGCGCTGTTTCACCAGGAACGACTTCGGCATGGCTGCTCAGGTGCGGGCTTGGGATTCCTTGGGCCAAGTGCACTGACACCTGAAGGCCAAGCGGGGAGAGGACCATTCTTATTAAGAGAACTTGGAGTCTGAGGCCCCCGGTTCCTAATCTTTATCCCTCCAATATCCAGGCTTTCTTGGCAGTCCATGTTAACCCTAGGTTCCACACCATTAAATTCTACCGTATAATTCCCACACTTGGATCCAGGAGGGGTATGAAGCTGCCCCTCCCAGCAGGCAATTAATTTTTTACTTACAGCTGTTGTGGATATGCATTTTCTGCTGCCCCCCTGCCCCCCCCCACCCCATCTGCACGGGAGCCAGTGTGGTGTAGTGGTTAAGAGCCTGGGATTGGGACTCAGACGATCCGGGTTCCAGTCCCCGCTCAGCCATGGAGCCAACTGGGTGACTTTGGGCCAGTCACAGACTCTCAGCCCAACCTACCCCACAGGGTTGTTGTGGTGGGGATAAGATGGAGGAGGAGAATGATGTAAGCTGCCTTGAGCCCTCTGTAGGAAAAAGGCAGGATATAAATCGGAAAATAAATAAATAAATCATTCCCCACAAACCTGACTGGCTTCGACGTAGTCACCTGCCAGAAGATGCAGCCCAGCCCAACCTTTAACTTAGAAGGCAACAGGGGAGCTAAAGTTCCTTTACAAGCAAATCGGAGCCAGGCTCCCCGAGATGTGTTTAAGAATCACCCCCCCACACCCCAGGTTTCCAGGCTAGACACCCACCCAACCACCCTCCTTCCAGCAAGGCGAAGCTCTCCGGAAGTGGCACTCAGAAAGCCCTCGCTTGACTTCTGGTCTCCACCAAGCACGATCTGAGGTTGCAGCCGCCGATGAAGCAGAAGGTTCTGGGGGTGAGCAGAGTGCCGTTCATGCTATTTAAAATCGGGAGCCGAACGTCCCGGCGATTTGAATGGGTGCCATGCACATAAGTTTTGAATAGGGGACCGCCGCCTTCTTTGCATGCCCGGTACTTCTAACTGCAGAGGCAACAAAGAGCCTCCGCTGCGCTATGCAAATCCTGCCCTTGACTACGGAGACGGTTACCCAGCTGGTTCCTGCGGCACGACAGGTGCAGGCACTGGCTCATTCCCGATTTCAGTCAGGTGAGATTTCGGGCGTGCGATTTCTCACACTGAGATTGCAGAATCAAATCCAAATCGGTATGTTGATAGACCGATGACCCAGCTGCTCCGCCACGCCACCACCTCCGGTCATCCCGGCTTCCTGGGCACAGAAGATCCTTGCAGGTGAACACAGCCATCCACTTCATGGGTTCCCGGCTGTTTTCAGTTTAATTCAGCATGTGCGTTTGGCCCCTAAATGGCCAGCCCCACAGGATGCAGAAGGCCCGTCTTCTCTGTCCTTTCAGGTCTTCAGAAGACATTCTTGGAAAGCCACCGGCCCGGCTGAGTGCCGAGCAGAGTCGGCCTCTTCTCTCGTGACGCCTGCCGGGTGGCACGCCTGCCTCGCTACCAGTGTCATTATTTATTTGATTTATATGCCGACTTCTTTCTTGCGACGTTGTCTTCTCCTTATTGTTTTTCTTTTTCTAAACCAAGGGTGATGCGAACGATTCCAGCGTGTGGGCACATTTCGTGAAACGGCCCTTCCTTCTCTCCCTGCCCCCTTCACTTCGTAGCTGCTGCTGAGGAATTACTCGCAAGTAATTAAAAAGTAGCTTTAGTGATTGTTGCATGTTTAAATATCTTTGCTTTTTTCAGCAGAATGGTGGGGTGGGAGGGCATAAAAACCATCCCCTTGCGGCCACAGCCGTTGCGCCGACCCGGCAGCGGTGACTCACGCCCCCCTCTTCTGCAGAACCGTCACCGAGGTCCCCGAAGATCTTCCGGTGGTCCCACGTCCACCCACTGGAGCCCAGCGGGACCTCGGGGTGGCAGCCCCTTTCTGCGCCTTCCCTGCCTCGGGAGGCCGGGCAGGTGCCGACCAACCTGGTGCTTTCGGGCACCTGCTGAGAGGATCCTTGCCCTGGACGGCATTTCCTGTGGGTTTAGGGTGAATCCTGTCTTTAATGTATTGTTTCAAGTCATTTATCTGGGACTTGGCATGCAAATACCACAAGGACCATCAAAGTTTCCTCCCCGAGCCTGGCACCCCCTCCAGGCGTGTTGGACTACAGCCCCCATCTTCCTAGCCAGCAGTCGTGGCCAGAGGGGAGCGCAGGGGCCGTTGCTCCAGCGGCCAGCTTGGATCTGCTGGTTTTCCCAGTGCCAGCCCAGTTGCTCATCTGGCCTGCGGCGCCCGAAAGCAAGCAAATCTCTCCTTTCAAACAAGCGCTGCATTTCCATGTCTTTCTGAGCACCCGGATTTGAATAAACCTGTTTCCCTGGGCAGCGCTCCAAGCAGTTGGATATCATGCCGGGACCTGCTCGGAGCGCCTCAGGGCCCTTTTGGGGTTGTCAGGAGCTGGGCAGCTTTGGGGCGCCTCCTGCTGGCCAAACACCAGAAACACAGCCCTGGTGGTTGCAGGATGAGTCCCAGACTCGGCTGCAGCTGCCGGGGTCTTCAGGAACGCGCCTGGAGCCCTGGTGGAAGAGCTACTGAAGAAGCGGCTCCTCCATCCAGAAGCTGCCTCAGCAGCATGGGCTTCCAGTGCGCTGAAGATCTCTGTGGCGCCTGGGTCCCGCCTGCTGTCGCTCCTTATCCAGAGATCAACGTTCCGCCCCATCTTTGTATGCCAGCTTGGGGACAGTGGGAAATTCTGCACTATCCCCCCACCGTGCAAATGTGCATTTCGGCCACAGAGCACGGGTCCTCCAGCGCTGCGCATCCGAAGAGCCCACAGTGCTCCGGCCTCTTGTCTCATCCGCAGCAGCGGCCGGGGACGGAGGGAGAGGACGGGCTGCTTGGCTAGTCCAGGTGGGCCGCGGTCCTCAGCTCCTCGGAGGAGAATGGTGCACCACGCAATGTCCGTCTGGCCGGGCCCAAGTCCTGCTTTGTACATGCCTCTTTTTGAAGCAGTTCATGGGAACAACATTCAGCAAAAGCGAGACAGCTTCAGCCATGGACCTTTCCATGGATTATAGCAACCTAGTTTGTGACATGGCTAAGTGCTATAAACTCTTGAGTAGGTTTTGCACACTGTGTGCCTTTGATTGTAAACACTTGTGTCACTGTGGGTGTCCTCTCCCTTCTGTCCAGATCTTTTCCCATGGAACAGGCGCTCTCTCTTTTCGGGAGCCAGGGCTGGGGGGCAGCGTGGGAGAAGACAGTCCGGCTGGCAACCCTCATCCTTCCTGGAAGTGAGCGAAAACGCGGTCCGACTATTGCTGGGCCTGCCCAGAGAGCCTCAGCGATTGGGCGGCACAGGAACGAAACGGGTATAAATCAATATTGAGAGGCTGTGCCTATGGACAAGCTGGACTTGTTAGAGCTTCTCTTGTGGTTCTTTAAGTTTGCCGGGTTTTTTCCCCATTTACGGGACCAAGCAATCCATGTATTTAGTATTCATCTTCATAAGCAAACGGGCTGCAAAGAATTTTGGCTTAGTATGGGGGTTCCAACATGGCATATGCACAGCTCTGCTTCAAACTGAGCTAAACCTTCAGGAAAAGTTTCGCCATGCTCAGCATCGGAGGTGCGCATACAGTAAAAAAAGAGGCCCTTTAAAAGTGCAATAACCAAATTTTATTATTTCCAAAACCTAGAAAAAGTTTTATTTGAAAAACTTGTCAGTCTTTGTGTGCAAAATTTAAAACTTTTCCCCTGGAAGCAAAAAAAGCCAGAGGGAAAGCAGGAAGCCTGTATTTCGAAGAATGCAACCCTGCAGGAGTTACACAGATATTGGTGTCCATGTTTTCTCGTGCAGAGCCGTGCAATAAAATCTGGGCAGGAGGGTGGCTGCGCAACGAAGTTCAGACAACGCTTGCTTTGCTGGCTTCCTCCAGCTTCTTCTGCAGCAGATGCAGCAGCGAATCAGAGTACTGTTTCAGGAGAGAGTGGATCTCGCTGTCTTGAAGGCGCTTAAGCCAGGGTGATGGACTCTCTGTGCCTGTGGCCACATCCATGTTGCCTTTTATGGCTCTGGAGTCCAGTTCTTGTTTCATCCAACAGAAAGTGCTGACCAGCCTGCTCTTCACGTGGAGGAGCTCCTCCTCCGTTGAGTCATGGCAGGACATCACCTGCGTGGCACAGTGTGAACGCTTTCAGCCCCGCCAATCCGCGGACGAGCCAGTGGCGCCATTCGGGGCTGCCACCAGCCATTGCCTGTCCCCTCCCCAGCAGCAGGAAGCAGTTGACCAGCAGCCTCCAAAAATGGACAAGTTGATTGGAAAACCCAGGTGCCTACTTGGCTTTTTTTTTTCTTTTTTTAATTGCAGTTACATGGCCCTGCCTGCCATACATCTTACCTGGTCATAAACTTGCAGTGTCTCTTGAAATTTGCTGCACAGAGGTTGGAGGTTCATGTCAAAGTTCTCAATTAGAGCCCGAGCTTCTGAGAACAGAATGGAAAAGAGGATTCCATGTGTGCCGTTTTACCGAAGGTGGGGGAAGGGAGAAAGTCATGCAAAACAGAAAGACAAGTGACTTCATCTTTCAGATTCGACAGGACACTGAGCAAGCATTGAGTTGTGTTTCTCTAACTAGAAAGATGCACAAAATCAAATCCATCCCCTGCAACAACAGATTTTTGAGTAAAGAAAAGAAGTGGGTAGCAACCAGCATCCCAGTCAAGCATCTTACCTGAAGTCCCAGATGCTTTAGCATCAAGTTTTTCCTTCAAATCTGAGTGAGTTTCTGCTGAAGGTTTCTAAAAGCAATTAGTTTACAGACAGTTAATTTGCGAATTGCACTGCAGGGATTCTAAGTTTTCCCTTTAATTTTATGAAAGGTGTCAGAACCATCTCTTAGTCCCTTTCAAGGTCACAAAAACATGTCCCACAACTGCACAAGCTTTCTCCATTTCAGCAGGGAGATGAAATTCAGCATGTTTCAACAAAACAGAACCCCCCGAGATCTGTGGGGAAAGTGGGGATACAAGCTGGCGTGAAATCATTCGAAAAGGAGGATGGAATGGGCCCCGGATGCACCCATTCGCCGCATGGGCTTGCCAGAGTCGCGGGCCAAGGGCGGCCGCTTCTTCCCGAGCTGCCAGCAGAGAGCCTGGGCGGCAGAAGGAAACCCCACTGTGGCTCGGCCCAGGTGTGTGGGCTGGGGTTCGCTCTCCCACATCGTCCCCAGCTGCACCTGCACCCCGGGCACGACTCGGCGGGGTCAACTTGCCTCCATTTTCCTGGGCTCGCCCTCCTCTCCCACAGCAGCGGCCTGGATGGGCTGGTGGGCCAGTGGAAGAAAGGCTGCGGCAAACCTGGGTGGAGAAAGCACCACCTCAGCCCGGGATTTCAGATGAGGTTCCATCATGAGCCAAGAACATTTTTGAAGAAATGTTTCCCAACCTGCTGTTTTTCTGGTAGCGGGAGAGAAATCTGGCAGAAATGCTCAGGCGGGGATTCAGGAACAGGGAGGCCTCTTCGTCCTCGTCTTCCAGGGGCTTCAGGTCTTTTATACAGCCGTCAAACTTTTCTGCATCCCAAGAGTGGGAGGGAGGGAGGGAGGGAGGGGAAGAGAGCTGCCCTGAGTTCTCAGCCACTTTGGTATTGAAAAGGCCCGGCTCAGTGTGCAGAAACCGAGCACTCATCCTGATGGGGGTGAAGCGTGCATTGCCTTTTTCCTCCTAGACGGGTCAAGGCCCGTTTGCTCGACCAGGCTGAAATGCGAGTGCGGCCCCTTCCAGGGTGAGCAACGCTGAATCAGCCCCTCAGGTGCCGAATGCCGGGAGTGGGCAAGGCACCTGCTCCGCCAAGACCAGACCTGTTTCTTTGTGTGCCGCTCTGGGCGCGGCTGAGGGGCCGGGCGGCTGCAGGAGGATTATTCCTGTAGCGCATCAGTTACCTTCCGAGTGGGCGCTGGCCAGTGTCTCAAAGTGATGCCGGAGGTATTTCTCTTGCTCGGGGGTATGTGGCAAAGAATTGCTTTGCTGGAAGTTCTCGTCTAAGTCAGCCATTTCTGCTTCTGCCTCCGAAAGAAGAGACTCTCGGTCTAAGCGTAGAAAGCGCAGGATATGAGCTGGGTGCTGGGCCAGCTTCTGGGTTTTATTTCCACCCAGCCCCCGAAATGGCCAGTTCTAGAGTTTTTGTCCTCTGCATTAGTTCCCTTCCAGGCGACACTGGGTAAACTGCCTCATCCCAATCTATCCAAATCCACTTCTTTTTGGATTTAAGTATCAGGCGTTCTGCTAACAGACTCCACTTCTCCTGTCTAGGATGTTATGGGCATTGTAAAATCTGCTCCATCCCTATTTTGTGGATTGTCAGGTACCTTCCCTTCCATTATCCACCCGCTGGCATAAGTGGATTTCGAGCAAATTCACCTATGCAGACATGAATTCAGAGTTGCACAAATTCACACTCCTGAAAATGTGCAAATCCCCACCAAAGTGCCTATTTTCATGCTTTAGCCTATGGGGGAAATGCACGTGCTTTAAAAAAATGCATACTTTCTGACAATTAAATTTGCATAATGAAACTTAAAACGAACAGTCTGCGAGTTTCTGCAAGCCAAAAAGGCTGGGCTGCTGCAGGACCGGCAGGCTGGATCCCTGGACACTCGAGCCCACGCAGGCCTGCTGCGGATCCCAGCGGTGCCCCGCTCTGGCGCGGTCCTTCCATGCCCTCTCTCAGGAATGGAAGGACAGGCTCCAGTGCACATGGCATCCAGGCCGGGGCAGCTCTTGGTGCTCCGCTGGCCAGATCCGCAGCGCTTGTGGGGAAGCGGCAACCGAGGCGGGCGAGTGCTTCTGCAGCTCCAGAGGCCAACAGGCCCTGGGCACAAGCAAGAGGGCCCCGCAGGGACAGCGAGTCCTCGAGAAGCTTACCTTCCTGTTGGCGATCCAAAGGGGAAGCCTCTGAACCCAGGGAGGTGATGGAGTACAGCTGCTCCAGCGATTTTTCTTTCGCACGGGCGGCTCCCTCCTGATGAAATGGCTGAAGCGGCAGCCCATCCATGTATTTCCTTGGGAAACAAGAGGTGAGCATGTTTCTTGGAACATGTTTGCTCTTTAGCCGTCCTTCGGCATGGGAGGGGTGAGGATTCAAGCAGCTGAGTCAGTCTGGAGGTGCTACAATCAAACCCAGACCAGATCAATGGCCACAAGCGACACGGGCCCCATGGAAACACTTCCCGGTGGGCGGGCCGTTTCGTTGCCTTGCAACTTGACCCAAAGCACGCCACTTCAGCAGAGAGCCCTTCCAGGTGAACGTGCGCCAGGCTGCGGCTGGGTGTGGGGCAGAGACCAACCTCTCTCCAGCAGGGGGACTGTCGCCAGCCTGTGTGCCGTACAAGCTGCTCCTGCTGGCTTCCCGTGCGGGGTCCGCCTCATCTTCGGAAGACGGGTCTGCCCGCTTGAAGTCTTGTATTATGTTGCTAGTGGAGCCCTCGGTCTGCGCAAGGAACAAAAGAGCCCATCTCTTTCCTCACAGGAGCCGCTCTGTGCGCTGGAAGCTGCGCCCCGCAGCGGCCTCCTCTGCACCCTGCATGACGCGAAAGGCCTCATCCAGCGCTGGGAGGAGCTGCCGCTCTGTGGCATGAGCAGAGCCCTCGGCCGGGGCCTGCGTCCGCTGCGCAGAGCCACTTGGCAAGCCCTGGGAGGAGGAGTGGCCGCCCCACCAGCAGTGCCTGGCTCTCCTCCGCCTGCATGCCCACTGCTGCCTCCAGTCCCACACTGGAGACACAGGCGGGGGGAATGCGGGCAGGGCGGGGATGCCCCACTCTCTGGGGCCACAGGGTCTGTAGGCCAGCTCTCCAGTCAGTCAGTCAGTCAGTCTGTCAGGCTTCCCAAGCCGTGAAGCAGAAGAGAAGCCAGACTGACCCAGGGGCCGTGAAGCACCAGCAGTTCTGACCTCCACAGCAGCTTCGCTGGAAGCAGGGCCCTCCCAAGTTGAAAAGGAAGGTCCCACTCGCTCAGGGGCAAGTCCCCGCCACTGAAGACTGGATCCTGGGCTGTTCCCCCAGCTTCTGCCCCGGCCAGAGGGCGTGAGGCCCGTTTCCCAGACTGGGCGCCACCAACATTCCTCACCTCCCAGAGCAGCTTTGGCACCAGCTCGATGTCATTGAGACAGTTGTTTTCGACTGGGCTGAAGTCGCTGAGGTCAGCATCTGCAATGGTTTTGATTGGCTCCTGGTTGATGCTTTCTGCCCACCGCCCTTGTGGCTGATAGCTCACCCGCGAGTCAAAGGAGCTAGCGCCGTCTGAAGTATCTGCTTCTCCGAGCTGCAGAGGGGAAAGACCAGCAAGCGTTTCTTAGGCGTGCCGCTCATTTGCAGGGGTCCAGAAGCAGGTGCCTCCTGCCCTCTTTTCCTCCTCAGCTGACTCAGTCAAAACTCGCAGAGCTCAGCCTCCTCATTAAGATTTCACGGGCGATGGAACAGCGTTCCTCAGGTGATGAAGCGGCGCTTTGCTGGAGAGGTGGGAGAAGCCTCTGCCCACAGGAAGTGCAGAATCCTTCCCTCCTGCTCAGAAAAGCTTCGGGGGCTCGCAGGGGCTCTGGCTGCTCAAGGACTTCAGAACCAGCCTGCTCCTTTCCCCGCCATCTCCTGAGCAGGTTGGGGGATTCCGCCCCCTCTGGCCCCGAGAGGCTCCCTGCTTTTCCAAGGGGGGCTGGTTCCCACCCTCTGCCCAAGAATCTTTGCCAAGTCACCCTGGGACTGCCCCGTCCTCTGCCCAGCTCTGCCCCGCCACTTCTCCGCAGACCTGGACGAATCCGCATGGGCAGATGTAGGAGGTGAGAGCTGGGCCCTCTCTCAACACAGAGGAGGGAGAGGGCGGGTGGCGTGTGGGCCAGCGGACACACAACTCGCACAGACGAACTGCGGCTCTCCGGCTTTTGTCCCCGGGGCTTGACCGCTCCTCGAGCAGCTGTCGGAGGGCTCTGTTACGGCACGCTACTCACCAGCCTCTTTGCCCACATCGGCATTTTCCCATTGGAGAGGAGGTAGGTCGGAGCTGGGGAGCAGCAAGGGAGAAACACGCACACGTGAGCAACTGAGATGCACGGGTTACACGCTTCGTACCGGGAGGTAACAGAAGCAAGAAATCCCCCTCTACCTCATTCAGTAATAAGGACAACCATGCAAAAAATCTTAAGCAGAACTGGGCCATGGGGAGGATTTGCCTACCAAGTTCCAGAAGCCACAATGACGACTAGAAAGAAGAGGAGATTAAAAAAAGCTAAGTAAAGCACAGAGTCTCAGCGTTTCTATGTGAGCCTGCTACTTTATCTGTTTAGAATTTAGGAGAAAGGTTGTGGGAGTGAGGCAGAGAAGGAAGAAAACAGCAAGACGGCTTCTGCAAAATTATAAATGAGATGCCACAGCAGGATTGGCAAGGGGCCTGGCCCCCACCACGGTGCCGGGGCTGCCCCACTGGTCCCAGCTCTGCCCCAGGCTCAGCCCTATGGGAAGTGGGCCTGGCCTCGCCGCTCCTCCCCGGCAGCCACTTTCTGGTGATGCCCGGGAGAGTTGCTCTGCAAGCGCCCCCGGTTCACTCCCTTGATGCTGCAGGGCCCACCCCAAGGGCCTTCCCCGTGGGACGGGGCTTTGGGAACGTCCGCTTTCACTGCAGCACGTCCGACTGCTCCCCCCAGCCACCCTCCCGGCCCCCTCGCGCCACGCTTGCAGCTCCTGCCTGCATCAAAATCTTCTTTAGTGGGCGTCTGAAGAGCCGTGTAGTCTTCCTCCTCCTCCTCCTCCTCCTCTTCCCCTCCAGTGTCGTAACCAGCGAGGGGATCAGTGCCACAGAGGGTCTCTCCGCTCGGCACGGCAGCGTATGTCTCCTGCCTGAGGAGGATGCCAGTGAGGGGGGCCCCTTTTTCTTGCTCGGCAACTGAGGAGTCCCCACACCCAGCCAAGCAGGATGCTGGGGGTCAGGTGGACCCCCAGGCCAAGGCGGTGTCGGTACCTGACCAGATGAGACCAAGCGGGCTCCCCGGCTTTCTTCTGCTCTTGGGCCTGATCCAGTTCCCTCAAGTGCTGCTTCATGCAGCTGGTAATTTCGGGGCTGAGGCGCCATATAAAGATGCAACTGAAAAGAGGGGAGGTGCCATTGAAATGCCGATACTGGGGTGCCCCTGGTATGTTTGTCGCACTGTACAGCCCACCGCTAGAAGTGCCCCCCACGTGTGGGGGGGCCACCGGAAAGCCCTTCCTTCCCCTGAGCCTGGCGGGGCCCCTGCCCAACGGACCAGCGGTTATCTCCTGTACGGAGCGGAGTGGGCACGCTGGCTACCTGTCTCCGGAGACGGTGATCAGGCGCTTGCAGTCAAAGGAGAACTTCATCCCCGTCACGACTTCTGCAATATAACGATGCAGCAATTACGTGTTGTTCTGCTGGATTATTTTAACTGATTATGCGGCTCAAAGCACACAGGACGTGGCCACGGCACTCGTCAGGCAGCCTTTGCCGGGGAGCCCAGTGAGTCCCGTGGGAAGCTGAAAAGGCGCCACGGAATTCCGGCCTCGTGCTCGCTCTTCAAGGGGGTGTTTCCGGGATCTGACTCATCGTTGGCATGCAACGTTCTTGGGAAAGGAAGCCAGAGGAGGCAAGAGAGATGCTCTGGAAAATTAGCTGGGCCAAAACAGAGCAGCACGGTCAAACAAACCTGAATGGCCAAACATTTTGGCGACGCACTCTCCGGAGCGGAAGTCGATGATAGAGATGCTTTTATCAGAGCAGCTGGTGGCCAGGAAAGTTCCCGAGGGATCCAGCTGAACCTACACAGAGATTGTAAAAGAGGCCACACTCCCTCGAGGCCACGTGTTATGGTTAAGCAAGATCCCAGCGTCCCCCACAAGCCCCTCCTGTCACAGCCCGGAGGCCGTGTCCCGGGGGCCATCTCCGGGGCGGCTTTGAGGGGGCCAGAGCCCTCTGCACAGACTGCCTGTGCCCCCTCTTACCTTCAGGAGGGCGCCGTCTTCCCCTTGTGAGCCCTTGTAGCAGCACTTCTGCTTCCCAGTGACTGTGCTGTACACCCTGCGGAAAGGGGCACGATGACGTTTCACGGGTGCAGCGGACTGCGGGCGGAAGAGCTGCCCCCGGGCACTGGGCTATCCTGGCTGGCAGGCAAGCCCTTTGCTGAGCTGCAGGAAGCCAGGTGAACACGCCTCCTGCTCATGGGAAACACCTGCGCGTTGGCCACATGCTCAACTGGCTTGAGGGGCCTAGAAGAGTGGCGCGCTGGGCAGGGCAGGGCAGGAAAGGGACCGGCTCTGCTGCGCCACGTGCTTATTCCTCCGGGCCGCGTCTGCTCCCCCATCCAGGGAGCCAGGCCATGGCTGGGGTCGGCCTGGAAAGTGGCGAGCGCCTTACCTGACGTTTCGGTCCTGGCAGGCCACCGCGACATACTTCTGCGTGATGTCGATGTCCATGTCATACAGGGTTGCCTTCCCCGCGACGTGGTGGGTTCTGACGAAGCTGACCCCGTCCACGGCCTGGAGAGGGGACCGACCCAACAATGCCCTGAACTGGCATGGGAGGTTTGTGCTGACAGTCACCAGGGGCTGCTTAATCCCTTGGGTCCTGTGGGCACCTTGGGGGATCGAAGAAGCTGCTGTAGGCACCACCACAGAAGAGGACGGGGTGGGGCAGGGCATGTAACAGCTACTGGGGGGTCTAAAGGGGCAGCATACCTCTGTGTGTGTGAGTGAGTGAGTGAGCCGGGGGGGAGGGGGAGGCAAAGCCAGAGGCTTGCGGGGAGGGAAAAACAGCAAGGCAAAGGGACAGAGGCTAGGAGGAAAGGAGTACCGAGAGCAGTGTGGCGGGGCGGTTAAGAGCACTGGCCTGGGACCCAGGCGATCCGGGTGCGAGTCCCCGCTCGGCCATGGAGCCAACTGGATGACTTTGGACCAGTCACAGCCTCTCAGCCCAACCTACCTCACAGGGTTGTTGTGGTGGGGATAACATTGAGAGGAGGAGGAGAATGATGTAAGCCACTTTGAGTTCTTTGTAAGAAAAAAGCAGGACATACATCTAATGATAAATAAATAAGCCGGGCCCTCTAAGGTTTATATTAAAAATAACGTTCTAAAGAGGGGAAGGAGTGGAAAGCTTCGGGGGTGCCGTTGGGAGGTCCCAGTGGACACTAGAGCCACCCAGAGAGCTTCTGCTATGGGCAGCGGAGGAATGTAATAAATAACAATAATAGTAAAAATACGGCCAAGGGCTGTCAAGGGTTGAGATGTGAGCACAAAAGTGGAGAGAGGGCCCCTTTGTTAATTAGCAACTGCACTTTGGATGGAGGGAGAAAAGCTCTCCAAGTTCCCCAAGAGCACAAGAGCTGTCCTGCCGGGCTGAAGGCAGCAGCCCCCCAGCCGGCACCCCAGAGTCGGACGGGCCACCCTCCGTGCCTCTGCAGACCAGCCCATGGCAAGCAGGGCCGTTGCCACAGCTGGCGGCAGCAGCACGTGCGGCAAATGAATCACAAGAACCTTTTGTGCACTGCGAAAATAGATGCTCTTGTCCGCTCCGCAGCTAATCAACCGAATGTCTCCGTTTCCTGCAGAAAAGAAGGAGGAATGACAGAGCAGAAGCTGGGTCTGGCAGAAGAAGCCTGTCGTGCCGTGCCCTGCTTCTGGGTTTCCTCCCGGCCCCCGGCCGGCCACTGCAGACCAGAATGCTGGACTGGATGGGCCCTAATCTAATTTGGGTTCCTTGCAAGAGGATAAAGAGCCAGCTGTAAATGCAAGAAATACACGTTCTCAACACTCTGGTCTTTTCCTTTATTATTTGGCTCTCCCGCCCTTCCAATGGATTATTCACTCACAGTACATGTTGGAAACACTATTATTATTATTATTATTATTATTATTATTATTATTATTATTATTATTACATTTCTATGCCGCCCCTTGCCGAAACCTCGGGGCGGCTTACAACACAATAAACACTACACAAATAGCCCCCATGGAAAAGAGCAGAAAGAACGGGAGTGGTAAACCGGCACAAAAATTGAACATGTATTGAAACTCTCCAGCCAAGGCCAGGGAGGCTTTTCTTAGAAGGCCCAAAACAATCGTGTCTGATGCTACTTGAGCACCACCTAGCAGTCATATGCGCATAATCGAAGGAGGGAAGTCGCCTTCCCAAATACCCAAAACTTGCAAAAAAGCAAAAAAAAAAAAGAAGGAGGGTTTTTTCACAGAAATATGGGTACTTAAGGCAGGCTTACCAGTGAACTTCACCGCCGTTATTGCCGAGGAGTGGTCATCCAGCGTCTGTTCTAGTTTATAGTTCTGCTCCACGTTTAACACGTGGATCAGCCTGTCTCGACTTGCGGAAGCCAGCAAGGTCATCCCTACAGACAGCAGATGGACACGGAAGGGCGTGTTGGTTCCAAAGACCGTTTGACCACAGAATGGCCCACAGCGCCCTCACCAAGGCCACGCTCAAGAGCTGGGAAGGTTGGGTACATGCAATCCTGCCCCCAGGCAGCTTCCACATTTCCAGACCATTTAAACATTTACCGGTTTCCGGCTTAGAATATTCCAAGCATAGAACTTCTGAATCGTGGGCCTCGATTTTCATCACCTTGTCCATGCACGTTAGCTTGTGTATCCTGCAAGACGAAAAGTCCTGTCTGTAGCTTTGAAGCCAAGTCGCTTCCTCGCAGACTGAGGAAAGTCAGCATTCGCTACGGCTGCACTTCTTTAGAGATGACGAATCAGAGAGAGAGTTTAGCAGCTGATGGCCACGCAGGGCCTGTGGCACTCAAAGGGAGCACTCCTGCTCAAGGCAGCAGCTGGCCTGGAAGCAGAGCCTCACGGTCCCACTCTGGCCTCTCCAGGGCAGGGACAGAGGAGGGACCCTTCTCCTTGCCAGCCCTCTGGGACCTTCCCCTGCTGTCCTGTGCAATGCCAGGCAGCCCAGGTTTGGGGCTGGGAGGTGAAGCCTTTTGCTTTCCTTCCTTCTGCAACATCCCCGCAGAGCTTCACTTCGTGTTGCAGGTCCTTCCGCAATCCTCACCTCCAGAAAGCTGATTAAAAGCCAAGAGGGGGCCGCGCCTTCTCCCCATCCGAGGTTTTTCCCTCTCCACTTCTCCATGGACACCACAGCATTCCTTATCACGCTGCAAGCTCCCACAGGCTGCCCTTTATTCTCTTCTAATTTACACACTTAATATACATTTGCACAATACGTATCCACATAATGCGATAGTCCACCATTGGCTATTTAACCCATGGTGAGGCGGGGGGGGGGGGCACGCAGCCACCATTCTGAATCCCTCTGCTGAGCATAGGTTATGTGCGGGTTAAATAATCCTTGCATAACCCACAGTCCGTTAAAGGATCAGGCAAGGGTTGCGTAACCCTCACATTACGCCAAGCAACTTGACAGCCCCGAGCAGGGTTTGCGTGTGGAGAGTGACGCTTGTGGGCGCCACGACTCCTCTGAGCCTGCGTGGCGCATTCAGTGCTTCTCTTCCTCTTGCTTATAAAATGTCTCAGAGTCCCCTGAAGCTGGTGCAGTTATAGCAACTGCCAAGCGAAAGATGGTGAAAGCAGACAGACTCCCGCAGGACCTACCTCAAATTTCCGGCTCGGTCACCAGAGGCCAAATGCTGGCCGTCAGGGCTGACCTGCAGGACACGGACTCCTGGTTTCGCGTCCAGGCAGCTGGCATTTTCAGCTCTGTCCAGCACACTGGGGGGATCCTGCAGGTGCCGGGTGTTCTTTTCCACATACACAACCTTCAGCAAGCTCTGGAAAGAGGATGGAAGAACACACGTTCACCCCGCTGTGCTGAAGGAAAACCCACCAAAGGGAGGACGATGGGGACAGTTTGTAAGAGGCCGGGAGGGGAGCTGCTTCCACGAGGCCTCTAGTCAGCTGCAGCTGCCCACGTGGCCGTGAAGGGACTCAGCACACCCACCCACGGAGAGATCTGCTCTGCCATCACCTCACGAAGGCATGTCCCTTACATTACTGCAGACATTCTTCTGAAAATCAGCTGGTGTGCCATCTTCCAAGTTCCAAAAACGTATAGTGTTGTCAGAGGAGCATGTTAGAAAAGATCCCGGGGGCAAGCAGCCTTCGTGGTCTTCAAACTCAGGATAAACCTAAGACATACATACACACACAGAACAGAAGCGTAAGGCACGATCTCCAAAGAGGCATGGCTGAGCTAGCTTCTCACCACTCCATGCCTGGGGTGATCCATTCCCTGGGCCACGCAATCAAACGCAGCGTGGACCAGCCCCCAGAAGGGGAACGCCAAAGGCCTTGAACAGAGCCTGGCAGGTGAATTGCAACCTGGTGTGTTTACAGAAAGGCCTGGTGTCGAGCACAGGTGTAAAGGTTCGGCCCAGGCATCCCCTCACCTCGACGTTCCACACGAATGAGCTGTGGAAGAGGCCAGACCACACCTTCCCCACCCGGTTGTGGTTCTTCACATCCCAGACGTACAGGCTGTGGTCCTTGTAGACGCAGGAGAGCCAGTGGTGGCAGACATCAAAAGCCAGGGCGATCGTGTCGGGGTAGGCGGCACCTGGGTTTCTTGGAAACACCACACAGAGGGGGAGCGGTCTTCTTGGCTACCCTCCCCACAGAACCAAACGCCTGAGTCTACACGGCGGTGCTCAGGAAGACTGCAGGGGACTCGAGCAGGGGCGTGAGGTGCACACGCACGAGCAGGAGGAGCAGGAGCTCCTTCCGGGACGAAGGCCTCTCCTCAGGCATCCAGCCTGGCCTGGCCAGGCCCGCCGGCCACGCAGCTCAGATTCAGAGCTGGACTGCACCCAGCTGCAGCAGGCGGTCCGGCAGCCACAAGGCCTTCCAGTTTTGCGGAGGGGGTCAGAGCCAGGGCCCGTTTGCCAGCGGTGCCTTCCCGGGACACCGAGGGGGGGCTGCTCGGGCACGTGGAGACAGAAACACACGGCAGCTCCCAGTGCTCCACAGCCAGTCGTGTCGTGAGTCGGTAGGATTTGTTGCTTGGTCTGAAGTGTACCTCCCACTCCACCAAGGAAATGGTGCTCAAGGCAGTGGAAAGCTCAAAAGCCCTCATTAAAACGGTGACTAAAAACGCACTGGAAACACAACCGCAAAACTGTGAACCGGACCGGCCTGCATGCCAACACTTCACGAGCAGGCTGGGGAAGCCCGGCAGTCCCCCGAGCCAGCAGCAGAGCGCTCCGTTCCACCGCGCAGGGTGCCCCGCGTTCTCCACCCAGTTCCTCAACTGCCCCTCCCCGCAGCTCCAGACCTCGTGGCTTCTCCGCCGGCCGCGTCAACGCCCAGGAGGTGGGGCTTGGGCAGGTCCGTCAGGTATTGCATGTCGTGTGCCTGGAAAAGTCGCACTGTGCCATTGGCGCAGCCGCAGAAGATGAGCTCCTCACTGATGCAGAGGCAGTGGGCTGCAGACACCTGCAAGGAAGCGCACGCATGTCCCGCCAGGCCACCGCGGAGCTGCAGGAGCCGCGCGTCTTCGGCGGGTCCCTCAGAAATGCGGCCGGCTCAGAGGGAGGGACTCTCACCTTCAGGTCGATCCACTTTTCCAACACACGCCTCTCGTTGAACTGGCAGAGGAGTCCAGAGTGCAAGATGCAGAAGGTGCTGCCGGGCATCCTGCCCCGTCCACAAGCCACCCCACAGAAGGCATTGTCGTGCAGCTCCCCGAGCAGGCCGGAGCGGCCGACCAGCGGGACCGTCTCTTTGACCTGCGGCGAGCATATGATGGAGGTTAGCGTGACCTGTGCATTCTCAAGAAACGTTTTACTTTTTCGAACACAAATAAGCCTGATGAGATGAAGAATTTGCTTCTTAAAACATCACAATAGTCAGAAATGTTTAAATACAAAATCTGAAGCTTTGTTTGAATTATGAAGATATTAGATTTTGAGGGCCATTAGCCTGTACAGTTACAAAACAAATACTTAATTTTTCCTCTATTCCATTGGGCATTCTCTGCCCATTAACTATTATATATTAAGGACAAGAATTGCCATGTAACCAGTTTACTTAATATAGCCAGGACACTGTTATGAAGGGATTACTTTCCATTGTTCTTTCTGTATCCAATTACCGAGGTTTACCTGAGCTTCCCGTGATACATCCAAGAACCAGAATTTCACGTGGCGATGGCCGACAGTCACAAAGTAGCTGTCCTCCAAGAAGGAAATGGCCATGACCTTGCAGGACACTTTGTTGGACGCGATGAGCGTGCCTTTCTGCAACACCAGAGACAACATCCGTCGAGAAATGCGCCAAAGGCACGAGGAACCTTGACCAGAACGCCCCCAGAGAATATCGTTTTGTCTCCCTACTCCATTTGGAGTAATGCAAAGGGGAGCGCCCGCGACTGTACGGCGCACCCTGGACTTCGTACTTCGGTTCCCGCATCGCAGAGCGCCTCCTTCCCCGGCCCTTGCTCACGGCCTGCCGGCCAGGTACACCTCGGTGGCACGCCTGCCTGTGGGCATGGCGACCGGGGTGCGTCTCGGGCACCCGCCACGCTGCCGCTTACCTTCCAGTCCCACACGTTCACAGCCGTGTCATGCGGATAGCCCACCGACACGAGGTACTTCATACTGGGAGAGAAGGCCACGCAGGCGACACCGTGGTTGTGGCCGTGGAGTTCCAAGACCTGCGCCTTCTCTCTTATGTCCCAGACGCGGACGGCCGGCCTGTGCCCATGCTGCAGGAGGAAGACCAAGAATAACGCTTGGCCAGGGGCTGCGCAGGGGCCATCCCTCAGGTGCCCTTCCTTGGCCTCCACGTGCCTTGGGCGGGCGGAAGAACTCTCGGATCACGGGGCATGGTGTTCCTGGCCACCGTGAGCTCAGTGCTCTGATGCGAAGGGCTGATGCTGGAAGCCAGCCGTAACTCCAGCGGCTTTATGCTCCAGCCTTGCTTGTGCTTCCACATCCGTGCCTCTTTAGAGTGGGCTCTCATGAGCAAAATCATTTAGGATGTGAGAGGAGGCAGAGTGGAAATACCCAGGGCAAGGAGAACACGGGCAAGACCAATTATTTCCAAGGCCCTCAAAAATTCAGTATGGCTGTTTTTTTAATGTGGACAACAGTCTGGAAATATATTCAATACATAACTAAACCTATGTGTTGGATTGGTGTCCCATTCCTAACCTCTTTGTTCAGTGGTTTGGGATGCTCTGTGGCTGCCAGGATTAAGGCCACACAGCCTTCTTTGTACGTGGCTTTCGATGCAAATGGGAAGAAGTTCCTGGCTGGTGGGCTGAAATGATATGGATATGAAGCAGATCTTCCCACTACAGGAGTACTCTACCATGTTGCCATAAGGGAGAAACACAGACTTGAAAAACATCAACTTATTGTGACTTTACACTAATGTGATTTAAATCTTTTGTATTCTTTGTATAATCCATAATAAAAACGAGAACTCACCTCACCAGTTACAATATATTTCCCGTCAGGGGAAAAAGACAAAGCACTCACAGTCTTCCTAAAAGCAAAAGAGAACATTTCCATTTTTCTCCTTATAAAAATGAATTCCAGAGAAAAAGTAGGGCTTGCCTGCCATTTTGCTATGATGCCTGCAACACCTGAATGACATACAAACTTATTGGGGCTAAATCTGGAGCCCTCTTCTCCAGATGTATGAAACATAATCCATCACTTCACACCTTGGACAAAGTGGGAATAAAAGCTTGGGCCACAATTAGTTTTTACAGGAAGAAAACTACAAAAAGTACGCCAGTGGCACTTGAAAGTCATTTTCGTACTATCACACGATGCATCAGCAAATGTTATTGTTCTAATTAAAACGTCACATTTTTAAACCAATCAACTCAGTAATTAAAACCACAGACTACATGCTCTGTGAATTCATGGGCCATGCCACACTTTGTAAACCACCCACATCCAAGTACCAATTTTATGAATGCTGCCACTTGGACTATCTGAAGTGATAAGATGGTTCAAATGTACATTACCTAGAAGTATTAAATATATGTCTTTGTTTATTCTTCTGAGGATTGAAAATCACAACTACACACCTGGAAAGAAAGAACAAGGCATTTATACAAGGAAGGCTTCCTGTCATTGGGCAGATGGAGAAATGGTAGAGTTGAAAGAAAAGGATCTCAGGCAACAGGAAGATTCACAGCAGTGCTGCCGCTAGGCTTGTCCTCCCTTGGCTGTGCTCAGACACGACCCTGAGCCACAGGTCAGCGCCAGTGGAATGCGCTGGGTGAACCTCCAGTACTGCAACTGCTTTGTTCCAGGGCAAAGCATGGTTAGTTTTAACAATGATTTGTCCACAGTTGCTGGTTCAAGCTGGTTTACAGCTCTGTCTTGTTTAAATACCACACATAATTCCAGTTTGGGCAACTATACAGTGTGTGATGGGAAGAACAGAAGCAAATCCTTCCAGTTGCAGCTTGGAGAGGCAGGAAAGGAGGAAGATGCAAGGCCGAGGGCCAAGTTTCTTCTGATGACACTCGACCAGGGGCTAACGTTAAGTCCACACACGGTGACTGGCAGCAGGCCACAGAGTCTTCTTCTCTGAGGCAACACTGTTGGCAGAGGAACAGCTGGCCAGGCAGGCGGAATAGGGGGCCTGCACGTGAATTAGCAGCTGCTGCTTGAAGGTTCCACTGGCTGCTACGTTGATCTATCTATTTGGTCTTTAATGCACTGCTCCTGCTGCAGAAAGCCATTTCAAAGCGACTCGTACACCCAGCACAGAAATCCATGAGTACCGTGATGCGAACTGGGTGGGGGGAACCACGGAAACCCTAATCTAAAATCAAACCCATATGAAAAGTGCTCCGTCACATACATACACAATCTACCCCCATTCATAGCCTAGAATGAACATCCGGAAAGCACCCTAGAATAATTAGGATGTACATATGCTAAAGAAATTGACTACATCTTGGCCTAGTGCCAAAAAAGGGCCAAACAAACTTCCTCGGGGAAATCATTCTGTAAACCTGGGGCTGCCCCAGACAAGGCCAGTTCTGCACGGGCACTGACTGAATGCGGAGCTGCTGAGAAGAACCAACAGGGGCTCCCGACACGCGGGGCAGCAAAAGCAGTCCCAGTGCCAAAACCGGGCCCGGACCCTGACTGAGGTGGATCAAGAAAACTGGCCTTCTCCAAGAGTCCGTGCATCTGGACCCAGTGAGGGCTTCTTGAGGGGTATTTCCCCTCCTCCTCCATTTCCCTTGTAATGAACAGGCTAGACATGCACATGGTAGGCATGTCGTGAGTGGAGCTGGCTAGAGCCAAGGGTCAGACTAGATGGCCCAGGAGGACCCTTCTGACTTTCCCTGTTTCTATGAGTGGCAAAGCTCTTTTTCCCCACTCTTGTTTTGCTGACTACCTTGTCACCAGTTTTCCCGCTATGCCTGCTGCAGCAAAGCACTTACCCTGATGGATATGCTATCTGCCCCGTGTTTGGGTCACAAGCGAGGCCACTGCTGGTTTGAGTAGTTATTCCCAACACCTTCTCAAGCATAACCTGCCCAAAGGAGAAACAATGGAGTAAAATCTCTTAGCCGGTATGAATTCATCTGGGAGGGTGTAAATTGCTGCCCTGCAAAAGCAGAGGGTCAGACCTGATGGCCCTCTTGGCACCTTCCAACTCTACCATTGATTCAGCTCTAAGATTCTAGGTCATGCTTTCCCAGCATAATGTGAACTTGCACAGAGAGATCCCAGCAGTTACCAAGTGTGAGGCCAGTTTTCACAGAACTACTGCCTTGGCCAATGAAACAATGGAGATTGTCCTCAAAAGGATATCTATATATAAAAGCAAGAGAAATGCAGGCGTTCACCCCCCGCCCCTGTGGTCCATACCCCTCCCAGCTTCTGTTCTTCTGGTACATTACTGATTCCTTTTCATGCCTGCCTCTTTAACTGTTGCATAAGCAGCAGAGATTTAGGGTCAGGGTTGGGTTTCCCTGGTCTTCCACTCACACAGAGATGCCACAACCCACGGTGGCTCCACAGAGCCCTCGCGTTCGAAACCCGTATGCCACGGAGTACCAACTGTTGGAGGGCCGCTGCGGGGCTGTTCGGTGTTGCCCTGGAGCTGCGGAGCTGAACCTCGCCGGTCTCCACCATTAGCCTGAGGAACAAGGGCCGGGTGGCAGCGCTCACACCCCTGCCCCCAGAAGAGGAGCACGGCAAATAGCCAGAAAAGTCCCGCTGAAAGAAGCATGCTCATCCACTCTCTATCGGAAATAGTCCTCTGGCCCACTGTCAGTTTCCCAGGAGCCACAGCTCCGTGCCAAAGCCCAGGAGCGATCTTTCTTTAGGAGCTCCAAATTTTTATTACTACTACTGTGACTTTGCATTTACACCTGCATTTTCCCCTCTTGCCTTTAGGCCACGTGCCCAAGCACTCTGGTGGCCATGGGCACTTGCTCAAAGAGAGGTCCAGGCCCCTCTTGTTTGTTTGCTCACAAGGGCGTCATCTCCTGCCTTCCCCAACTTGAATCATTCTGCCTGAAGCTTTTTTCATGAAATCAAATGTCCTCCTTTCCAAGCATCTTTTTTTTTTGGCGGGGGTACAGGATCCCTTCATACACACACCGGCACAAGCTTTAGGGCAAACTAGCATATGCAAATATGTGTATTTTTTTTTCCTGAGCCCAGAATGATTTCTCTGCCCAGCACTGCTCCTGTTTAAACCCCCATGTTGCATGTAGAAGGACCTAAGTTCAGTCACTGAATCCCTTGCTAGACCTGGGAAGGACCGCTGCTTGAAAAGCTGCCACTGCCTGCCAGTGTTGAAAATACTGAGCTGAGAAGAACATGAGAAGTGTCCAGCTGGTCCGCCTCATCCAGCACTCTGTCCACTGAGAGGCTGAGGCCAACAGCGCCTCCCACTCGCGTTCCCCCAAAATGGTGCATGGCGGCATCCCGCTTCCACTGATCTGGTATATGGCAGCCTCCTTTGTTCCCAAGCATTAGAGGGATGTGCCATGGCTCCATCCGCTGGCCAAGAACTTGTGTTTGCGCGCACATGTCCTTGATGTGCTAGTATGTACTATTCCAGGTCGCTGTGCAGACGATCGGAAAAGAAAGCACGACCTTTTCTGAATGCTCGACCTGACCCCTTTGGAGACACCAGGATCTGCTCCTGTACTCGGGATTGCAAGCGGGCACGTTCAGAAACTATGATGATCACTGCACTACGTTTCCATACCGCCCGGAGCCGAAGCTCTCTGGGCGGCTCTCAGCGTCTCAGTCCCCCATCCAGAAGCCGGCCAGGCCGCGCCCGGCGTAGCTTCCACGGTTACGCAGGAACACGCGCAACAGACTGTACGGAAGCTACACGGAAATGGCTTGCGGGACGCCCCCGGCCGGATTGCCGGACTGCAACTACCAGCATCCCTTCGCATGGGGGGGGGGGGGGACCGGCTGCCGGCATCGCCACACGCCCCGTGACGTCGCGTGACGTCGGCAGGACACGCCCGCTTTGGCCGCGCCCCCTCGCCGGCGCCCTGGCCCCGCCCGGGAGCTGGCCGCGCCCCTCACCGCCTCCTCCGGCCCCTGGTGTTTCGAGCGCCGCCTCAGGCTGAGAAGCGGCGGCGAGTCTGCGCCGGAGCCGGTGGCCGCCCGCGGGTAGAAGCCGCCGCCTCGGCCGGCCATCTCGTCACCGGCTGAGAGGTGCCGCTGCTCCTTTGCCGGCGCCGCGTCTCCTCAGAAGGCGCAGCCAACCGTCGCCGCTTCCAAACTGCGCGCGGAAAACCGCCGCCGCCTGCCATTCGCTGCTTATCATGCCAATCACCGCCGCGTTTGCCCAATCGGGGAACGGGAGGTAGTCCTGCTGGCGCACGGCGCGCGGCGCCGCAGTCGGCCAATGAGAAGGCGGCGGCCCATCCGGCGCCGCCCCACGTGTCCCCGGGATGGCTGCTCTTGCAGTGGCGCAGCAATTTTATTGCTGCCCTAACTGTAAAGCTTTTTACTGCCCCGATTTTCGACATCTGTGAAGGCGAAGAAGCGCGGCATTTTAGGAAAACTTAGGAAATTTAGGGCCAGGCTGGCAGGAGCTGTCATCTTGGCACCACCCACCTCCACAACGTTTGCCCTAGTCACTCGAAGCATCGGTCCTCTCTGCACCTTTCCTATCTCTATAGTCCCGCCTCTCCGCGAATGGGAGCCGACACGCCCCGGAAGTGAGCGCCTCTCGCCGCGCATGCGCGTCGGGGCACCGGCGAAGGCGAAGCAAAACAGGAAGGATCAGGAAGGGGCCGGCGACGGCGGGAGGAGGCTCGGCGTCCGCGAGTGCCCGTCGCGAGCAGCGGGGCCGTCGCGCGGCGGGGCCGGTTGGCCCGGGGAGGCGGCGTCGCCGCGATGACCAAGTACTGCCGGGCGCCCCACTGCTCCAACTCGGCCGGGCAGCCGCGGCCGGACAGCCAGCGCCTCAGCTTTTACAAGTCAGCGAACTTCCGGGCGGGGGGCGCGCGGCGGGGCGTGACGTCACGCGGCGGGCGCCTCCCCCGAGCCCCCTCCCCCCGCGCGGGCCGCCCGCCGCCCGGGCCCGGAAAGCGGCCGCCCCGCGGGGCCCCCTCGCCTCTGCCCGCGCCCCGGATTCAGCCTGGGCCGGGGCCCCGTGCCCCTCGGCGGGACACAGGAGCGCCAGGAAAGCCCTGCCGGGTCTGACCCGAAGCCGGGCGCCGCGTACACACGTGGCGAGCGCGCCGCCGCAGGATCGCCCAGCAGGACGGGTGCGGGCCTGCCTCCCGCCCGGGCTCGGCAGCCGCGGCCTGCGGGCACGCTCGGTCTGGTCAAGGGGGCCCACGCGGCCGGCAGGGCTCGTCGCCTCTTCTTCCATGAATCTGGCCAGTCCCTTTCGAAGCCGCCCAGATTGGTGGCTGTCGCCGCTTCCCAAGGCAGCGAATCCCATCGCTCAGCCCCACTTGCGCGAGAGAGTGCCTGCCCTAGACCTGCCCCAGTGAGCTTCATGGGGGACCCCGTGGAGCTCCCCCGTTTGAGAGTTTTGGGGGCAGAGGAACACAGCTTCCTCTTGACTCTCTCCGTGCCGGGCACTATTCTACCCCTCCCCATCTTGACTGTCCTTCCTGGCCCCTTTTCTAAGCCGAGCAGCCCCAGCTGTTCCTCACGGGGGCGCTGCTCCAGCCCCCTGCTGTACTTTTCCACTTCAGTAACGCCCCTATTCAAGTGAGGCGTCCGGAACTGGACACAATATTCTAAGTATGGCTGAATCATGAATTTGTATGAGGACATGGGAAATGATGAGGAGAGAGTGGTGCGGGGCTTGCATCTTTCAGATCCCCATAAACCTGCAGCACAGCAGCCTTTCCCGACCTGGTGTCTAGATATGGGAATGGCACTCCGACACATCCGGAGGGATTCCTGTTGGGAAAGGCTGCTGTGTTGTTGGCAAGCCATTTAGGGTGTTGCTTCTTACAGAAAAACAGGCTATCGGTATTACATAAGGAACCGCCTGCGCTCTCACATGTGGGCAGGTGTACTTACCTGTGTGAGGCCTTCAGAGGGCTGGCAGGAGGCTGCTTTTTCAAAACTGGCCTTTGGGGGCAGCCTTCATATGGTTTCGTATTAATTCTTGGACAGCTGTGGTGGCATTTGGCATTCTCTAAACTGCCAGATTCCATCTCACGTTTGGAGTGGGACTGGAGAGCAAGGGTCTGGGTGAGTACTGTAGAATCACTCAGCTGTTCTCCTTTTCCCCAGAGCAGATCTCTCCTCCTCGTTTTCCCACCTGGCAAATTGTGGCTTGTTGGGGAAGGCACACTCATGGGGAGGATGGAGCGTTTCCGTGGTCACACGGACGTTGTTGGCATTTGCCATTAATCACCCCATGTCTGTTCTCCACACAGGTTTCCCCTGCACAACCCGGAGCGTCTTCGGCAATGGCTTTCCCAGATGAACCAGGAGAAGTGGCTCCCAACGAAACATCAGCACCTGTGCAGCGAGCACTTTGCACCCTCCTGTTTTGAGTACCGGTGGGGAGTGCGCTACCTGAAGCCCGACGCCGTGCCCACAATCTTCCGGACAGCGGAAAGCCCCGTGGTGAGTGTTTGTGGAGAGACACTTGAGGAGAAAAGGGCTTTGGGACGGCCCTGCCTCCTTACCATGCATAGAGGTTGCCAACCTGCTTTGCCTGGTGGAGGAAGATGGGGATTGATGGTCCGTTTGTGTCACTGCAGAAAAGGGAGACTGCTGCCTGGCCCCCCACGGAAGTGCCGGCCAAGAAGCTGATCCTCGAGTGCCGCGGAGAGACGAGTGTGCCGGCTGCCCAAGCCATAGGTCACCGGGAGCCAGACACCCTGGAAACCCTTGCCATAGCCATAGACCCCAGCATGGCGGCCGCCCCCATCTATGTGGAGACCCAGCCCCCTGCCTCCGACCTCAGCTTCCATGCCCTCTCCGGCCCCCTTGTTGGGGCTGTGAACCTGGTACCTCTGGTCCAAATCATGGAGCCACTCAAGGCCGTGACACTGACAGTCGCTTCCCCGGTGGAGCCCGGCCCGGCCCAGCCACTGCCGGACGCGGTGGAGCAGCAGCGGGTTGATTTGGTGGCCTCGCTCCCGCCGCCGGCCCTGGAAGCAGCCCCGAGCTCTCCTGCCGATGGCTCCGGCCAGCTCTGCCCGGAAGTCGCAATGCCCTGCGAGGTGGTGCCGCTGCAGGCCCTGGTGGCCGAGCGACCGGCGGCGGAGCAGGGCGCCCTGATCCTCGAGAAAGTCTCCATCGAGCCATTCCTGGAGGCGGGCCCCTCCGCCGCCGCCGTCATGAACTCCCTGCAGGAGCCTCCCACAGAGATGGTGGCCTACTTCGAGACGATCCCAACGGCGCCTGCGGCCGCCGCCTCATCCGGCGTGACTCCCCCGGAGACCCTGCTCTCCTCTGCCCTCAGCCTCCCCATCGTGTCCACCGTGCCCATCGTCTCCAACCAGATGTCTCCGGAGGCATCCCCGACCGAGGAGCTGAAGCTGGAGGAGCTGAGCTCTGCGGAGTCTCTGGACGAGCAGCTGGAGGAGCACAGCTACCACAAGAGCGAGGGCACGGCAGCAGAGCTGGTGGAGGTGGTGATGGGCCTCCAGAGGAAGGTGAAGGTGCTCCAGCAGCGGCACCGCCGGCACTGTGCCAAGCTGGAGGCCATGGAGGGGGTGGTGGAGCAACTCAGGAAGGAGAACCTGGTGTCGGAAGAGAAGCTGAAGCTCTTGGAGATGGTAAGTTGGCTCTGCGGAGGGAGGGGTGGCTCCTCCGCGCCAGCATGGGGCGCGGCGTCTGGTCAGAGAACCTTAGTCGTGGGTATGGGAGAAAGTCTGAGGAGCAAATAGGAAGCCTGAGCTGGGGATCTTGGTGCCTGGAGACAGGAAGCCTCCAGAGGTCAAGGGAGTGGAGCTTCCACAAGCAGCAGCCTTACCTAGAGCCCCGTGGGCGTATATTTGGCTTGAAAAAGCGACGCTAGGTTAGGTTTCCGTCTGGGTAGGGAAGAGCAGAAGGGAAAGGATGGAGTGGCAGAAGCAGAAGCCCCAGGAAGTGAATGCAGTGACTTGCATTTTGCCTCGGTTCCTGTTGCGGGGGGTGGCGCGTTCACCATGCTGCACTCTGCAGTTTTGTGTCTGTGAGCCACCCAGAGGGCTCTGGCTTGAGGTGGTGCAGAAATGCAGCAAGCCGACAAAAGCCGAGGGGCGGAGCGCGTGGGGTCAGAGAGAAGGCGGGTTTTGAGGCGGCGTTCGCAGCGAAGGAGGCGACGCGACGTGGGCTGCCGGGTTGGCTGGAGAGGCGCACGTGGCCCCTCGCAGCCGCCCCTGCGCCCCGTCTGCCCCGCAGCGCCGCCACCCAGAGTTGCCAGGGCCTTTAACACCCCTTCTGTTCTTGCCCCCAGGCCTGCCTGCAGTCTAGCACTATCATGCCCGAGAGCGGCGGGGCCGTGGCCATTATCTGCCAGGACAGCGACCAGGCGCTGGTCTATGCCGTGCCTCAGCTCCCGGAAGAGGGGGGCGAGACCGTCATCCATGTCACAGAGCAGTAATGTGGCGGGAGGAGGAGGGTGGCCGAGCCAGCCGCTCCGAGTCCGACCGGGCCGAGGGGCCCTTGCCGGGCGACTGTGGGGCCAGCTCCCTTCAGCTGCGGGAGTCACAGGCCCAGCGCCACTGAGCCTCTTCTGGTCTTTCCTGCCTGTGGGATGGCCTTACTGCTGCCGCGGCACCTCACTTTGTGGCGAGGGTTTTTATCTGAAATGATTGCATATAAAATTATCTCAGTGGGAGAGTAAACCCGTGGCTGTGTGTGTGCATTTGACTTCTTCGCCCCGAGCCGTGCTGTTGCTGCTTTCGCCCGTGCCTGGTTTCCTCTGGTGTTGGATGTCTCGCCTGCTGGCCCCTCTCCTGAGCTGTACCTTCTCAGAGGCTGAAAACAGCTGCACCGTGCCCCGGACTTTTGCAGTCCTCATGCGTTGCTGCCTTGCTCTCCCCAGAGCCCGTCCAAAGGGCTTCTGAGATCTGTCCGTGTTGCCCTTTCCCTCCCCTGAGCTCCAGCACGACCTGCTGCTGTGGCTGGTGGCATCTCAGCAGCTTCCAAGCCAGCAGAAGGCAGGCAGGCACTCGGGGTCCCTCTTCCCACAGGTCAAATGTGGGTTACCGGAGAAATGTAACTGGAAGCCGAAGCTGTCTGGTGGTGCGTATAGAAAATGATGCGAGGAGAGAGGTAGGCTAGAGAGAAACTTTCTGGTTGCAAGGACCTGCAAAAAGAGGGTCCCTTGCATGTCACGGAAACAATTTGCGGGACCCCAGAAGGACCTGCAGATGTATAGACGTGCCCATTACCCAAGCAAGGTCAGAACCGGTGTGGAAAACAGGGTGCACAAACGTAGCGTGAGTCTTGGGAGATCTCTGGGCGGGTTGGACTTCAGCTCCCAGAATGCCTGGCCACTGGGCGCATTGGCAGGGGAGCTGAAGCTCTCGGCCTCTGGAGAGCAGCCCGACTGGAACGTGCAGCAGAGGTGGGCAGGCTGCGGGCTCGAGCAATTTTTACGGGACTGCAGAGATCCAGCACTGGCGCCTGTGCAGAAGCAGCGCAGCGGGAGAGAGTGCAGCTCAGGCGTTCCTCCGGGCTTTTTCCATTTGAGCTGTATAATGTGTGTGTGTGTGTGGGCGGGGAGGAAGTCACATTGGTGCTGCTGCTGGACAATGGAAATATCAGCACATCTCCAGCAAGTCATCGGGAGAGCTCTCAGAAGAAACCGATTCATCTGCTGCCCGTCTCTGATCTACCGAGCTGAAATGGTCACGAGGGGATTCTGGTCTTCAAAGATTCACTTTCACCGCTCTAGTTTTTCAACTGCTCAGCCGATCGGGGGCTTCCTGAATTGGCCAAGCTCCAGCACTTGCATTTGTCTGGACTCTTTCAACCTTCTTCCGGCCTGGTGTGCTCCACAGGTGTTGGCTGCGGCTCCACCACCAGGCTGCAGAAGGCTGGCTCCTTGCCATTCCTTCTGGTGCTTTGGAAACCGTTTCTGTCCCCTTGCTATTGGGTTGGGTCGTGCAGTGCAGTGCAAAAAGCCCTGGAAGGCAAAGGGCAGGTGGAGGGATTGCAAGCCAAGTGCACCAGCCTCCTTAGGCTGCCTGCAGGCCTCGTTCCCTCTGAACACGCATCGGATTGTGCCATGAGCTTAGCAGCTTCTAGAAAGATGCAGGCATGTGCCAGCTCCGGCACATTTTTAATCTGCTTTTCTGCGTGTTTGTCAAAATCCGAACCACTTGGCCTCCATGACTGCGAGCAGAGATGTGCTGCTGCTTGGGTCTGCATCCAAGGGTCTGGTTTCTGGCCTCTGGGCCAACAGCCACGACAGATGCTTCCACATCACAAGAGCCAGGCCAGAGCAGCGCTTTGTCTTGTTCAGTAGCCAGGCAGCGACCTCTGGGAAGCTCACTCCCAGGGCGTAAAGCAGCCCCAGCCCAGCAACTGGCCTTCGGAGCTGGACTGCCTCAGAACAGAAGTGACTCCTGTCGGCAGATGTAACCTGGGAGGCATGTCGTCTCCTCTGCACCTGCAGCTCGTTGACCCAGTGGAGCATCTTCCAGCATCTTTTAGGCGCCCTCGGCTCGAGGGTTCGCTCCTGTGATTGCACCTCATACAGTATTTTTGTCCAGTTGGCAGCATCTAATGACGTGTCCTGCGTGATTGAACACACAACCATGGTGATCAATTGTCTTATTATAATTTAAGTCTTCAGGGATTTTTTTTTTTTTTTTTAACATGAGCCTCTGTGATTGAAAACTAACCCAGGGATTGGAGGAAAACCTAACTGAACATTGACAGATGACACTGTGATTGTAGAGAGGAGAGGACTTCTGTGCTAATGATTTTGTCTTTAACAGCGCTGTAATGAAAAAAGAATAAATGGAATATATTGAAAAGAGGTGTGTCATTTTCATTTGGAAACAGGGCTCGAGCTTGTAGCCCTTGAAATGGTTTGACAGTGTGTGGCCAGAGCTGGCCGGAGTTTCAGAAGCTGGGAGTTGTTAGGGCAGGCCAGGGCCTTGCATGTAACTTTCCCTCCTCTGGACTGGCCAACCAATGCAAAATGCAGCCAGTGTGTGTGTGGAGGGGCATAATTTTGATCCATTTCCCACGATGTAGACAGAGGCCTGGATGTTAAGACTATCGCTTTCCTCCTGCAGCAGATCATTTTCTTGGTACCTTCTGGGCTAACACATTTTGCCAGCATCAGCTTTTGTAAGCAGTACCCACTTCATCAGGTGCGTGCAAATGACTGCACTTAGATTTGGGAGTGGGCAAGGACACCCTCTTGGGGAAACCTGGCCTCCCTGGCCTGATCCTGTATCGATCCCTTCTCCATAGTGCGGCTATTAATACCAGCCTGCTCCCCGAACGACTGCAGACACCTGGCTCGCCATCCGTCCTTTAAGATGACTGCGTGCCAATTGCCAGCACTCCGTTTTATATATGGCGCGCATCAGCGCAGCAGAGCGGGTGGGACAGCAGGGAACGGTCAGTCGGCCTTTCTGAAGTTGATTTGTTGTAATGGATTCTTCTTCCCTGCGTCGTCGTCCTCTGCCAGACGAATTCCCGGCAAGCCCTCCTCCCCAGTCCAGGTTGAGTGGAGAATCTCATTTCCAGGCAGTGCTCCTCCTCTAACGTAGACACCAATCATCTACACTTTGGCTCTCCCGCTCCTCTCCAAGCACTGCCTGTGGGAGATATTATTAATTACGTTTTTGATCCCCAAAGAATTGTACTAAAGCTGAAGATGCAGAGCAGGAACCGGTTCTACTCCACCCATGGCTTTCTAAATTCAATTGTGACCACGCTGCAAAAAACAACGCTATCAAGCTACTTTAAGCCCTATGGCTCGAAAAGCCCGGTGGGTGGGTGTAGGGGAACATGGCAGGTGATAAAGCCTCCGGTGATTTAAAAAAGTAGAAAGATCACCCTTCTCTCAAACATACAAAAACTCGGGACCGTCGTACAGCGATCGCTAAGAAACAAACGGGGGCTGGGAAGCCAAGCTAAACCGAAGGCCCATCTCGGATCGTGTCCCTCTCGGCCGGTTGCTCAGGCAAAGGCCTCCGCCAGCACCTGGGCCAGAGCCCCTCGGCCGAGATGCCCGGGCTGAAGCTGCTCGGCTCCCCGGCATGGGGTCCCCCCATTTTGCCTCCGTTGCAAAATGGCGCTGGCTGGTCAAGCCCCCAGGCCCCCCAGCCCGCTGAAGGGCCTCCGGGCGGCAGGCGCGCCCCGGGGCCTGGGGAGCATCGCCCTCGCCCCGCCAGCCCGGGGCGCTGGGCGGCCTGCTTCGGCCACCCCGCGCCCGGCGCCCGCGGGGCCCTGGCGGATCTAGCGGCGCCACACCTTCGGGCACGGCTGCTCATGCCCGTGCCGGCCGGGGATGATGGGACGCCTGCACGGGACGCGCGCGGGGAGCGTCGCAAGAGCGGCGCGTGCACCCGCATCGCTCGCCAGCGGCGACCGTCCTGCACGGAGCCCCCGGGGCCGGGCGGGAGCGCGCAGGGCGCTTCCCACGCCCGAGGGGAGGCGCGGGTCCGGGCGGGGCTGCAGCGCGCGCGCGCGCGGAGCCCGGGCCCCCCCGTGCCCCCTCCCCCGCCCCGCCCGGGGGGCGGGACAGCCCCCGGCGGGGCGGCGGCGGCGGCGGAGCAGATGAGGCGGGG